>NC_141144.1:95456169-96056169 GCF_053477565.2 Lygodium microphyllum | reverse complement strand
ATGGAGACCCAATGCGTGAAGCGAGTCGATGCGAAGGTCGGGAAGCACCGAGTCGAGCTCGAGCAAGAGAATGCCAAGCTCTGATACCAGTTGAAAGGTGAGAAGGATCGAAGCTTGCACGCGAGCTATGGCGGGAGAGCAAGAGCAAGAAAGAGAGAGACAAGAAATGGGAACTCCAACAGTCACAATGTGTGACCGGGCCTTCCTTTATTCAAACTGTCACTAAAAGAATAAAGAATAAAGTGACGTGACGGGCGCCCGCCACCTGCAGTGTGCAGTGGCGGGTACTGTCAGTGTAGTAATACACGGGGCGGCACGGCGGAGGCGCCTTTACCCCCAACACTCTCCCTCTCCCTCTCCCTCTCCCTCTCCCTCTCTTTCTCTTTCTCCCTCTCCCTCTCCCTCTCCCTCTCCCTCTCTTTCTCTTTCTCTTTCTCTCCCTCCCTCTCCCTCTATCATTTCCTCCCCCTCCCCCTCCCTCTCTTTCTCTTTCTCTCCCCCTCTCTTTCTCTTTCTCTTCCTCCCTCTCCCTCTCCCTCTCCCTCTCTTTCTCTCTCATTTCCTCTCCCTCTCTCAATATACACAAATTAAACCCTAAACAAGTAAAAGAGAGAGAGAATGGAGCCACCGTAAAGATTTGGTAAGGGTTGGCGGCTCCTCTTTGAGATGGCGACTCCTCCTGTCCTTTGCAAATGGTGGCGGTGGCGATGGCGACAGCAAGCCTTCTTCCTCTCCCTCTCTCACCCTCTATGCAAAACAGTCGCTCTCTTTCTCGCTCTCCCTCTTGAAATGTCTCACGAATGCGCCAAATGAAACGCGCTTGGGTTTCAGCCCTCTTTTTTTTCCCTATGGGGCGTCACTATTTGCGTCGATGCAAATAGCGACGTTGTTATTCCTGCGCCGCTACTCGCCGTCGCTATACTTGCATTTCCTTATAGTGACACCTTGGAATCACAATTGGTAGTATGCACTGCAAAAAATTTAAAGCAATGCAAATATCTAATCAACACAAAATAATGAAATATTGATTGTACTTACTATCGAGGTGAGGACAAACCTGACATATCTTAATCATAGGATTTTAGTCAATTAATTGGTCATCTATAGAAAAAATGTACTTGAGAAAACGTATCATACTCGTTGGGTTGCAGATAGACCTAATAATTTGCTTCACCATATGCTCTTTTTTTGTGGACAAGGCCTGAGAAGCAAGAGATAGTTGCATACGATCATCAAAGCTCAACTAGTGAGACCACAATGCCTCCATCTTGCCTATCTCATTCAAATCCAACCATCCCCCTATAATGTCTCTCTTTCCTTTGATATGGTCCCACAATAAGCTGCCCACATTCTTAAAAATGTAAAAGGGATCCAACAAATGGTTGATTTGTAAGTGTGTCCAATATAACAACTCATATTAGATTGAGACCCGTCACATTTCTGCTTGGAAGTGACTCCTCATGGACCATTTTTTAACTCATATAAACTTTAGGCACTCATTCATGCTAGAGGTTGTCCAAGAAATCCTTTCCTCAAATCATGGCTTTCTAGCAAGAATGTAATGTACCTCTAATATACCATCTTCTCCATGGTCTGCTACCTTCGGGAGTCAAAGTTGTGGTCCACATAATGGACATGTGTAATAACCTACAATGGATGTGCATAATAACCTGAGGTAATTAAACATGTCATAATATCCCTATCTAATCAATATAAACATAAATGAGCCATGTTAGATATCAACACTGAGAACAATCTTTTCTACCTGAGCACCTCCCAAACCCTAGAAAGTCATGCTTGGTCCAGATAAGAATGAATTGTATACTAACGCAAACTGCCTGCCAACATGCTTGCTCATGTGTTCCACAGCAATCTCCTCATCCCACAAAATCTTGAGTTCATTAACTAATGGATGGAGATAAACATCTATGCTCTTTACTTTGTAGCACCTAGGAATGAGCAAGATAAGAATTATATGTCCTTTCTTTATAAAAAGCCATTGTGAGATCTTGTAGTTTACAAGGACTATTGCTGCACATTGTAATAAGTTGAGCAGAGACCGAATGGATTCACGGTATGTATAGCAAGACAAAGATCAAGAATCCTTAGCTCCCGTGAAATCTTGGAAAGATGGAATCAATGTGATTCCATGCTCACAATTCTGCTGGTATTCATTGGACGTTGTCAAGCTTGCCATGCCTGAAGTAGGAAACCATGTGACATATACATGGTATAAGTAAAAAGTGTCTGACAATATTTTAAGGAGGGATTTGTCCTTGTAGCTCTTATTGATACCTATGAGCATGACAGCTCAAGTATTTCTCCATAGTCTTGTAGTCTCCTTGAAATAGCATATAATCATTAATACATGCACAAATATTGTTGTAATCCGTACTAAGCTTTCGTAATACTAGTTGCATATCCTCACGAAACTTAGGCATCATGTCTAAAGTTGGTAATCTGCGATATTCTAGAAACCTGAAAAGAAACTCAAACACCTTAAAAAAAATAAAAATTGTTTTTATAATAGAGTCAAAGATAAAGGAGGGTAGTATGTACTTGAACAACTCAGTCACACTCGGATCGCTCCATCCACACTTTTTTGCATATATACTTAGGAGCATAAGTAGTGTCTTTAAGCAAGATACTCAATACCCATTGTATAATCATGTAGAGGCCTCCTCTCTCAATGGATCAAATGATCCATCATCCATGGGCAGTACTGTGATGTACATGTGATATAAGTGAAAAGTGTTTGAGAACCTTTTGAGAAATGATTTATCCTTGCAGGTCTTATCGATACCGGTGACGACCACACTTCAAGAATTTTCTCCATAGTCTTATAGTCTCCTTGAAATAGCACACAATCATTAATACATGCATGAATATTGTTGTAGTCTATGCTAAGCTTTTGTAACACTAGTCACACATCGTGATGAAACTCATGCATTATATTTCCAAGTGGTAGTTTATGATATTTTAGCAACTTGAAAAAAAAACTCAAACACCTTTGAAAAAAGAAAAAACTATTTTTATAGTGGAGTCAAAGACGAAGGAGCATAGTATGTACCTTGAATAACTCAATCACACTCGCATCGCTCCATTCGTACTTTTTTGTACACTTAGGAGTAGAAGTAGTGTCTTTACATGATATACCTGATACTCATTGATGGTATGGAAGCCTTCTCTCTCAATGGATCTAATGACCTAGCATCCATGGATAGTAACACATTGATCATTGCCTCCATCTTGAGCTCCAAGATTGCCTCCATCTTGAGCTCCAAGATTGAAGGAAGGTCTGAAAGATCCCCAATGTCTTCTAGTGTCTAGGGCATAGTTAGTAGTGTCAAGCGTTCTTGCGAAAACTGAAAACCCCTAGTCAAACCGTAGTTAGGTTTGATTTTTGTAAGCTTAGTTGTTTTCATGATAGTTTGTTTTGTCATTTTATAATTGGATTTATTGTGTTTGTCTAGGTTAGGAATTATTTTTTGTCATTTTGTTTTATTTGTTGAGTGTGAAACTTGATAGCCTTGGTCGAGCTTAGTATTTTTTTGGACAGGTTGAAGCTGGAGTTTGTCAGAAGCTGTCGAACATTGTGGAACAAGGTTTGTTTTCTTGTTGAGATTCTTACACATCGCGGGGATCATGGGTTCAAGAGAACTTCACGTTTCGTTGCACTTGTTGATGCATTACACTCGGGGGTTGTTTCTTATTCTTATCAAATACTGCCATGCCACGGGTTGGGATTATGTAGGTTTTGTACCATCGTTGAGCACTAGCACAGCATGAGGCCCACTGCAGCTATATGCAATAAATCCTAGTTGCATGCACACATGAGAGAGCACCTTCATTGAGTATGTACATTTCTTGTACACACGATATCTGGGATATTCCTCACAAAGTTAGGAACCTCTGGATGAGTGTGTAAGGTGGTTGGGAGAGTTATAGGGTCATGAAGGACATCACCAATTGTGAGATGAGTTGTTCTTATTTGGTCAACATCTTGAGGGTCATCATTTCTTGAGAGATTGTGAGAGTTGGATGGGTGGAGTAGAGTTTGATATCTTTTCTTCCTGCTGAGCATTGAGAGTGTGAGGCTGAGGATTCAAGGAATTTTGCTTGCACTTTGTATGATGCACAATCACATGTAGATAAGCTAGGCACAATTTCTACAATGCATACATTATTTTTGTGTGTAGCATCGATTGATTAATTGCATATCACGATCCAGCATTGTATAATTTCTCAAATAATGAATGATTGGGCATGGATTTTATTTCAAAAAACCATATTCTTGCTAGGGCACACTGCATTGAAAAAAAAGGTTCATATCCAAAGAATGTTTATTTTGAAGACTCAAGGATCAAAGGAAATGGTCGTAAGTTTTACATCATCAGCGAGTATTTTTTGAAGAAAAAGAGGACATGTGTGCTCAAAGTGTTTGCAATGATAAGAACAATAGGCCAAGGAAGGCAATAAGTTGTCCAAGATAAATGACAGAGAAAAATGATGTGATTTACAAAAATTGATATTTGTATCCATTTTTTATGGATTTTCTCAATTCTGCCACATTGGCTTGTCGACTAGATGTGTTTCAATCGTTTTGAGTACTCGAACGACTATATTTAGAGTTCATATGACAAAGTTACGATCCAAGCAAGTTGCAAACAAGCATAGGGTAGAAAAAACGAAAATAGTGAAAAGTAATAGAAAATCAAAAGGAAAAAGCTAAAAGTAAAAAGCCTAATGTATGTGAGAGAACTTGTGAAAACTATATAAGGATGAGGAAGAGAAGAGCAAAGGGCTTTCCCCCTCAATTCCAATTGTATCTTGTAAGTGAGGAGAGAGGAGGGTCGCATGTGAGAGTGTGAACTCTTGTTGTGCTAACTTGTGAAGTCGGAGAATTTGGATGTTGAAGCACCGAGTGACTGCCCAAGGTTATCAATGTATGAAATTTCCATGATGTTGGATTTTTCTTCAAAGTTTGTTTTGAACTTTGTGCAAAGTGTTGGTGTTTTTTAGATTTTTGAAAGGTTGTGTGATACTCTACCTAGATTTGGGTTTTTAGTTGTTTAAGCTACGAGAGGCATTGTTTGTTTGGCATGTGGTTTAGTGTTTGGTTCGTCTAGTATTTGTCGAAATATTAAAATTTCTTGTGTTGAGTTGTGCATCCAACAAAGTCAATTTCCCCAATTGGCACTCCTTAATGTCTCGTTATTAGGTTGTGAATGAGACTTTCTCTCAATCACCGCTCGCATAATAGTGGCATGCCTTTCAATGGATTTATCGGCTCAAGTACTCCATCCATTATATGCCCATGAACTCTTTTTACGAGCCACAATATGTGTATTCCTTAAGATGGAATGGCACCTCTTTGTAGACATTTTTAGAGCTCAACTAATATTATTGTATGTGATATTCAATTACAATTTGAATGTAAAGCGTGATTGATGCATAGTTTTCGTAAATGTAACTCAAAGTCCAAGAATGCTTAGTCAAAGATTTTTTATCAAAACTCATCATTAAAACATCATACATGGTCTATGGCAAGTGGTGTTTTCATCGAATTATCAGTTTGGACTGAGTGCAAGGACATAGGATACATGAATTAAGATACACCTCTCGATCTTGAACATTGGGCGACCATTATCGTTGCCAGTTTCATCTATATTATAGTAAACAATATACTTCTCTCTCTCAATTCATCACTCCCTTGCCTTCTCTCTCTCCCTCCCTTTATATATATATATATATATATATATATATACATACATAAATATATATATATATATATGTATTTTTCTCTTTCTTTCCCTACACTCTCACTTTCTCTCCTCTCTCTCTCTCTCTTTGTTTCTCTCTCCCTCTTTGTTTCTTTCCCCCCTCTCACACTCTCTCTTTATTTCCCTCCTATTTCTCTTTCTCTCCTTCCCTCTCATTTTTTATTTTTCCATCTCTCTCCCTTTTCTTTGTCTTCCTCTTTTTTTCTTTATATCCCTCGGGGAAGCTACTATATGTATATCCTCTACACAATATTAATGAGTTTGGGAATCTCCCAATTCCCATTTTTTGAATACTAAAAAGGTGACACCCGAATGGCATACCCATAAGTTTCTCAAAACCATATGATATGACCTATCATTAGAAAGTGCTTGAAAAATAGAATCTATTGAGCTATAGAATGCTTGATTTGGAGTTATAATGTTCAAGTTATGACAAATCCAAAGATTTGACCATGTGTCCCAAACTTATGGAAAATTCTCATATTCCCTATCATGTGTGTTCAAGGCCTATTTATAAATATCCTTATCGATGAATTTTTCTCAAATAAAATATAACCCTTTTCTATTCAATATGTAAATAACCATTTTCTATTTAATATATAAATAACCCTTTTATATTGCACCCTTTTGTATATAATTTTTTTATAAAAATGGTATTTTAAAAATACATTATTTTGAACCCACGTGATGCACACATATATTTATGAGTAACTTACCCGAGTTATATCCCTCCCCTCCTCTCTCTCTCTCTCTCTCTCTCTCTCTCAATGCATTTCTCCACAACAAAAATAAAGAGAGAAAATAAAAAATAGAAAAGCAAAGACATGAGAGGCAATGTCTCCCTCTCTCTCAATGCATCTCTCTCTCCCTCTTCTATTTCACTTTCCCTCTATATTTTTCCCTCTTCTCCCTTTCTATTTCTCTCTCCCCTCCTCTCTCTCTCCCTCCCTCTACTTTTCTCTCCCCTCTATCTATTTCACCCTCTCTATATGTCTCTCCCTCCCTCTCTCTCTTTTCTCCTCTCCTTTCATGTTCCTATTTCTCTCTCTCTCTCTCCCCCTACCTATTTTGATACCTCCTCCCTCTCTATTTCTCTTTCCACCCCTCTGTCTTCATTTCTCCCTCCTTCCAACTCTCCCTCTTTGTATTTCTCTCCCTTCCTCTCTCTTTGTTACTCTCTCCTCCCTCTCTCTCCCTCTCCATCCTATCTTCCTCCCTCCATCTCTCTATTTATCTTTTTACCTCCCCCCCTCTCTCTCTCTCTCTCTCTCTCTCTCTCTCTCTCTCTCTCTCTCTCTCTCTCTCTCCTCCTCTTTCTCTTTCTCTCCTTCCCTTTCTCTATTTTCATGAATTTCCCTCTCTCTCTTTTTCTTTTTCTTCCTCTTTTTCTCTTTCTCTCCCTATCTTTTTCTCTCTATTTCTCTCCCTCCCTCCCTCTCTCCCTCTCCCTCAATGCATCTCTCCATAAACAAAAATAAAGAGAGAGAAAAAAATCGAAAAACAAAGAAAAGAGAGACAATGCACCTACCTCAAAGGCTCAAAGATGAAACCCTTCGCACCTCCCTTCTTCCTTATCTTCGCACCCACTTTCTCCAATCACAACATTTCATTTCTCTCTCAAACATGTACCTAATGATAATTTCATTGATTGTCACCTTTGTCTACAGTAGACTTATAATGTTTCATAAAGTCTAGTAGTGATCTCTATTGCTAAAATTGCAAGCCCACAAACTCTACATAATGGACACATGGGTTCAGTGATAAGAAACATTGCAATAATTGATATAATCAAGTCTATATATTTGTTACATTCGAAAGCCTGGAGTTCCCAGAGAGTTGTCTCCTCTTGAATAATAATCTCCTTGATCTACCTAGCTATGCCTTAATAGTGTCTCCTCCATGAAATTCCTGAGCCTCATGATTCATGCACGAGAATGGTAAAGAGATGTTATCTCTTCCTCATTCTATTTGTCATGGCCTTGTTTACTATCAAACCCATATTGACATTACCAATGCTACAACAAAAAGGCCTCTTAGACGCACTTTTAGACGTGATTTTTAAATTGAGAGAAAATCTTACGGGCACACCTACCCGCCCGTCTATTTGCGCGTCTACAAACTCGCGTCTAAAGTCACATGTATGAAGAAATTTACACGCAAAAATAGACACGCATGAATACAAGCACATAAAAAAACCAAAGTTTTTATTTATTTAATTTCTTTTGTGCGTCTACCAGCGCGTCTAGATGGAAAAGTACACGGGCATATAGACACGCCCATAGATATGCTTTTACAAGCGCCGATAGACACGAATGCAAAACCAAAAATCTCATTTTTTTAAAAAGATATTTAATTTCTTTTTTTAAAATTTGAATTATGTACCGCGTGTATGAGCGCATGTACTCTGCATTTTAGACGCGTTTATAAATGCGTGTTTTCTAGAATTTAGATGCGCAGATAGACACGAAAAATAGAACTGGAAAAAAAAAACCAAAGAGCATGTGGTTGCGTTTTTTTCCCCCTCCCATAAATCAAATTGTGCATTTGGGAAAAACACAATGGATTTGAAAGCACGAGAATTGAAAAAAAAATCCATGTATTCATTATAGATAAAATACATTTACATGGGGAGTTTAAGTGCTTACGACCTAAAGTGTGGCCGCAAGCAGTAGGCTCAAAGATGGATAATAAATATACAAGAAAACAAGGCTATAGAGGAGGTATGGTGCTCCTCTACGAATCTGAAGAAGAAACATCTTCGCTAGCATCACCATGGCTACTAGCATCGCTATCCCCCTCCTCGTTGTGCTCCACATCGGGGTTCGCATACACACAAAAGATCAAGGTTGCTTACATACAATTGCAAAGAAAAAGTTATAATTAGCTATACTTTTAATAGGAAAGTAAGAAAAACATACCTCCTCTGGCTGTCGAATCCTCATAGCCCGGTTGTATTACTCCTCAGTGATGAGACCCTCCTCATAGAAGTGAAGCCATGTGGCTGCGCAGTTATGGCCTCAATGGTAACCTACCTCTCTAGGAGTAGATATCCTACCAACGATAGTAGTCTACAAAATAATTATGATATATACAAACAATTATTAGAACAAATTATATAAAGAATTGAAAGAAATATAAATTTTAAAAAACTAGAAATCAAAATATACTTACAAACTCTGCCTCCCACGACTCTCTGCCACCCGATCCGTAATGCGACGATCCCATGGTTTGTATTTGGATGCGTCGCGCCTCTGCGTGCTGGCGACTCTTCACTTTCTCTGCTGCTTTCTTCTTGGCTTTCTTCCACTCTATGCGGTGACACCATAGGTGGTTGGCTATGCGGTGACACACTGCATACACGATGCTCCTCATGTACGCCATTATATCCCTTTCTTCATCATCATGGAAGATGCCACCAGTATCTGTAACTCTATAGTACTAGCGTACAGGCTCCTCTACGTGATCTTCTGGTGAGGGTGATCGCTCGCCATCTCCTAGGCAAGCTCCACACAAGTCTCATTCTCTCCCTCGACTCTCCCTCCTCCCTCTCTGTCGAACTACCCTCTGCCTCGTTGGATGCACGTGCTTCTACAAATGCACGTGCGTCGACTGACGCTTGTGCTTCAGCCGATGCATGTACAGGTGCTGCACGCGGAGTACCTGCAATTGGAGTTTGGACATTTGGTGTTTGGGAAGCAGTGCCAGGTAAAGACGTCAGAGGTGTTCCAGACATGACGCTGAATACCTCGTCTACTGTGGGAGAGCGGCCAAGGTGTCTAGTCATCTCTCCCATGAAGTCTTCCTTACTAGGAAAATCTCCAAAAAATGCATTGACCCCTCTGCCGAACAAGCCTTGTGTATCATTTAAGCGATTCAAATCTGGGTCATTGCTAAATGAATCGGGATGCGACATCTACAAAAAAAACATAGGAAAAAGATAAATTCGTACAATTCTAGAAATAAAAATTTATTTTTTATCAGAGCTAGCTAGCGCGTGTATAATCGCGTCTAAAATGCATGAATGCGCTCTCAAACGCATCCTTGAAGTCAACCCTCTGGTCAGTGCGCATGTATATCTACATCTGAGATGCAGGATAGATGCGCTCTCAGATGCGATTCTAGAGTTAATGCTTTTGGGTATACGTGTATTCTCGCGTATGGGATGCAGAATACACACGCCTGGAGACGCGACTCTGAAGTCAAAGCTTCTGGGCAGGGTGCGTGTATTCCTGCATCTCACATACAGGATACACGCGCCTGGAGACGCGACTCTAAAGTCAAAGCTTCTTCTGTGCAGAGCTTGTGTATTCTCGCATCTCAGACACAGAATACACGCGTTGTGAGACGCGGCCGCAGATGCAATGACAGCAAACATAGCTTCGCGTCTATCCCTATGTCTGTACTAAAATGTAGACATGCAAACGCGCTCAGTCGGCTGATTTCAGTCCGACGACCGCCATTCATGATTTATTTGTGCTATAAAAAGTTCAATCATAGATCCTAACACAGAGAGAGAGAGAGAGAGAGAGAGAGAGAGAGAGAGAGAGAGGACTCACCTTGGGTGTTTGGTGTGGCGGGTGGTGGCGTTTCTTCCTTCTCCTTCTTCCTCTCCTTGATGAGTTACTCTCCCTTGATGCTTGCTTGCTGCTTGTTGTCTCCTCCCTTTGCTTCTTCTTCCTCTTGTTCTCCTCTCTCTTGTTCTCTCTTTAGCTTCCTCTCCTTGGCTTTCCTTTTTCCCCTCTTGATCTCTTTGAAGTAAAAGAAGAGGTGAGTCATGAGGAGGTGAGGCATAAAGAGACTGCATGTCCGCTAAACTCGAGCTTCAGAACGCGCAAAAAATGTAGGAAAGGAAAGGCGGAGTTTGAAAAGAAATTATTCAAGTATCTTTTGAATTTTGACGTTTGTGTCTATTTTCGTGTGTATATACGCATCTAAGTTTACGTAAACGCGCGTATAGATGCGAAGTTAGATGCACAAATAGACACAAATTTAGACGCGTAGGTAAATGCAGATATAGACGTGCATTTAGCTTTTATCATGAATTTTTGTTTTTAAGATAAGTTTTAATAGTAAGTTCTTATCATAAGTTTTTATGTATTTATGATAAGTTTTGTGTATTTAAAATTGAGATCTTAGAATAATTAATACACCAGCTTGAAGTTTTTATGTAAACATATGAATAACAAATTTGATGTTGTCATGAATTAGGTTTAATCATGTTGTCATCATCACCTAGTGTGGTGCATGCTGATGAGTCAATGAGCACATCCTCAAGTGAGGATGAAACATTACGTCTTCATAATTGAGATGCATGGCTACGACGAAATATTAAATGCATGTGTGATCATTGTCGACGGTGTATTTTTCAAGCACGTCGAGTTGCAATGTCACACCTCAGCATGTATGGAGAATGGGACCTAGAAAAATCACCGGTATTCATTGTTTTTTTTAAACACTAAGATTGCTAGTCTATGTTACTCAATATATATCAACGTACATGAAACTCCCTTTTGTGGTTGAGCAGGATGTAGTGCCACATCCTCATATGCTCCCTCCCAGGTGTGGAGAGGCTGCAAAACGTCGACGCGAGGAGGTAGAGTCTTCAAGAAGAGTGGAGACTGACGACCATGATAGTAGCCCTCATGATATGCCCCATCAAGTTGTAGAGGATGACATTTTGGACAACATGATACACCATCTATTTTTGCAACCGGTTCAGGGAGAAGGTCACTCTACGAAGCCAGATGATCCACTATACGTAGCGTTATCTACTCCATTGTATGAAGGTTGTACGTACTCCATTCTTCGTGCGTCCCTCAAGATGCTTAACTTGCAAACAATTTATGGATGGAGTAATGTCAGTTTGAATGCATTATTGAAGTAGGTATCAATTCAGTTTGGCTTATGAATCATAATATTAATTGTTCTATTTTGAAATCAGACACAAATATATGTTGGTGGTTTTTTAACTCACTTTTAAAAATATATGTAGGTTATTATCACAAATTCTTCCAAAACGAAACAAATTGCTAACTAAGAGAGAGCAAGCAAGACATTACTTGACATCTCTGGGAGGTCTCGATTATGTCAAGATCCATGCATGTGTCAATGATTGTGTCTTATTTCATGGGATTCATGAGTTCGCACGAGAGTTTTCTATTTGTGGCGAATCAAGATACGAAGTGGAGATGAAGTCAATGGATGTGCCTCGTAAGGTTTTGTGACATTTTCCAATTGTTCCACGTATTCAACTTATGTTCAAGTGTAAGTCTATTGAAAAGCTCATGTCATGGCATGCTAGTCATCCTTCAAGTGATGGAAAATGGAGGATCCCTACAGACACACCAACATGGCAACATATAGATAATTTGTGGTCCACTTTCAAAGAAGAGCCAAGAAATTTGAGATTTGGTTTATGTATGGATGGAATCAATCCATTTGGCATCAAAAGCACATCATGCAGTGTATGGCCAGTAGTATTGGTGAACTATAATATTCCTCCATCCATGGCAATTAAAAAGGGACATGTAATGTTGTCCCTTCTGATTCCTGGAAAGCACAAGGTAAAAAACATGGACATTTACTTAGAGCCTTTGATTGAAGAGTTAGAAATGTTATGGGAAGGTATTGAGGTGCAAGATACAAGCACATCTGCATCCTCTAGAGATTTCACGTTGAAGGCCATGTTGTTGTGGACCATGCATGACTTTCCAAGATATAGAGAGTGTTCAGGTACATGTATATAACTCTATATTTGAAATTCAAGACTTCAATCAATTGCATTTTATTAATTCACTTGTTTGTTTAGGTTTAACCATATCAGGATATCATGCATGTCCTATTTGCGGTCCCTCTCTAGTTTCTTCTAGGACGGCACGTTTAAAGAAGGTTATCTATGACAATCATAATCGATTTCTTCCTATTGACCATCCCAAATATGTTCTCCCTACTAATGGAATGACTCCACAATCTCTAACCATTCGAGATTGGAAGGAGAGATGGATTAATGCCAACAACCACCCTCCCGGTAAGAAGTGTATTTCTCTCAATTGACTTTAAAGTGTTTAGCATGATGAATTGTTTATATAATATACTGTTTGTTTGTTAGGTTCTCTATATTTTTTTGTCTTTTGTATTGGATTGAACTCAAGATCAATCACCTGTTGGACCCCATGCACATATTAAAAAATGTTGTATCTACATTATGGGATCACTTGATAAGGGCTCGTGATTCAATCAATGTAAGGGAGGATTTAGGTAACATTGGTCGCATGAGACGAGCCTGGCCACGCATTGGGCCCAGAGGAAAGATTGAGCTGCCCCATGCACCTTGGATGTTGTCAAAGAACGAGGAAAAAATAGTGAAGGAACAAATATGTAGCTTTTGAACATCCACAGGATGTATGAGATGTCTCAAGGGAGCCTTCATAAAGAAAAAGAAAAGAGGTGTGGAACAACTATCTTGTTTGAAGTCCCACGATTGGCACAAAATGATTCAAGTAAGGGTATCTCTAACCATGAATATAGTAATTAGTGGAGTAACTATGTGTAAACTTTGGGGTATGATGACTTTTTCCTCAACTAATCATTTGATCTATGAATATTTTTTACATTCAGTTCGTACTTCCTACTAGCATATCCCATTGTGTATCCAAATATGTATGTAATATCATTTACAAGATGGGAGAGCTTGTGAGGTGTGTATACATTGTATTTTTTCATTATATATCTTTGAATTTCTACACAAAAATAAAAAATTGTCAAATACATCCTGACAGATACATGAGCTCGAAGGAAATTGATCCAAACACATTACAAGATGCTCGACTATTATCTATTGAGGTGGTTTGTTTGGTGGAGGAAATTTTTCCTCGATCCATTTTGACTACTCAATTGCATTTACTCGTACATTTGATTGATGAGATCGCACTTTGTGGAGCAGTTCATGCAAGGTGGATGTTTTTTCTTGAGCGCTTCATGAAAACCTTGAAAGATTTTGTGAGGAACAAAGCACGGCCTGAGGGAAGCATGGCTGAGGGTTGGTTAGTGCAATCATCCCTTGTTTATATCTCTGAATATCTTGCTGAAGTGGACCCCTCTCAACCATGACTATGGAAAGATGATGAAGACTTGAGGATGACCTCTATAATACCTCAAGGAAAATGAATGAGTAAAGTGCTAACAAAAGAAGAACTTCATAAGTTAAATAGTTTTTGTGTGCTCAGTAGTGATGTAATGAGCAAATGGGTGACACTATATCATGAAGCAAGGGCAAGAAGAAAAAGTGAAAGACAAGCATTTCGCACCAGATATGGACGTAATGTCTCATTTCCAAAGCATCTAAATGCGCTCCCACGTCATATTGATATAGATTGGTTACATGAGGAAATGGAGAGAATGGAAAAAGAGGAGAAAATTAATATATTTTAAGAAGAGTGGGCATACGCACGAGGTTGCTTATCAAAGGTGAGACATACTATCAATTAATTTGTTTCTATAAGTTATATTTTATATAATAAATTGACATGTTTGATCTTAATCTTTTACTACTAGTGCATATTATTCAATGCTATTTGGTGTGAGGGTAAACATCTTCGAACTCAACGTATAGATGAAAAGCGAAAAACCCAAGATTGTGGTATCTTTGCTCACTTCCGGGATGCCAATGGTACCATGGAAGGTTATTATGGCTTGATCCAAGATATTTTGAAGCTTGACTTCAAACGATTCTTTATATATGTACTGGATGTGAAGTGGTTTAAAGAAGTGGTAACAAATGGTGAGCATTGCACAATCAGATGTCATACAAGTGGTTTTGTAATCATTGACTCTACAAAATTTCACCAAAACAAGAATGACACATTAGTACTACCTCAACAATGCGAGCAGGTATATATGCAAAAGCTAAATTTTTATATGTATACATGTGATATATATACACAATATAATAAGTATTTAAGTTTCTTGCTTTTGTTTTTCAAATACAGGTTGTGTATCATCCAATGGTAAACAATAACCGATGGTGGTATGTCATCCCTATATCTAATCGTTCAAAACCAATATATGGTAATATTACCGACATAGAGATAGTAGATGACAATCCAACAATTAATGATGATGTACATGATGACACCATAATGGATGATATGCGTGATATAGTACAAGATGAACCTCGCGAGGATGTTCAAGGAAACGCAGAAGAGGACAATAATGTGATTGATGATATTGATGAAGTTATTGAGCAATATAGCAACACATCTCATAGTGGGATAGACTTATTTGTTTCATTACCTCTTGGTAACATAGACCTAGAAGTAGATAGTTTAGCAAGTGCTGATCTCATTGAAGATGAGATGGATCATTCACTGTAACATACTTAATTTGCTTAATGATTCAATGTGTATTCTTAATTCTATGGAAAATACCATACGCACACGTGCATACTCAAGAATCAATAGTCAAGTTTAAAGCTAAATTGAATTTTTCATAATAAAAAGGAAGTATTTTTTATCATCTTCAAGTAGAGAAATTACGAGATACATGCAATGCTTGCTACTAATTGTATAATAAGGTTTTTGTCACTTGCCGCTAATTACTTATATTAGGCTTGTCAACTGGAGGAACTGCTATTCATTAGAGAGCAATGCAAAAATAATTATTAACTCTGGTTTTTTTATTATATTAAGTCCAATTTCAGGTGGTTAAATAATTACGCACCTGAAGACGCATCTATATTCGTGTCTATTCG
This sequence comes from Lygodium microphyllum, assembly GCF_053477565.2. Taxonomy (NCBI): domain Eukaryota; kingdom Viridiplantae; phylum Streptophyta; class Polypodiopsida; order Schizaeales; family Lygodiaceae; genus Lygodium; species Lygodium microphyllum. The sequence continues at coordinate 96,040,638 of NC_141144.1, read as the reverse complement.
TGCGGATATATAGACGCAAAATTCGCGTCTATTTACACGCTCTTTTACACGCGTATATAGACGCAATGATAGAGGTGCCCGACTTTGTGTGTCTAACATGCGCGTCTATGCCTCGTTTCTGTTGTGGTGCAATCACCTTAAAAGTATCTCTTTCACCCCTCTTGTTATTCTTGTCACAACTTCCTCTTTTTTTTGGACATACACTCACCCACCTTCAAGCCATTAGTCATGTATGAGATATTGTGTTCTCTAATTAAAATGTAGACTAACCACACAATATATGGTTTGTGACTATGAAACTGCTAATATGTTGAGCTTTTCTCCTACGGTTCCCACCATCCACTATCCTCACCTTTCCTCATTTTTAGCTTTTTTTTTCTTAGGACATAAGCATTTAGCACCTTAAATGTTTTACTATGTTTTAATTGACATCGTCTTTTCAATGTTTGTCACATTGTTCTTGATACAATGAGTTGTGTGATGGGGGAAGACTATCCGCTATCCCTCCATACATGACTATATAGAGGAGCTATAGAGAATTATTTTGGCAAGGCTGTATATGCTAACTTCACCTCAATTAGGGGAGTTTTCCAACTTATTTAGATGTGTCTCCCTTCATAAGCCAGTACCTCCTAGTGAAGAACTATTATTCCTGCGTAATCTACGAAATGGCAAAAGAACTCGCCCAACAAACCAAACAATCTATTGAATGGTTTTTACAAGCATTTAATCAAACCAATAGGAATCCCCATTGAGTGTTACATGTGGACCTTCGATTGCATATGGACCTTTGATTACGTTACGATATTACGTGTTTGTTTGATCAACTATTACTATATTGGTAACATCCACCGAATATCATATTTTGCTTCGAATGTCTCCAAACTATAGAAAATCACAAACCTTCAGGACTGGTAAATGGCAGTGGAGAGCCTCCATAAAATCTTCCAAAGGGTGAGTTGTTTGGCCCTCTAGAATGGAGATTCATAGAATATGCTGTGGAAGGATGACGTCTGGATGCATGTACCACGTGCGAGAAAATTCTATGGAAATTGCACGAATATTTGTAGCGTACACAACGGAAATTGGAGGCTTGAGCCTTGGAGATCATGCGAAGGTTGTCTTACATCACTTTGTTTTCATGTCGTCCGGGAATGGGCAGGAGATGGTATATCGCATTAAACTTTGTTTTCATGCCGTCAGGGAATGATCTATCTCAACAAAATGCGGGCGGATCAACACAAGCTCCCTGGAACAGCTGGCGAAATTGTTTTAACTCTGGCGAGGAATCTAATGCGCAGGCCACAGCTCCTGCTGCTGCTACTCGTCATCACTATATCGCACGACCATTCTAGTACAACGATCATTCCGCACGTCCAAGGTTAGCTCTCCACCCGCCGCTGCTTGACTTGATATTCCAATGAATCGCACCCATTCGTCGCATAAGATACACCGACGATGAGGATGACATTCCACACCATGATAGCAGCTTATACAGTTAGCAATCTCAATTGGGTGGGTAGTAATCATCCTACATATCACAATCGACAGGGGAGAAGACATCGCATTTACAAAACAGGGGAGGAGGAAAGACATGGACTACGAGCAGCCTCTAGGTTTCATGGAGACTCAAGAAGTTCAAAATGTAAAATATACCAAGAGTTGATCGTGATAATCTTTCTTACGGTTCTCATCTACTCCAACATCAAGAGCTTTGATCATTCAAATGAAAGATCACCTACCATCCTATAGTTTGATACCTTACAGAACAACAAATAGAGGAAGAAGAAGCCATGATCATTGAAGTTGGGATCAGAGGTACTTGGACAATAGTTACTATGAGAGGAGGAGCGTCATAGTGGAAATAGAAGGGAAGATGCTAGCATTGGTCATTATATGAGTTATGCAAGGAACATGGCTTGCCATGTTTGTATATGTAGTATGAAGTTGAATGTGCTCCAGCATTTGATGTTGGTGAAAGAAGTGCATTGAAGAGTATGTCGTTTTACATAATGACTCAATGCCCAATGCATTCTGTAGAAATTCATATCCTTGCCTCTCATTTGATGGTGGAAATTCTCTCAATCCCCACACTCACAAACAACTCTTGATGATACTATTGATCAACAAAAACCCGATCTCACAATTGATGTTGACCTGTCATGGCCCTCAACCCACCCCACCTCCTTTCCCTCTCAGAACAAGAGGTTCCTAACATGTACCAAAAGTCCTGAGATAGATGTGCTAGAACCTAAGTGCTCAATGAAGGTGCAATCTCATGTGCATGTGCATTTATGCTTATTCGATATTTCTCAAATGGGCCTCATGCAATGCTATGAGTCAATATGGTGTAGCTAAGTGTGTCTTCTCAATGGCATGGAAGTAGATGAGATGAATGGGTATAAGAGGCTCCTCTACAATGCTTCAAACAAATTGTTATGTCATGCATGTGTCCCTCTTGTCCCACTATGAAAGCATTCAGTGCATAGAAGTCCAACCTTGATTTTGAAGGCTTCTTAGCATTTTGTATTGAGTTTCTTTCTAACATAGATACATAGCCAATCTTGACACACAAAGTTTTAATTATTATGAAAAACCAAAACTTAAACAAGTATTGATCGCCTGGCATATTAATAGCTCAAGTTTTATTTGATTATCAAAACAAAACTCAACAATCACATTTGCAAACAAGGTTGTGAAGGTAACCTACCCTACATAGACTCAACCCTAGTCTCTTTGATTTCGCAAAAGCACAATACATATTTAGCCCATCCCTAGTGTCTTAGCATTTATGCCCATCATGAATCATAAAATGATGCAACATCAATTAGCCATTCCTGTAGTATGTCCCTTAGACTCTTTTTGGATTGCACAAAGTTTCCTTATCCTATCTCAAACAATATTCAAAACCAAAATCCCTATTTGTCTATCCTTCATTTGCTCCATGAAGATGCAGAGATGTGACTTCCTAACTTCATTTTTTTGTTGATTGCTTACATCAATACTTATAAGTGGGATCAACCCTTTTATCTTGCAAAGAAACCTCATTTTGTTCTAACTTTTCAATTTCTCCTTTTAATGCATCTTCCTTACTCTCTTGAGAAGTTTTTGATGTCCTTTTAGCTTCCCTTGACCTTTCTCTTTAATTTCTTTTACCCTCTTCAAGGCTTTCCTCGCATACTCTTTTACAGATTCCTTTGCCTCACTTTCTAAACCCTTAGAGTCCCAATGCCAATCAAATTCCCACATCTTCCTATCTTGAAAAAGAAGGTGAGATCTCTTTCTCCTATCTAGGAACACTGCAAGAACTTCCCAAGCCATTGACAAAGGTCACTACTCATCCATTGTTGTCACATTCACTCATATCATTTTCTACACATTTATTGAAGTATGCTATGCAAACCCCACTCATCTCAACTCAACCTCATCATCACAATACCCAAAATTTTCATTTTGAGTCAAAAATCTTTGATTGTCATCACTACCAAGATCACATCTCAGATCATCATTACTCTCAAAAGAGTTCATCAACACGTCATCACTCTTAAACTCATAAAAATAGTGGACATCACTTGTATCGACACACTCTCCATTCCGTTCTATACTAAGTAAGGCAACAAACTCAAGTGGAACTCCTCTATCTATTTCTTTTCGAAACTCAACCTCTCTTGGTTCTTGTAAATAGGATTCACAAACTCCCTTTCCAAGTCTTTTCCGCGCACACATAATTTTAACTCTAAAGATCCTTTTTGTGAGCTTTATACTCTTGTGTGGCTCCCTAACTCATTCTCACAAGACATTCTCTTAGTCTCTAGCACCTTCTTGATGCTTAGAGAGGTAGCATCTAAATCACAATCACTTTTTAAAACTTTGGGTTTACAAACCCATTCATTTTGTTATCTCTTGCTTTCTTTCTATCTCATCCCAATGGTCTACCCATCTTTCAAAGTCCCAACCTTTTTCAAAAAAAACAAAATATTTGTCTCACTCTTTACGGGAATTGGTTCTTCCTTATACTTTATTCCAAATATCACCCATGGTCCTCTTGTAGACAAAACTCCCTCTCCCTTCACTCTCAAAACCTTGCGAAGGATGCATGTCATGACACTGAAATCCAAAAACTTTAACGAGATTATCAATACCACTTACAAAAAAAAATTATCCATTCTTATTGCCACATTTAATGCCCTCTTCTTTAACCTCACTCTCCTTGGGTCGTGCTAAGAAGGATGCACTCAATCTTAACTCATCTTTGTTCCCACGATCACTCACATAATCAATCGCAGTTTCTCCAAGACTCTCAGCATTGATTAAACCACTCTCAAACACCTCCCTATTTAAACTCAAATCCAATAACTTAAATTCATCCAAGAATATACTCAAAGATTGATCATCAATTATTGTAGCATTCTCAAGACTAGGTTCTACAGTGAGAAGTTTCATTTCCAACTTTCTCACTTCAAAATCACTCTCATTGGGCAATAACTTTGAGCTCAAATCCTCTTACTTTTGTCCTCTCATTCTTATGTCCATATGGGTGTCCTTCCTCTATGGTTCTGAGTTGCATACTCTTCCTTTTTCACTTTCAGATTGGCACCTAGACTTAGGTCATTCTTTGAAGCTCTATTGTTGGTTCTCTCTTCATTTTCCTCACTACTATGAGTACCCTTTTCTCCATCTTTCTTCTCACTTTTTTCTTATTCTTGGACATTGAGAGCTCATCCTTTCCACCCACATGATGAATTTTAATGTCAATGGACTCATTCTCATCACTTAGGTCTTCAAGATCACTTTTCACACTATTCTCAAACCATCTTGAATCATCGGTGCTCATAGGACAAGAGCTAACATTCAAAGCATCATCACTATGCTCATCCTTATTAACCCTTGCACTACCCTCTTCATAACAACCTTTCTCTAATGATGTAGAGGCACTTATAGTTGACGTACTTTCACAAGATCCCAAGTTTCTCTCCTACGTTTCCTTAGTTTTTTCTCTTTTACTACCCTTACTTGGCACCTCAAAAGTTGGCTCTTCAAATCAGCTCGTGTAATTAGGTACAAGAAATCTATGATTCCTTCCACTGTAGGTAGTTTGGCAAAGTGTCTTACTCCCATATAAAGGTGTATGTGAACTCACTCTAGCTCTTATGAGGGTGTATGTGAACTCACTCTTCAATCACAGTTCTCGATTCAGTAACAGCCCTCTCTATGAAACTAGAATTTTATTACAACTTGTCATAATAGTCATTCATGGATTCTATAAGACAAATGAACTCTAATTTCTCCAAAAACCTTTGAGGGTATTCCTCTTTAATTGTATGGAACTCAAGAAAGAAGTGGCCATCTCTAAGTGAAACTTGGCTGACAATATCACTAAAGCCAATATCAACACCTTAGTAGCAAGGGCACTAGAAAGGATGACATGCGCTCGACTACTAGGGAGTACGCTCTAGAACAATAAAAAATGAGTGATACTAAGGGGTGTTGGTATGGTCTAATCGTCCAATTCTAGGGTTGATTTAAAATTTTCTCAAACCAAACAAGACCAACTCAAGAACTAAAGGATCAAGGGTCCAGAATCACATCTTTGGATTATAAAGGGTCAACACATATATGTCTATAATGTCCTTCTCAAGGATAAGGCCTCTATCATGATTATCCAAGTAGAGCTTTATCTCTCAAATGACTAAGAGACAAACATGCCATCAACTAGACAACCATTGGTAATGCTCTCTAGTTAGAGATTCCAAAGGACCTTGTAAGTAGTAGACTGAAAAGCATAAAACCCTAAAGGCACCAAGGAAACCAACACATCCTTAATCTATGCTAAGATCTTCCTTAGTTAGAATGAAATAACGAGGAAGTGATGTTTTTTGGATATTCATTTGGATAGCTGAAATCATAATAGCAAGATAGCATTACACGTTACATTTTATGAGGGGTAATGAGGTGTTGGTAGAAGTATTTCTTTGGTGTGTCTGAAAGCAGATATATTGGAGGGGAGTTTTCTAGAAGGATGCAATGATTCTATTTGGAGTCTATGGTGGAATATTTGGCATTATCAGATCAGATTCTGAGGTAAAATCATCAAGTTTCTCTAAAGATGAAGTTAAAGGTTGTCAACATAAGGGACATTAGTGTATCTTATATAAGCGTTGCTCTTCTTCTCATGGAATACTCCTAGATCTAGATTTATGGAGCATTCTTCCAGTGGAGTTTATTGAGACGGTCATAAGGAACCTTCCAATGGATGTTATGCTATACAAGGCTTGAAAGGCATACATAAGCTTCTTTGGCAATGCTCAAACCTACTATAAAATCCCCCAAATAGGGCAATGGTTCTTGGAAATTTTCCCAAAAATAGAGGACATAGCTTTCTTTGATTATGCTTTAAACAAATGGCATCATTTGTCCCTTTTCACATTTACCACAAAGCATAACATGAAACCATTTAGCTCAAACGAAGGTCTTGTTTGTTTCAAAAAACTCTTGACAATACCTTATTCTTTGTCTACAATCCCTTGACTAGGGCTTGCAATGCAATGAACCCAAAGCAAGGAAATATGAGTTCAACAACAACAAAATACGAGTTCAAAAAAAGATAAGATATTAAGGATCATGGTGGCATGGATTTACAAGGAGACGAAGAGGAGATATATTGGCCTCCTTTCTACTTCTTGGGATTGGAAAATATTATTTAGGAAAGGCAATTGCAACTGAAGTGGATTCAATTTCTTTCAAGAGATTAGATCTTGTTTCCAAATGGATTGGTGAGATGAGGTATTGATAATGAGAGAGGAGCCTCTCGACGGATTAAGCTGAGCTTGTGTTGAAGATAGGGAGCTTAATGATTGCAATAAAAAGGGGATAACATCTATCTTCAAGAGAGTCAACAATTTATGGTAGTGGGGAAAGCACGATCGTAAGGCAAGGGGATTTGAGTACTAGATTGGGGAGACAAGCATTCAAGGAGAAGTGGGTGTAGCATTATTGAAGCTTCATTGGACTGGGCCATCAGTGTGGAGAAAGAGCATTGAATTGTAAAACTATCTATGTAGTTGAAAAGAGATTTGGGGGAGGTTATAGGATTGAGTTGATACAACGAGCCATTGACACAAAAGCAAAAAAGGATGAAAGCATGATTGGAAGATAATGAGAGATCAAAACGAAAGAGATTTACAAATATTTATGATTAGAATTCATCAAGATTTTATTTTGTAATGTTTAAAGCCTTTAAGCTTTGCTTTTCAAAGAGAAAGCACAACGTGTGTTATGTGAGGTGAAACCTATATAAAGGGGAGTTGTGAAGACTTAGAGACCTTGCCCTTCCCTTCATGAAAATTTGTCTTGAGAGAGAGAAGAAAGGAGCATCCCATACAAATGTACGAATACTTTGTGTGTTGTTGAACCTTGCGAAAGTTCAAAATCTAAAGAGTCAAGTGTTTTGTATCAAATCTCAAAGAGGTATGAAGTAATTGTTTTCCTAGACTCAAAATATAATGTTTAGATATTTGTTAAAGCTTTGCCTTGTGTTTGATTTTGCAGTATTTGTGGGAAGAAGAGGCATTATTGGTCATTTGTGTTCATGATTTGGTTGTGTTGTGTTTGTCAAACATAAAAAATTTTCATTGTGTGCTGTTCTTTAACAAAGTCAATCGCCTAATTGGAACTCCTTAACATCCCATTTCGGGTTGTAAGAGAGGCAAGTCTTCGACCAGTGCTCACTAAACAATGTGTAGGTAATTTGATCAAAGGAGTCCATAAGTACAACCTTGAGAGCCGAATAATATCATTCACATAAAAAATTTCCTTGGAACGATACTACATCTAATAAAGTACCTCAATATATTTGAAAACATTGTACTACAAAGAACATATGAAACTATAATCAAGATTCAATATAGAGCCATCATGAAATGTACATTGCTTATGATAGGGTGATATGACACACTTGATAAATGGACTATTGGAGTGTCGCAATAGCTTCAGGGTAGTACTTCAGATGTTGCTCACATCAAGTTACATGCTAAATGTAGGAAATTGAACTAAAAGTGAGGAGAATACTTGTTTATTGATTACTTATAGGAAATAAGGAAGAGATGAAAAGACTTATCTATAGCTCATTCGTGGGAAGTTAGGAAGAGAAGTTTCTTGGAACTTGGATAATTGGGAAAAAATAGAGATTATTTTGCTAATAGTCAATTGTATGATGTTAATGGTAGATATGGCCCTAGTTAAGAAGGGGCCTTCCCAATTAACTATTTTGCACTATGTAGACACTTATTTCACTAGATATATAGTCATTTTATTTAGTAAATTTGAAAACTTGGTTGAATTTTACTAGATATGTATTCATTTTTTCTAGTGAATTAAAAACCTATTTGCAATTTGAAAATCCCTAGTTGCTAACTAGAAAAAATTGTGCATTTACTAGGTGCTAGTCATTTCACTATCTAGATAAGTACATAAAGTTCCTTGCGAATGTACTGTGACGTGACTTTAAAGGAAAGTGTATTTTTATTATATTGACTTACAATTTTTAAAAAATACAAGGGGTTTATAACTGGAGCTCATTTAAAATTTACATTATGAGTCTTCTTATTTGAAAATTTTCAAAAGCACACTTTTTTTCTTTTTTTTTTGGGAGGGGGAAGGCGGGTGTGCAGTGTGGGGAGAGATTCAATGCTTAGACTTGGTTCTCTCTCTCTCTCTCTCTCTCTCTCTCCTAGTTGAGTGTGAGTCTCATGGCACATGAGGGCTCTGTGATTTGAAGGGTGGTCATGTGAGTTTATGATAGGGCCTTGTGGGGATTGGTCATGCGAGAGAAGCTTGTCAATTCAATCCTATGGTGGATGTTGAGGATATGTCGAAGGAAGCATAGAAGAGGATAACAATATGGTTGCAGATGATGAAGAAGAAATCGAGAAGTGTAATACATCTAACAGTGGGATAAACTTATTTGTTTCATTGCCTATTGGTAACATAGACCTAGAGCTAGATAGTCTAGCAACGGCCGATCTCATTGAAGATGAGATTGATTATTCATTGTAGCATATAGAATTAGCTTTGAATGATTGGATGTATATTTTTAATACTCAAAAAGAAGTAAAGTTGGTAATGTATTCAAAAAAATACTAGCTGTTAAGATGTTTGGTCATATTTAGGGACTTTATGAGAAATGAAAAATATGTGCATTTATTTTTTGCATCTACAGGCGCGTTTAAAAACGTGGGTATATAGACGCATTCTATATACTAGCATGAATAGACATGCTGATAAACACGCTGATAAACGCGCTCGCTATTTCACGTCTACAGTTCGCACCGATAGTTCCTTTCTTTTGTAGTGGATTTTGAGAATGAGTAGCTCTAAGGGTGAGGAGAAGAGCATTTGAATTTTACGAAAGGCTTTTATAGCAAATGAGAACTAAATTTACATGCAATAATAAAGCCATTCATTGATGTTCAAAGAATTTAAAGCACATTCTTTTCATTCATAGCGCTTCTTCTACATCATAGCAACTTTCAAAAGCTAATCCCATATTGTTTTCCTCTTTAATGAGTATCTATTTTGTCTCCATCCAATTAGATCCACCATGAGAAAGATATATTGACAATATGCATTGAGCTAATGAACATAGAGAAAAATCCATTAACTTGTGAAGCAAGAACTACTATGCCCATTACATTACATGACAAAATGAACTGAACTAGTGGTCTATTGTTGTGTTCAACATTGTAAAATCCCCTAAAGGAGCCTTAAATCCTTCTTCCTACCTTCATAGGTCAAAAATACTTTTTCTAAACTAGGATTTTTTATTCTACTTTGCATTCCTTCTCTTATCTTATTTGATCCATTATTCTATGTGGATTCCTTTGGCAATGAGATTCTCCTTCAACATCATTGGTGAACCCAATGTGAAAGCCACATCTTGATTGTCAAAAAGATGGGAGAACCACAACTTTCAATAGATACATTGGATTTTAGTGATGGGATTAAGAAATTTCTATAAATATTCAATATTGTAACATATGTGTAGCAGCAACAACAATACCATTAGCAACACATGCTACAATAGATGTAGCTTCGGGCCCATGCAAAGTTTGAGATTATAGCTATGGATGCTATGGAAGCAGTAGAAAGTCATAATAAGCTCTTTGAAGGTCACAATGTTTCAAGCTATTTGAAGCTTTTTAAATCCAAGATGGAGTTTTTTGGTATGCATGTACACATGATGGGCCAGTACTTTTTGTTCTTGATGACTTCTTTCCTAAAGTTGGGCATCAATGAGTTCTATGTTGAAGGGAGAAGTGTGAGTGGAAGCCGGAGCAAGAGGAAGCAAGAGAGGTGTGAGCTATGGTAGATGGAGCAAGAGAGCAAAGTATGAAGTAACAATGATGGGCACCTACCGCCTGTAGTGTGCACATGTAGGTACTATCAGTGTAGTAATACATGGGCGGCTAGGCACAGGCATCTTTACCCTGAAAAACCTCCCACTTAAAGGTGAATATGCCTCAAGTGAAGAGGGAATAAGAAAAAAATGACAAATTGAAATGCGTACATAGAGTACAAAATGATGAGGAATAAAGGTCATCTCATCCGATGCCCATCAACTTCTTAAGAATGGAAAAACACTCAAGAGACTTTTTCTCATCAAGGCCTAGGAGATGAAAAGCATTTAGATGAGAACAATTCAGATGATGAGTATGAAGACTGCTATGCTATGAATGAAGACAATAAAGAGGAGATCGATACAATAGAATACAACATAGATGGTTGGGTAATTGAGTAGATTAGAGTAGATTTAAAGCCGCAGAGAACCAATGCATTTAGATTCAAAAGAGGATTTCTTAGAACTAAATATAATCATACTTGGCTAGACCATTTAGGGGTGATAGATAGACTATGAGCAAGCATGGCTAGTTTAGCCACTTATCATGCATCTATTGAGAACGGAATCACTGTCAAAGCCACAACCATCATGAGAGACTCCCTCTTCTAGCAATGCGAGAGATATTGATTCTAAATTGGAAGTGAGCTCAAATATAGCAACCCTAAGATACCTCAACCTCCTAATACAAAATGCACCAAGAGAGACCTAGCAGTCCACCTAAGGCACAAAAGGTTGAACAACGAAAGGAAGAGACAACTTAGAGAGTCGGAAGCTAGAGAACAAAAAAAAATGCAAGTCCTACTGAAATGATTCATGAAGTTTAAGAAAGATGATAGGATAGTGATCTTGCTAGGGGCCAAAAGACAAGGGCAAGGGAGCGAGCCTATAGAAGGACCTACCAAAGTGAAAGAGGTTAATTTGGTTAAGGAAGGGGAGACACCGTGACTTGTATTTAATTATTGCCAACGACTTGAGCAAGCATGAAGAAGTGAGTCTCATTTCTCTCCTATGAGAGTACATAGATGTCTTTGCTTGGTCATTGGCGAGTTGAAAGAAGTGGATCTAAGTGTAGCGACTAATAACATACCCATGAAACCTAATACAACACCGATCAAGCAGTGACTATATTTGATGAATCCCAAGCATGCTCATGTGGTCAAGGAGAAGATGGAAAAACTCTTGAGAGCAAGATTCATCTATGAAATTGAGCACACTGACCGGGTCTCATCCATTTTAATCTTTCTCAAGAAGAATGGAAAAATCAAAGTGTCATTAATTATAATAAAGTCAACACTGCAACAACTATCCACTATCGTACACTAAGCATATACTTGAAAGAATGGTTAGCAAAGAAGCCTACATTTTTCTAGATGGTTTCTTAGGTTACAATCAGGTGTAAGGGCATCCTAATAACAAGCATAAGATTGCATTCACTACCGAGTGGGGTGTCTTTGTCTACATAGCGATGCCCTTTTGGGGGCTAATAATTGGTCCAGACACATTCCAACGGCTCATGTGTACCATCCTTGAGGACATGCATCAGCAAGAGTTAGAGGTGTGTATTGATGACCTGTGTGTTCATTTGAGCTAGAAAGAACACATAACAAACTCCACGCAGTCTTTGAATGATGCAAGATGAATGGTCTCTTACTGAACAACCTTAAGTGCCAATTTTGGGTGAAGCATGGATGCATGCAAGATGAATGGTCTCTTACTGAACAACCTTAAGTGCCAATTTTGGGTGAAGCATGGATGCATCCTAGGGCTGGTGTCCAAGAATGGCATTGGCACTCACTTCTAGAAAGTTAGGGTTACTGTCAACCTCCCACCACCAACCAATTACAAGGTTATTCAATGCTTCCTAGAGCATACAGGATACTATCGATGATTTGTGTTGAACTATGTATTAATTTTTAAACTCCTCTACAAACCACTGATACTATTCAAATGAACTGAGAAATGCCAAGGGACATATGAAGAGTTGAAAAAGGCTCAGACAACTATGCCAATACTACGAGCCATAGCCTGCAGCATAACCTTCCACATCCACATTGATGCCTCGAGGTTTATTGTAAGAGAAGTGTTGTGCTAGCCTGGTGAGCATAACTAGACTATCCAATGAGTTTTGCTACAAGAAAACTCAAGGACACTAAAATAAACTATTCCACAACAGAGAGGGAAGGTTAAGCCATGGTATTTGTTGTAAAGAAATTTTGGCATTATCTGTTGGCAATGCATTTTACTTTCTTTATTGACCATCAAGCCTTGCTCTATCTTGTTAAGAGACCTTGTGCTACACAATGAATTGCTCGATGGTTACTTTTATTGTTAGAGTTTGACTTTTCTGTGGTTGTGCACAAGGGGAAACGACATTACCTCTGGGGGGTCACTCACAAATATATGTATAAATAACATGAGTTCAAAATAAGGGGTTTTTAAAATACCATTTTTATACATTTTTTACATACATAAGGGTGTCATATAAAGGGGTTACTTATAGATTGAATAGAAAAGGATCATATTTTATTCAAGAAAAATTCACAGATTAGGATATTTATAAATAGGCCATGAATGCACGTTATATAGAGGATATATATATAGTGAACCCCCCGAGGGCATTACATGACTAACCATATGTCCCACATCCCCATAGGAGAAGCCGCTAGACATGATATCGCCACCAAGGATTTGCCAGATGTGCATCTCTTCAGCCTCTCTAGCAAGAAATATTTTCTTAGAGACAACTTGATGCCATATGGGTAGATGACATATTCCCAGTACTTCAACATGGACTACCCAAAAGACCCATTGATTGAGCTTGCGGACTTAGGCAACTCATCCTTAAGATATGCACACCAAACAATGCTCTAGTACACTTTGTAAAGGAATCAGTGGAGGAAGACTTATACGATGTGAACCCTTTTGTCTCTTATGACAAAGAGGATAATCCCATATTGATGGACTATAGGCATGTGCCAATCATGGCCTTAGGCAAAGGAAGAGATAGAGGCCTATTAGTTGATAGCATGTCAGATCTAAAGGTTAGGGCATGACGACTTGCTACGTAGGTGTGTGTGCAAGCATGAAATGCATAATTTACTTTTCGAGTCACACAAGAGAATTGCTAGAGGACACTTCAGCAATGACATGACAGGCCACAAGATGCTCATGTCTCAACTATGGTGGCCTACACTTTTCTGAGATGCAACACGATTTGTAAAGCATTGCAATGAATAAAAATGGACCAAGGTACCTATTCGCAAGGACAAAATGGAGTTAATGACAATCATTTCAAGGCAACCTTTCAAAAAATGGGGGATTGACCTGATCGGGCCGATTAGTCCTCCAGCACAATATTCGCATGCCGAGTGCATCATAGTTGCATGGACTACCGTACAAAGTGGGAAGAATCATGAGCCAGTAGAAAGAAGGATGCCAGGAACACATCTAAGTTCCTTTGGGAGCAAGTGATCTTGTAATTTGGCTATCCCATTGAACTAGTTAGTGATCAAGAAACACATTTTGTCAATGAAGTGATTGCTCACCTCCTGTCTACCTTTTTAATCATACATTGGAAATCCTCCCCTTACTAGTCTCAAGCGAATGGCCATGCAGAACCTATAAATAACATCTTAGTGAATGTCTTGACAAAGGTAGTTTTTGATTTGCGCAACAACTAGGACAACAAGCTAATGGTAGCCTTACGAGCCAATCAAAGAGCTTATAAAATGGTTGTAGGACAGACTGGCTTTAGTTTGACCTACAAAACTGAAGCCATTTTACCAATGGAATTGTTTGCCCCTAGTCTAAGTGTAGCCATTCAAGAGTGATGGGATGGGAAGGAGGCATGAACAAAATTCCTAGCTGAGTTAGAATACCTTTCAGAGGCTCGACTTCTAGCTACCCATGCATGGATTTGCAAAAAGATATGAGGTAAGAGCTCTTTTAACAAGCATGTCAAGAAGCGAGACTTTGATCAAGGCAACCTCGTATTATTGTTATACTCAGTTAAAGGCCACAAGCAAAATATGAAGTTTAGGGGATTAGGGCCTTTCTGAGTTTGCACCATCAACTGAACCGGTAGTGTGGACATTGAAAATCTCGATGGAGAGGGCATAGGGTTCTTCAATGGTAGTCACATAAAGAGGTACTACCGTCCCTCACATCCACTACATGACCCTCCCATGCTAGAGTCCCCTGTGAAAGTCCAAATTGCCATAATTACAGAAATAGAAGACGAGCATGAAGAAGAAGTGGAGTCTGCTTACCTTTGCATGCCCAACGAACACATATCTTCCATGCATTGATTGATGGAGTTGATGTTAATACTTAACTCACGATCATTGCACTCAAACCGATCAACCACAACTACAGCCCCATGAGTGCCAAACTCAACTCTTTTGGGAGCCAATCATAAGCACTTTTGGGAAAGTGCAAATCATAGCATCTATTGAGTTTGAGAGCATACACATAATCTTTTATGTGTTGTCAAACACAAAAAGTGCGGATCACGAATCACTGCTAGGACATGCCTTAAAAAAGAAAGCCCATTGCAACGTCGACTAGGAGTTAGCACATTCACCTTGCCATTGGTAATGTACACTTGGTGATAGCTTTTACCAAGGCAGTGCGGCTCCATCAAAGCCTATGAAGCCACCAATAGAGGAATCCACCACCAAGCCTAAGGAGGGGAGTTGTAACTTGTCACAACTCACCAAGCCTCAACGTCAGCAAATGGTGGAGATGAAAGCCAAAGCTCATGAACCCAAGTTCAAATGGGTACCCAAACATCAAGGACCACCACTAAGAAGCAACCAAATGCAACCTTGCAAGGCTAGGAATTCACGCTTCAAACCTAGGAAATAGAGAAAAAACTATCGGCACTTACAAATGGTCAAGCTGTGTTGGGTCACTATGACTTTATTGCAAGCGCAAGGCTATTACGAGGTCAATACCTAGATATGGGTACCCAAAGCCAAGACTGCCAAAAGGACACTACTCAAGTGCAACCCTAGAACTTGCCCACACAAGCGTGCATGACATCTCAAAAATCGAAACCTCCATAAACTCAAGTTGCAGAGACCATAGAGCCCAAAGCCACTATACCTGAAGAGCCTCAATTAGTCTACCAACCAAAAGTGTAGCTCAATGTCTCAAAACCACCTCAGCCTAGAACTGCTAGTGCCCCTAGGGCCTCACAAGAATCTAGCAACACAACATCCATATCACAACGCATGCCTAATGTGCAAGTGGCTGCACCACTCCCTCAAAAGCAGCCAAAATCGCCAACCTTAGCTGCAAACCTGTCTAGCATAATCAAACCTCAACCACCCATAGGCCTAAAACCCTCTTATGAGCAATGATAAATTTTTACCTTGGCCTTAGACTGTGGTTTAACTAGCCCTACTTACTCAAAGTCCATTACCCCTAAATGGTCTATCCATGTGCGATCACATTCGATTTTGAGAACTCCTCTTTTGTTTCCAAATGCATTGGTACTCTGCAGCTACTCTCATCTTCTCAATTACTTGACCATGTGTGTTGTATTCTACTGTGTCGGTCTCCTCTTTATTATCTTCGTTCATAAAATAGCAGTCTTCATACTATCGTCTGAACCATCCTCATCTAGCTGCTTGCCATCTCCTAAGCCTCGATGCTCCATTTCTTTCTAATCGGTGACTAGGGCCCAATTGTACATTAAGTTCAAATCGTGCACCTTGGTTTCCTCCATTTGGGTTTGTCAAACAGATCCTTGAGGTATTTGAGGTTAGTGGTGGCTGGGTTTCCAACTAGCTCCTCCATCAAATGCTCCAAGATTTCGTGGGGCTCTTGCTTGTTGTTTGGGACAAGGACATGGAGTGTGATTTGGATGGGCCATTCACTAGGGCTTTTGGCCATCATGCATAGTGGCTCTGAGGGTTTGTCCTTGGGCTCACTAATTGCGGTAGTAGCCTGTTTGTATTCCTCATTGTCCATGAATGGCAAATTGATCGTGGCTAGCACGTGCATGCAATTGCACTCATCCCTCGAGGTAGGGGATATACTTTGTTAGTAGCTTGTAAGGTTATCTAACCTTGTCAAGATCTCAACAGACCAAAATCCTACACGTCTACTCACAAGAAGTCTCTCAGTAGAGTGTTTTTCCTTCCTTAGGAAGTTTATGCTGGGCGTTGGATGAGATGACCTCTACTCATTGTGTTTTATTCTATATACACATTGTACTTTGTCATTTTTTTCTTATTCCCCCTTCACTTGAGGCACATTCACCTTTAAGTGGGAGGTTTTTGGGGGTAAAGTTGCCTATGCATAGCCGCTCGTGTATTATTATATTGATAGTACCTATACTCGCACATTGCAAGTGGCAGGTGCCCATCATTGTCACTTCATACTTTATTATTTTAATGGCATTTGAATAAAGGGAAGGCCGGTCACATATTGTGACTATTGGTGTTCTCACATCTTGATTCTATCTCTCGCTCCTGCTCTCTTGCTCCATCTTCCATATCTCACACCTCTCTTGCTTCCTCTTGCTTGTGTGAGCTCATTGATGCCAAGTTTAGGAAAGAATTCATCAAGCACACAAAGTAGCAGCTCAACATATGCACACACATCCCAAGGAACTCCATCTTGGATTCATAAATCTTCAAATAGCTTGAATATTTTGACCTTCAAAGAGCTTCTTATGACTTTCTATTGCTTCCATAACATCCAGAGTTGCAATCTCATATTTTGCATTGGCCTCTAGTGTAGCATTTGTTGCTACTAATGGTATTATTGTTGCTGCCACATGCATATTACAATATTAAATATTTATAGAAATTTCTTAATCCTGTCACTAAAATTCAATGTACCTATTGAAAGTGGTGGTTCTCCCAACTTTTTGACAACAAGATGTTGCTTTCACATTGGGTTCACTAGTGATGTCCAAGGACAATATCATTGCCAAAGGAATCCACAAAGGATAATGGATCAAACAAGATAAGACAAGGACTACAAAGTAGTATTAAAAAATCCCACTTTAGAAAAAATCATTGAGACCTATGAAGGTAGGGAGAAGGATTTAAGGCTCTTTTAGGGGACTTTACAATATTGAACACCATTGTAGACCACTAGTTCAATTCATTTTGTCATGTAATGTAAAGGGCATAGTAGTTTTTTCTTCACAAGGCAATGGATTTGTCTCTATGTCCATTAGCTCAAAACATATCGTCAATATATCTTCCTCAAAGTGGATCTAATTGGATGGAGACAAAATAGAAACTCATTAAAGAGGAAGACAATATGGGATTAGCTTTTTAAATTTTGCATGATGCAAAATAAGTGCTATGAAATAAAAGAATGTGCTTTGAAATCTTTGAACATCAATAAGTGGTTTTATTCTTGCATGTAGATTTAGTTGGCCTTTCGTATAAAATTTTTCGTCAAATTCAACTCCTCTCCTCCTCACCCTTAGAGCTAATCATTCTCAAAAGCTTGAATATATGTAGGCACCATAGCCAACTCTCTTAACTTTCTTTGAATTCTTCCTCCCCTGTTAACATATCAACTTGTCAACATTTTGTTGAAAGGATGATAACTGAACTTCTCTTCCATCTTCCCTCCCGCTAGCCAACTCCTCAAAACAATGTTCAACTACATGCCACATATGCAAACATGGCTAACTACCTTCTGTATAGACTTCCTGCCATTGCAAACAATGTATCTAAAGCCAAACCTATAGTGTGTTATGAATGCCATCAACTTGGACATCTAGCAACCAATTGCCAATCAAAGAAGCCACCTGTCCATATCAACAATCTTGGAGTAATGGAAGATGAAGAACATGAAGAAATGCCTAACTTTATGGAAGATGAGGACGACATTGCTACTCCTTCGGATACTTTACCATGTATGCCAACTCCACATTCCTTAGTACATGGAAAGGAAAAAATTATTTTGCATGATGATGGTAGTACACATGATTTTATTTCTGCAAAGTTAGTGAAAGAATTGAAACTACAAACTATTCCTACGCATTATCGCATTAAAGCAGCATTCTTAGGCACAAGGTATAATGGAACACAAGAGGTGCATGATTTAGAAATTCAAATTGGTGAATACACTAAAAGAAGGAATTTTCTAGTTGTACCATTACAGTCCAGTGATATTATCCTAGGTATGCCTTGGCGTCATCAGCATAATCGTGACATAGATTATTCCATGCATTCAATTAAAATTCATTTTCAAAGAAAATTACACATTACATTGTATGGTATGCACGCATCTAATAATTTTCCACTGCTTACTCATACTCAAGCTAAACGTGCATTACGCAAAATTAGTAAATCTTATCTAATTTGGGTGAATAAACTTCAAGCTAAAGATAAACATATGCACCCTAGGCATAAAGAATTCCTTGCACAATGTAAAGATTGTTTTGCTAAGGACTTACCACCTGGACTACCTCCTTCACATCCTGAAGACCACAAAATAGATTTAATTCCTGGTACACAACCACCCTATAAAGCACCATATAGGCATAACCAGATCAAATAGAAAGGCATTCAAAATCAAGTTGAGGAATGACTAAATAGAGGATTAATTAGACCTAGTAGTTCTCCATTTGGTGCACCCGTTTTATTGGTAAAGAAGAAGAATAATACTTATCGCATGTACATAGATTATCGTGCCCTAAATAAGATTACTGTAAAGAATAGATATCCAATTCCTAGGGTAGATGATCTTATGGATAAACTACAAGGTTCTGCTATATTTAGTAAAATAGATCCTAGATCTGGTTATCATCAAGTGAGATTAGATAAATCTCATATATTTAAGACTGCATTTAGAACACAATTTGGTCATTATGAATTTCCAGTGATGCCTTTTGGATTGACTAACACACCTGCTACATTTAGTAGAATGATGAATCGCATATTTTTGAAATATCAGTATTGTGTTATAGTATTTTTTAATGATATCTTGGTATTCAGTAAAAATGAGAAAGAACATTATGAACATCTGTCTTTGGTTTTCAAGTTGTTGAAAGATAATCAATTGTATGCTAATCCGAAAAAGAGTGAGTTCTTTCAAACATAAATTGAATATTTAGGTCATATTGTGTCATCAGAAGGTATTAAGGTTGACCCTAAGAAGATAGAAGCAATATTGAACTGGCCTATACCCAAAAATGTGAGGAGTTACGTTCTTTTCTAGGTCTTGCTAGTTTTTACATGAAGTTTGTGCGAAATTTTTTATTACTTGCTTTGCCTTTAACTAAACTTTTAAAGAAAGGTATTGTTTATCATTGGTCTGATAATCAACATAAATCTTTTGATTTATTGAAACATGCATTAACCCATGCTCATGTATTACAACTACCTGATTTTAATAGACCATTCTTTTTAGTAGTTACTGATGCTAGCCGATCTCGAATAGGAGTTGTACTTATGCAAGATAATCATCCCATAGCCAATTCTAGCTGTAAACTGAAACCATCCGAACTTAAATATTCCACATATGATAAAGAATTGTTAGCTGTTGTACAAGCTTTAAGACAATGGAAACATTATTTAATGGGTTTCGAGTTTATGATTAAGACTGACCAACAAAGTATTAGACATCTCCTTAGTCAACCCCAAATATCTGACCGACATATCAAATGGGCAACTTTTATTCAGAGTTTTCATTCCGTTATCCAAAATTAACCAGGTAAAGAAAATGTAGTAGCCAATGCTTTAAGTAGAAGACCTACCATTCATAATATTTCTGTCATATCATTCGATTGTCTAACTCCTATGAAAGATACTTATCATTAGGACATTACTTTTCAATCTGATTGAAATAAATTAGTTGGAAATAACTAGATTCCTATTGATTCATTGTCTTATAATGATGGATTCATGTTTTATGAAAAGAGATTATGTGTTACAGTTTTATTTAGATCTTTTGTTTTGAATGAGATTCATTTTCCTCCATATCAAGGTCATAGAGGTATCATATCTACTTTACATACATTGACTGAAGATTTTTATTGGCCACATATGGACACTGATGTATCTAACTTTATTTCTGAATGCTTGATTTGTCAAAGAGTTAAGAGACATCATGGTAAACAATATGGTTTACTTATGCCTTTATCTATTCCATCAAGACCATGGGAACAGATTTCTATGGACTTTATTTCTAGTTTACCTAACACTAAAGCTAACCATGATATGATTTTGGACTGTTGTAGACAGGTTTAGTAAAGAAGCATATTTCATTCCATGCAAGAAAACTTTAACAGTATTTCAGGTAGCACAATTGTTTTTGAAAATTGTTTTCACTAATCATGGATTACCAAAAGTTATTATTTTTTACCATGATTCTAGATTTTGTAATAACTTTTGGATTACTTTGTTTGCTAACCTAGGAACAAAGATTGATTTCTCATCTGCATTTCATCCTAAAACTAATGGACAAACAAAAGCGGCTAACAATATTATTTTAGATCTTTTACGTGCTTACACTATTTCTAAACCAGAGACATGGGATACACATTTACATTTATTGCAGTTTGCATATAACAATACACCACACACAGCTACAAAGAAAGCACTGTTTGAAGTGATTTATGGTTATAGATTGTCTACACCTGTTGCATCTTTATCAAATAGAATTCAGAGTGCTGATGATATTGCTAACATGCACGCTACTATTTTTGATGAGGTTAAAGACATGATTGCCAAAGCCTAGCAATCATATACAAAACAAGCCAATGAAGTGTGTTACTAATCATTTAGTGGATAGAGCATCTCTTTGGTGGACCGTGGTTCGTAAGAGCATAGATTGTCCCACTACCTGGGAGAGTTTTAAAAACAAGTTTATGCAGAATTTCCTTCCTCCACAATTCCATGAAAAAGCCATAAAGAAATGGGACCTTCTTCAACAAAGAGATTGTGAGCCTATTTCCCAGTACACGGAACGCTTTTGGAATGCTTTACTCCAACTAGGCATGCTTGAAGTCGTACCTCAAGCGACTCACAAGCGCAAGTTTATGTTTGGATTACTTGGGCATTACTACGCTGAAGTCAATATGTTCAAGCTTGCAACTCTTGAAGATGCAATTTCTTTAGCTCATGACACTGAAGACAAGATTCGAGGAAGAGACAAGCGTCCACAACAATTTCAAACAAATGGTAACTATGGCTCTAAGCAATTCAATACAAATTTTAGAAGATTCAATCAAAGTCGATTTCCTTCATCATGTTTTCGTAAGTCTTGGACAAAACCACCTGCTTTGTCATCAAATACCAATCAAAACCCTAAGCCATCCTCGCAGCCAAATCCTAATATTCCTAGACTTCTTGCCATTGTAAACAATGTATCTAAAGCCAAACCTATAGTATGTTACAAATGACATCAACCTGGACATCTAGCAACAACCAATTGCCAATCAAAGAAGCCACCTGTCCATATCAACTATCTTGGAGCAATGGAAGATAAAGAATATGAAGAAATGCCTAACTTTACGGAAGATGAGGACGACATTGCTACTCCTTCGGATACTTTACGAGGTATGCCAACTCCACATTCTTTGTTGACAATGAAATGTTTAGTACATGCAAAAGAAAAGATTATTTTGCATGATGATGGTAGTACACATGATTTTATTTCTGCAAAGTTAGTGAAAGAATTGAAATTACAAACTGTTCCTACACATTATCGCATTAAAGCAGCATTCTTAGGCACAAGGTATAATGGAACACAAGAGGTGCATGATTTAGAAATTCAAATTGGTGAATACACTGAAAGAAGGAATTTTCTAGTTGTACCATTACAGTCCAGTGATATTATCCTAGGTATGCCTTGGCGTCATCAGCATAATCCTGACATAGATTATTACATGCATTCAATTAAAATTTATTTTCAAAGAAAATTACACATTGCATTGTATGGTATGCATGCATCTAATAATTTTCCACTGCTTACTCACACTCAAGCTAAACGTACATTACACAAAATTAGTAAATCTTATCTAATTTGGGTGAATGAACTTCAAGCTAAAGATAAACATATGCAGCCTAGACATAAAGAATTCATTGCACAATTTAAAGATTGTTTTGCTAAGGACTTACCACCTGGACTACCTCCTTCACGTCCTGAAGACCACCAAATAGATTTAATTGCTGGTACACAACCACCCTGTAAAGCACCATATAGGCATAACCCGATCGAACAGAAAGACATTCAAAATCAAGTTGAGGAATTATTAAACGGAGGATTAATTAGACCTAGTAGTTCTCCATTTGGTGCACCCGTTTTATTGGTAAAGAAGAAGAAGAATACTTATCGCATGTGCATAGATTATCGTGCCCTAAATAAGATTACTGTAAAGAATAGATATCCAATTCCTAGGGTAGATGATCTTATGTATAAACTACAAGGTTCTGCTATATTTACTAAAATAGATCTTAAATCTCGTTATAATCAGGTGAGATTAGATAAATCTCACATATTTAAGACTGCATTTAGAACACAATTTGGTCATTATGAATTTCTAGTGATGCCTTTTGGATTGACTAATGCACCTGCTACATTTAGTAGAATGATAAATCGCATATTTTTGAAATATCAGTATTATGTTACAGTATTTTTTAATGATATCTTGGTACTCACTAAAAATGAGAAAGAACATTATGAACATGTGTCTTTGGTTTTCAAGTTGTTGAAAGAATCAATTGTATGCTAATCCAGAAAATAGTGGGTTCTTTCAAATATAAATTGAATATTTAGGTCATATTGTGTCATCAGAAGGTATTAAGGTTGACCTTAAGAAGATAGAAGCAATATTGAACTGGCCTATACCCAAAAATGTGTAGGAGTTACGTTCTTTTCTAGGTCTTGCTAGTTTTTACAGGAAGTTTGTGCGAAATTTTTCATTACTTGCTTTACCTTTAACTAAACTTTTAAAGAAAGATATTATTTATCATTGGTCTAATAATCAACTGAAAACTTTTGATTTATTGAAACATTCATTAACCCATGATCGTGTATTACAACTACCTAAATTTAATAGACCATTCTTTTTAGTAGTTACTGATGCTAGCGGATCTGGAATAGGAGCCGTACTTATGCAAGATAATCATCCCATAGCCTATTCTAGCTATAAACTGAAACCATCCAAACTTAAATATTCCACATATGATAAAGAATTGTTAGCTATTGTACAAGCTTTAAGACAATGGAAACATTATTTAATGGGTTCTGAGTTTATGATTAAGACTGACCAACAAAGTATTAGACATCTCCTTAGTCAACCCCAAATATCTGACCGACATATCAAATGGGCAGCTTTTATTCAAAGTTTTCATCCCCTTATCAAATACCAATCAGGCAAAGAAAATGTAGTTGCCCATGCCTTTATCTATTCCATCAAGACCATGGGAACAGATTTCTATGGACTTTATTTCTAGTTTACCTAACACTAAAGCTAGCCATGATATGATTTTGGACTGTTGTAGACAGGTTTAGTAAAGAAGCATATTTCATTCCATGCAAGAAAACTTTAACAGTATTTTAGGTAGCACAATTGTTTTTGAAAATTGTTTTCACTAATCATGGATTACCAAAAGTTATTATTTTTTACCATGATTCTAGATTTTGTAATAACTTTTGGATTACTTTGTTTGCTAACCTAGGAACAAAGATTGATTTCTCATCTGCATTTCATCCTGAAACTAATGGACAAACAAAAGCGACTAACAATATTATTTTAGATCTTTTACGTGCTTACACTATTTCTAAACCAGAGACATGGGATACACATTTACATTTATTGCAGTTTGCATATTGTTAATACACCATACACAGCTACAAAGAAAGCACTGTTTGAAGTGATTTATGGTTATAGATTGTCTACACCTGTTGCATCTTTATCAAATAGAATTCAGAGTACTGATGATATTGCTAACATGCATGCTACTATTTTTGATGAGGTTAAAGACATGATTACCAAAGCCCAGCAATCATATACAAAACAAGCCATTAGGAAAAAACAGGCCATGAATTTCAAAGTTGATGACTATGTTTGGTTAAGAATAGAAAAACGTAGATTATAAAGTGTAGATAAACACGCAGTTGTGAAATTAGCACCTAGATTCTTTGGACTATTTAAGATCATTCACAAAATCAATGACAATGCATTCAAGTTAAAACTACCACCACATTGGAAAATTCACAACACCTTTCATATTAGTTTATTACGACCCTTTAGAGGCCAATTACATGTGCACCCTGTTTATGAAAACCCACCTTTGTTAGATGAAGAGACTGAAATCCTTGAGCCTGAAGCTATCATAGATACTGATTTTATGACCACTAGAACTGGCCGTAGATATTCTAGACATTTGGTCAAGTTTAAAAACCATCATGTTGAAGAAGCTCAATGGATGCACACTAGAGACTTAAATGCTTTCCCCACTCTGTTAGCTCCACATTGAGCTAATAGCAATTGTGGACAGTTGCTATCCCACCCCGGGGGTATGATGCCAGGAGGCATATTTCATGGTGGATTCCATGCCGCGGTGGATTCCATGAGGTTTTACGGTGGATTTCGTAAACTTTATTGACCGGGGCTCATACATAAAGTGGATTCTTTGTGCGAGAAGTTGATGGGGACGCCTATCCTTTTCGGGCGTTTCATAAATTTAGTGTGAACATGGGTGATTCCATAGAGGGTGATTCCGCAAAATACATATTAAATTAATAAATGTTTATGAGTTTAGAGTGTGCACTCGTGATAAATTAAGGTTGGGATTGATTTCTAACTAGTTGATTTATTTATGTAGTTGAAGACTACTAGGTATTCACTTTTGTTGCTTTAATTGTATTATTTTACCAATGATTGTGAATGCTTCAGTTGATGTGTAGAGATAGCAGCAGTGGCGGAGGAAAGCATTGGAGGATAGCATGTATTCGAGTTATCACTTATATTTTGACGGGCGCATATCTTAGGCATGGCGCCTATATTTTGTCACGCCTATTTATTAAGGCGTTGGATATTTATTTATTATTTTGTATGCGCATGGGTGCACGATTATGATATTTGTATTTGGACATTATATTGGGTATGCCTGACTCTTTGGGCGCCCGCCCATTAGCTTTATTTCTATTTTGTGCTAAAGCAAACTCAAAAGCCAAAAGCGTGCTATTTTGTAATTTGGGCTATTATTTGAGCTTGAAGATGATTACTACATAAAAATACATGCTTTGTGAAGCGCTCACACAAGGCATGGGGGGAGATTGCACTCAATTGGTCTCTTGTTCATGTCGTGCATGCTTTCTACCTTGAGTTTTGTGCAAAAAGTAGAGTTCTTTTGTTCTTGGGGACCTTCCGGCGCTCACTATGCAAGCATACAACATCCGATCTATGCACCAAGAGTGGGCCATTTGTGTGGAGAAAGAACATTGAATTATAGAAATATCTATGTAGTTCAAAAGAGATTTGGGAGAGGTTATAGGCTTGAGTTGATACACCGAGTCATTGACACAAAAGGAAAAAAGGATGAAAGCATGATTGAAAGATGATGAGAGATCAAAATGAAGGAGATTTACAAAGATTTATGATTAGAATTCATCAAGCTTTTAGTTTGTAATGTTTAAAGCTTTTAAGCTTTACTTTTCAAAGAAAAAGCACAACGTGTGTTATGTGAGGAGAAACTTATATAAAGGGGAGTTGTGAAGACTTAGAGACCTTGCCCTTCCCTTCATAAAAATTTGTCTTGAGAGAGAGAAGAGAGGAGTATCCCATACAAATGTATGAATACTTTGTGTGTTGTTGAACCTTGCAAAAGTTCAAAATCGGAAGAGTCAAGTATTTTGTATCAAATCTCAAAGGGGTATGAAGTAATTGTTTTCTTGGACTCAAAATATAATGTTTTGATATTTGTTAAAGCTTTGCCTTGTGTTCGATTTTGGAGTATTTGTAACTAGAAGAGGCATTATTGGTCATTTGTGTTCATGATTTGGTCGTGTTGTGTTTGCCAAACATAAAAAATTTTCAGTTTGTGTTGTTCTTTAACAAAGTCAATCCCCTAATTGGCACTCCTTAACATCCCATTTTCGAGTTGTAAGAGAGGAAAGTCTTTGAGCAATGCTCACTAAATAATGTGTAGGTAATTTGATCAAAGGAGTCCATAAGTACAACCCTACCTCAATATATTTAAAAACATTGTACTACAAAGAAAATATGAAACTATAATCAATATTCAATATAGAATCATCATGAGATGTACATCACTAATGATAGGGTGATATGACACACTTGATAAATGGACCATTGGAGTTTCCCAATAGCTTCATGGTAGTACTTCAGATGTTGCTCACATCAAGTTACATGATAAATATAGGAATTTGAACTAAAAGTGAGGAGAATACTTATTTATTGATTGCTAGTAGGAAATAAGAAAGAGATGAAAAGACTTATCTATAGCTCATTTGTGGGAAGTTCGAAAGAAAAGTTTCTTGGAACTTGGATAGTTGGGGAAAAATAGAGATTATTTTGCTAATAATCAACTGTATGATGTTAATGGTAGATATGACCCTAGTTAAGAAGGGGCCTTCCTAATGAACTATTGTGCACTTTTTGCACTATGTAGACACTTATTTCACTAGATATAGAGTCATTTTATTTACTAAATTTGAAAACCTATTTTTTCTAGTGAATTAAAAACCTATTTGCAATTTGAAAATCCCTAGTTGCTAACTAGAAAAAATTGTGCATTTACTACGTGCTAGTCATTTCACTATCTAGATAAGTACATAAAATTTCTTGTGAATGTACCGTGACGTGAGTTTAAAAGAAATTGTATTTTTATCATATTGACTTACAATTTTTGAAAAATAGAAGGGGTTTATAATTGGATCTCATTAATTTACATTAGGGGTCTTTTTATTTGAAATTTTTCAAAAGCACACTTTTTTTCTTTTTTTTGGGAGGGGGAAGGTGGGTGTGCAGTGCTGGGAGAGAGTCAATGCTTAGACTTGGTTCTCTCTCTCTCTCTCTCTCTCTCTCTCTCTCTCTCTCTTCTCCTAGTTGAGTGCAAGTTTCATGGCACTTATGGTTCTTTGTTGATGAGGGCTTTGCAATTTGAAGGGTGGTTGTGTGAGTTGATGATGGGGCCTTGTGGGGATTGGTCATGGGAGAGAAGCTAGTCAGTTCAATGCTATGGTGGAGGTTGACGGTATGTTGAATGGATGGTGGAGCCTCTAATATCGATGGTTGCGAGCATTCAATTTTATCTGCAAAGAGAAGAAAAGTGCACTACCTAGGGGGTGTGTCTACCTTACCGTGCAATCTTATGCGCTCATGCTAGTGGAACTAGGAGTTGGGTCAAACCAAGCTAGGTGTTGTCCCACACTTGAGGACCAATTTGGTGCCCTTGATGTGCCCTAAGGGTGAAGTGGGGAATCAAAATGGGTTATGGGGTTAGGGATGGACCCAACCGACCAAAGTCATCGGACGCTCCTAACTTGAGGACCGCTAGGTGCAGTGACTATGACACTCATGAGTTTCTTTCTTTTTCTTGTGATTTTCTTCTTTGTTCTCTCATTCTTGCCATTTCCTTTCTCTCTCTTCTCTTTCTTTGGCATCTTTCTTTTTCACTCTTTATTTTTCAAATAAATTGTGACAAGGAGCTAATCTTTGTCATCGTGGTCATTAGAGGGAAAAGTGGGGGGTTCAAGGAACTTACTAAAAAACCTTTTCCCCTGCATGTATCCTTTTAGGCTCATTTGAACATTGAGGGGAGTTGTGGACAAAACAGGGTGGTTACAACTACTGAAGCACCTATCACTCATGTCCTAGAGGACTACACAAAAATATGGTAAGAAGGCAACGTGCATCATTAGCCTACCATTGTAGAGCTATCTTTGCCAGCACTGAGATCAAAAAATAGTGGTGGGAGGCAATATTCTTGTGGAGTAGAGTCTTGTCTTAATAATACTCTAAGGAGCCTAAGATAATTACAAGTTGTGAGGAAAGTGGGGTTTGAGCAAGAGCTGAATTCATTGAGGAATTGGTCAATAGAGGCATACAAGTCATGCTCAGAAAAGGTGAGAGCGTTTCCTCAAACTTAGTGGCATTGACATTATAGATTTTTCGGAAGTCATATATTAGCCATGGACGTTTGGATTGAAGTTCACTCCTACCCTTCTGGGATATGGCATGTAGGTGGGGTTATTCCTCTTAAAGGATAGGGTGTTGTAGAAGGACATCCATGCATCCAAGTTGCCATCCTTCCTAGATGCACCTTCTCCAACTTGGCCGGCACTCAATTTTCTTTACTGCTATAGGAACTTCCATGACCTTGATCTCCTAGTAGTAGTCAGGAGCCTATATTCCCCATAAGGTAGGATTCTTCTCTCTCTTTTGGCAAACCACCTATCTCCCAGCCTTCTTCCTACATTAATCACCTCTTCCACCACCTTGGTTGATAGAACTTTGCTCAATGTATTGGGTAATAAGAAATTAAAGCCGAAAGGCTAAAGACCGTTCTCCTCCTGCTCCCATATTGAGGAGTGGGCTAGGGGGAGCAAATATGGAAGAGAAATTTACTTATCATCCTTTTAACAAAATGGTGACAGGTTGACATGTTATCAAGGGAGGAAAACTTCAAAGAATGTCAAGAGAGTTGGCTATGGTGCCTGCATCTATTTGAGATTTTGAGAATGAGGTGCTCTAAGGGTGAGGAGAAGAGCAATTGAATTCGATGAAATAATTTTATAGCAAACGAGAACTAAATCTACATGCAAGAATAAAGCCACTCGTTGATGTTCAAAGAATTTAAAGCACATTCTTTTCTTTCATTGCACTTCTTCTACATCATAGAGCTTGGCCTGGGACTGTGGTTTAACTAGCCTTGCTCATAGTCTATCACCCCTAAATGGTCTAGCCAAGTGAGATCACATTCGATTTTGAGAACTCGTCTTTTGATTCCAAATGCATTAGCACTTAGTAGCTACTCTCATCTTCTCAATTACTTGACCATGTGTGTTGTATTCTATTGTGTTGGTCTCCTCTTTATTATCTTTGTTCATAGAATAGCAATCCTCATACTCATCGTCTAAATCGTCCTCATCTAGCTGCTTGTCATCTCCTAAGCCTCGATGCTCCATTTCTTTCTCATCAGTGACTAGGGCGAAATTGTACATTAAGTTCAAATCATGCACCTTGGTTTCCACCATTTGGGTTTGTCAAAGAGATCCTTGAGGTATTTGAGGTTAGTGGCTAGGTTTCCAACTAGCTCCTCCATGAAATGCTCCAAGATTTCGTGGAGATCTTGCTTGTTTTTTGGGACAAGGACATGGAGTGTGATTGGGATGGGCCATTCGCTAGGGCTTTTGGCCATCATGCATAGTGGCTATGAGGGTTGTCCTTGGGCTCACTAATTGCGATAGTAGCTTGTTTGTATTCCTCATTGTCCATGAATGACAAATTGATCGTGGCTAGCATGTGCATCCAATTGTGCTCATCTCTCGGGGTAGGGGAAATACTTTGTTAGCATCTTGTAAGGTTATCTAACCTTGTCAAGATCTTAGGTCACGAAAACCCTACATGTCTACTCACAAGAAGTCTCTCAGTAGAGTGTTTTTCCTTCCTTAGGAAGTTGATGTTGGGCGTTGGATGAGATGACCTCTACTCATTGTGTTGTATTCTATGTACATATTGTACTTTGTCATTTTTTTCTTATTCCCCCTTCACTTGAGGCACATTCACCTTTAAGAGGGAGGTTTTGGAGGTAAAGGTGTCTTTGCATAGCTACTCGTGTATTATTATATTGATAGTACTTGTACCTACACATTGCAAGCGGTAGGTTCTCATCATTGTCACTTCATACTTTATTGTTTTAATGGCATTTGAATAAAGGGAAGGCCGGTCACACTCCATATTCCATTTCTCACACCTCTCTTGCTTCCTCTTGCTTGTGTGAGCTCATTGATGCCAACTTTAGGAAAGAAGTCATCAAGCACACAAATTACTGGCTCATCATATGCACACACATACCAAAGAACTCCATCTCGGATTCATAAATCATCAAATAGCTTGAACATTGTGACCTTCAAAGAGCTTCTTATGACTTTCTATTGCTTCCATAACATCCATAGCTGCAATCTCATACTTTTCATTGGCCCAAAGCTACATCTAGTGTAGCATCTGTTGCTAATGGTATTATTTTTGCTGCCACATGCATATTACAATATTAAATATTTATAGAAATTGCTTAATCCCATCACTAAAATTCAATGTACTACAAAGTAGTATTTAAAAATCTCACTTTAGAAAAATTCATTGAGACCTATGAAGGCAGGGAGAAGGATTTAAGGCTCCTTTAGGGGATTTTACAATATTGAACACAATTGTAGACCACCAGTTCAATTCATTTTGTCATGTAATGTAAAGGGCATAGTATTTTTTGCTTCACAAGGCAATGGATTTGTCTCTATGTCCATTAGCTCAAAACATATTTTCAATATATCTTCCTCAAAGTGGATCTAATTGGATGGAGACAAAATAAATACTCATTAAAGAGGAAGACAATATGGGATTAGCTTTTCAAAGTTGGCATGATGCAAAATAAGTGCTATGGAAGAAAAGAATGTGCTTTGAAATCTTTGAACATCAATGAGTGGTTTTATTCTTTCATCTAGATTTAGTTGGCCTTTAGTATAATTTTTTTTGTCAAATTCAACTCCTCTCCTCCTCACCCTTAGAGCTACTCATTCTCAAAAGCTTGAATAGATGCATGCACCATAGCCAACTCTCTTAACTTTCTTTGAAGTCTTCCTCCCCTGTTAACATATCAACTTGTCACCATTTTGTTGAAAGGATAATAACTAAACTTCTCTTCCATCTTCCCTCCCCCTAGCCAACTCCTCAAAACAATGTTCAACTACATGCCACATATGTAAACATGGCAAACTACCTTCCATATATAACTAATGCTAGAGCTAAGCATCTTCCCTTCCATCTCCACTACCCCCTCCTCCTCTCATAGCAACTATTGTTTGAGTACATGTATTCAAAGTGCTCCTAGCTTCAATGATCACAACTTTTCCCTACTTTGTTTGTTCCACAAGGTGTCAAACTATATGGTGGCGGGAGTTCTTTCTACTATTTGTATGATCAAACCTGTGAATGTTGGAGTAGATGGGAATTAAGAATCATTATCATGATCAACTCTAGCTATATTCTATGATTTGAACTTTTTAAGTCTCCATGAAACCTACATGCTATATTCTATGATTTGAACTTTTTGAGTCTCCATGAAACTTGCATGCTCTTGGTTATCAATGGCTTCTATCCTCCCCTATTTTACAAATAGTTAGCGATGATTAGGATGAGGACTGCTCACACAATTGAGATTCTTGACTATCAACTCATTCTTCCTTCAAGTTGATGGCTACATATTTCCACAAAGTATTGCTCTCTCCTTTCAACACAATATTAGTGAGTTTGGGAATCTCCCAATTCCCAATTTTTGAATACTAAAAAGGTGGCACTTAGATAACATGCCCGTAAGTTTCTCAAAACCATGTGATGTGTCCTATCATTGGAAAGAGCTTGAAAAATGGAATCTATTGAGCTATAGAGCACTCTATTTGGAGTTATACGACAAATCCAAATATTTGACCACGTGTCCCAAACTTAAGGGAAATTTTCATATTCACCAATATGGTGTTTTTCATTATATGGATATCGGTGCCTCTTTTCTCCCTCTAGATCTTAGTCAAGTTGCCTTCACCACCTTCTATGAGATCACAACCTTCCTCTTCCTTATAAACCTTCAACTTTTCTATCTTCTCCATGCAAAAGTCTCTCCACCTACTTTCTCCTAATGCATTGCTTTTCACCAACTTTCTCTCTCCTATACCATAATCAATGTTCCCTTCCATGAAATGCACTAATTCCACATGCTTTTCCACCCTTTGTCCAATGCAAGCTCCAAAGCAATCCACCATCACTCCCATCTAAATTAAGGACTTCTTAAGTTCCCTAGCAATATAATGGCTAATACAAGTGTCAAACCAAACCTTTGAGCCTTAGAATTTTTTCCAAAGTCCCAAAGTTTCTCAATACATACACTTTGAGGTTGGCACAATCACTTTGAGGATGTCTTGTACCTCACATTCCAAAAGGTTCTTGGCTATGTTCATCTCCTCTAGCTCATCAAGATCATCCAATACTCGATTCATCCCATCATCAAGACACCCCTCTCTAATCATAATACGTATCCACCATGCTTCCCCTCTTATTTAGTTACTTGAAAAGTAAAATCAAATAGTGAGGTACTGATAAAATTCATAAGAGTGACGACATCTTATTCCAACTATGCAACCACAAGACACATGTTTCCCTAGGTTTTTTTTGTGTGAACACGTGCTGTCATGAAATTGTAGATATGTCCCTAAGTTTTTCATGGTTCAAAAACACATAAATATAGGTGTCTACAGGCCTAATCCCTTGGGAAAGTTATTGTATATATATTCTCTACATCACGTGCATTCAAGGCCTAATCCCTTGGGGAATTTACTTGAATGTGAGATCATATTGGTTGACCTTGCACTCAATCGTTTCATTGAAATGTGTTCTCTTGACTTGCCAAGACTCACCCAATAGTTGACTCATTCATTCCTTGGATGGACACTTGTATTGATAAGTAATCTTTGTTTTCTTCAGAACATCACATGATTGAAACAAATGTGCAAATAATGAGAATGGAATAAAGCAACTAAGATGCACATCTTTGGAGCCTATGGTGGGTTTCATAGCACTATTGATGTCAAATTTTATGTTGGACTTACATGCTCCTAACAACTCCAAGCTACCAATCAACCATTCACCACTAGATAATGGTGGCAATGGTACATGCTGCAATCTCTGGCTTTCTATTACATACAATGAATTACAAAAAATATATATTTTGAGTTGCAAGTTGACTTGCATATTTATTATCATAGATCAAAGAACCTATGTCTTCATGTCAAACAAGTATCTTACTGCTCAAACATTCAACATTCTGTCATTCATGCAAACTTGAAGGATACAGAGCTATCAATAAAACAAGATTGAATTAGAACACTGTAAAAAATGTTCAAAACAACTCTAATGGAAAAGAATAAAAAATGATAAAATTTAAAAACTTATTGTTTTGTTTATACTTTGCAATGTAGTTCTTGTCGTGTACAGAGTTTTGTTGTCCATATAAACATATTGAGTCAACACTTATGTTACTAGTTCCATTAAACACTTTTTTGAACTTTAAAATTCTACCTTTCCAATGTTTGTAGGGTTTGCAACATCCTTACAATTGACTGTGAAACTCCCTCAAGTACTTGGGTGCATTAAAATCCAATCTAACTTATAGGACTTATCACAAATCCAATTACTGCCACTATCTTTCCTATTGAAGACCTCCATTGCAAGTATGTTATTGATGTTTTTCCTCCATGAAGACATCTATGATAATCAAATAGAAAAGTTACCTATCAGTATGTGTGTAATTTGCAAATGTTCTCTCTAAATGAAATGAAATTTAAATGGAGCAATTAAAAAAAACATTGTACCTATGATTCTTTTCACAAAGAAGCCCAGAGATGTTGAACAAGAAGCTGACTTATAACAAGACATTGTTCCTTCACTGACAAATTCCTAGAGTATAAGAGCAAAATAAATATCGAGTCAAAGCATACATATAACTTACATAGGCTTTGTCCAAATGAGTTGAAACTTAACCATGGAGCAACATAAAAAAGTGGCAATATACATGTGGCTCTCTTTGCAAAGAAGCCCAAAGATGTTGAAGATGTTGAGTTTTTTTAAAAATCATTGTTCTCCACGCTTGAAGACTCTTGGAGTAAAAAAACAAAGGAAAACTCAGTATGCATATAGCTTGCATACATTTTGTCCAAACGAGATAAAATATAACTATGGAGCAGCAAAAAAAAAGACAACATACCTGTAACTTTGTTTACAAAGAAACCATAAGATGTTGAAGAACTTAGTTGAGTATTCAAAATATCGTTGTTCATGACTGTAAGAGACTCCTAGAGTACCAAAATAGAAGAAATTACATGTCAGAGAATGCACATAACTTGCACAAGTTTTGTCCAAACGAGATAAAACTTTACCATATAACATCCATGGAAGAGAACAATATACCTGTAAAGTTTTGTAAAGAAAATCTTAGGGGTAGAATAAGCTCTACTCACATAAAACATGTGAAACTCACTTTGTGTTTGTGTAGAGGAAATGAAATTTCACAGGGTTACAGATAGGGCAAGCAAAAATGAGGCTCTAAAATTTTGTCAAGAAAGAAGAAGTAGGGAAAGAGATATGATCAATTTGTGTTCCCCCCTAAGAAAGAGGGGTAAATTGAAAATGAAAGAAATGAAAATTCAAACATAATAATAATAATAATATGAAAATTTGAGTCGCAAACGTCCAAGAAGTGTCAGCATTGTATTCTCGACATTTTCCCTTATTTTATGCTGAGGGAATATTTGAGCCAAGATATGGCTAGAATATTAATGCTACATGAATCTAGAATCCCAACTCTCTCATTTGTTAGGCTTATATGTGTTTATTCACTCCTTAAGGGGAAAAAAACAGAGTCCATATTTCTCCTAATGACATGATATAGTAGTTGTGACATTGTATAGGGTAGATATGTGCACTTAAATTGGCATACTTGCAAAAGCATAAGTGTTTGATAAGCTTCAAGCTTCAAATCTAGCTAGCTTACTACCAAAGACCTTGGCTTACTAACCAAGCTAATATAGGCCAAAGTTGGAGGCTTTGATCATATATTACACAATAGTCTTTATAGCTCACATTTCTCTTTGTTTAGAAGATTTGGCCCATAAAAAAGGTTGTGAAATAAACTAGTTTTTCAAGTTGGAAACAATTTGAACTATAGGGATAGGCCACTAGTATGAAACAATTTGAATTATAGGGATAGACCACTAGTATGAATTGAGGTTTCCTATTTTAGTTATGAATGTCAGGTATTGAGAACTAGTTGTAGAGGACATGGATGAGCTTTCTTGAAGCAAGAATTCATAGAAGTTTTCATGTGTGAAGTGAAGCTCACAAATCTAGAGCCACATACACTAATTTAGGAGTTTGATGCTCTACATAAAGGACATAAATGAGTTCCTACATAGTAGGAGACTTACAAAGAAGTGCACTAGAGAAAACATTTGTCTATCCCAAATGAGAAAGTTTTATCAATTAAATTGTGTGCCTAATGTTGTCTTGTATTTTTGTAGAGAAACCATGGCAATGTTTATGCCCCCCTATGAAGCCTCGAAAGGTTGATGTTGAATGATCATAGGTCCATGGGAGAGGGGGGATGATAGGAGAAAGAACTCTTGCTACTGACCATGTTTTGAATATTGGAGGGATTTTGGAGGACTAATTAATGTTGCTAGGTTGCAATTATAGAAGGCACAACATGGTTTTAGAACTAATATACTTGCATTTATGAGTCAAAATCTTGTATTATCATTCTATATCCCCTCTCATGGCTGGTGGACACCTTGGTTTGCTATATAATTGCTCTTTTTGCTCCCAAACAATGCATTTCTAGGTCTATAGGATGGACCCTAGTTTGTTCCTTATTTAGCTTACTTTGTTATTATTTTGATACTTCTACAATATAGATTACAAACATAGAAATCTTTGCTACTATTGAGCAAGTCTCAACTCTAAACTTGAAGCATTACATATCTCCCATACTAACTCTTAGTGACTCACATATAGAACTCTTATACAACTAAGACATCTTATCCCCCTTCCTTCCTTATAATTTTTTAGTAAAGTTGACTACCTCCTATCACACTAGGGTTACACATGATATCTAGAGGATCTTGGCTATATTAATAAGCTTGCTTGTCCAACTACTATTTGTAGTCAAGCTAAGGTAGCAAAATAAATGACAAGGGTGGCATAGTTAATTATTGTAGACTCTACCAAGGCAAAGTTTTGAAGAAGTAGCAGCTAGTTAGCAAATATAATGTTTTCATGATCTCAAGTATGAGGTTGGTATGAGGTTTAGATCTAGAATATGTGTTCATAAAGAATTTATAAATTGAGTACACAAATTTCATTGAAACTCATACATCATGAGATGTTGAAAAGAAAGAGTGATTGATTCAATATTCAAATAAGTACAATATCAATGATGATATCTCAGAACTACATGGAATGATACAGAGGAGAGTTCAAAACAAATCAAGAAATATTTATTCAAATATCTCAATATTTTAGTCCATACAAAGGATGAGAAATATATCCAAGGAATGCCACATAGAAAAAGCTTGTATGGATCATTGGCCCAAAAAAGAAAAGGATGTGTGCTCCAAAAATCCAAGTAACTACTATAGCTCCCCACCGTCAAAGAGCTCATTCCAATGCAATGGAGCAATGAGTGAACTTTCCAATATAAGCAATCAGAGACTAATTCACAATACATAATGCATCACAAATAAAAAAAGATGGCATGATTTATTGGATTGCTCTGAACATATTATTGGTCAATGAGGATAGTGAGATCATGTTTCTCTACATATCAAGCCTCCAAACTTATAGGATCACGCTTTGTGATTGAGTGTTGTAAGAAAAACAAAGTAGCATTGTTAGAAATAAGGTTATTAGTACAAATAGTATACTAAATAAGAAAGTGAATATAACCAAAAGAAAGCTTAAAAAATCCTCCAAATAAGTTTTATGTCTGCCACTTTCCAGATGATGCACGACCCCCTGTCTCCAATCGTGGTGCCCTTACTGTCACTCGATCCTTGTTGCTACCATCGTCCTCCTAGAGAGTATGTGACCTCCTTGAGACACTACCAATCCTTTGTGTCCACCCACTTAGGCTTTAGGGAACCACACTTGATTGCCTTATGCACATTTAATCATCTATGTGGCATATATATACACATACAATCCATCATCCATCGTGTCAAAAACTAGTTGGTTGCTATAGATAGTGAAACTCCTTGTACAATGATACTACCATATAGTTATTTCTCGCCTCTGGTATATTTGTCTAGTGGTCTAGAAATTTGTGCCTAAATACTCGCTAGCACAACTCTCTCGTGCATGCCATCACCCTCCTTCCCTCATCATTCTTGAGGCACCTATTTTCGCATCCATTAGTATTTACACCCTAGTGGGATATTTCTAAGATGTGCCCTCTCCCAACTAACAACTACACTTCTGGGTAAAACCAAGAGACCTCTATCCATTAATATACTTGTAGGGGTGGTATCTCTCATAGTAGCACCCATAGGGATATCACTTGCAAACGGTTGAGCAAAACGGTGAGTCAAGGGAGTAGACATCTCTATATGTATAGCAAACCCTAGAGATGATAAGTGTCCACTTAATGGATGAGATGGAAACATTGCATTGATACCTTCAGAGCACCATTTTAAGTCATCCTCTCTAGAACCAGTGTAAGAGCGAGGAGTAGCAACCTGCCGTGGAGTCAAAACATCTACATCTTTGTAGCTCCCCCTATAATCATTCCCAGAATAATCAAGAGAGGAAGTTTGTTACTCTCCTAGGCATCCATCATAACCATCCTCTATTTCCCTCTCCCTCTATATTTTTCCCTCTTCTCCCTTTCGATTTATCTCTCTCCTCCTGTTTGCCTCCCTCCATCTCTCTATTTATATTTTCTCCTCTCTCTCTCTCTCTATTTCTTTCTCCATCCTCTCTCTCCCTCTATGTTCTCCTCCTCTTTCTCTTTGTCTCCTTCCCTTTCTCGATTTTTCATGAAGTCCTCTCTCTCTCCCTTTTTCTTTCTCTTCCTCTTTCTCTCCCTACGTTCTTCTCTCTATTTCTCTCCCTCTCCCTCAATGCATCTCCCCATAAACAAAAAAAAAAAGAGAGAAAAAAACAAAAAAAAAGAAAGGAGAGGCAATGTACCTATCTCAAAGGCTCAAAGATGAAACCCTTCGCACCTCCCTCCTTCCTTATCTTCGCACCCACTTTCTCCAATCACAAGATTTCATTCCTCTCTGAAACATGCACCCAATGATAATTTCATTGATTGTCACCTTTGTCTACAATAAACTTGTAACAATTCATAAAGCCTAGTAGTGATCTTTATTGCTATAATTGCAAGCCAACAATTACTACATAATGGACACATGGGTTCAATGATAAGGAACACTGCAATAATTAATACGATCAAGTCTATATATTTGTTACATTCCAAATCCTGGAGTTCCTAGAGAGTTGTCTCCTCTTGAATAATCATCTCCTTGATTTTCCTAGCTATGCCTTAATAATGTCTCCCCCATGAAATTCTTGAGCCTCATGATTCATGCATGAGAATGCTAAAGAGACACTATCTCTTCCTCATTTTCTTTGTCATGGCCTTGTTTACTATCAAACCTAGATTGACATTACAAATCACCTTAAAAGTATCTCTTTCACCCTTATTGTTATTCTTATCGTAACTTCCTCTTTTTTTTTGGACATACACTCACCCACCTTCAAGCCATTAGTCATGTATCAGATATTTTATTCTCTAACTAAAATGTAGACTGACCAGACAACATATGGTTTGTGACTATGAAACTACTAATATGTTGAGCTTTTCTCCCATGCGTCCCACCATCCACTATCCTCACCTTTCCTCCTTTATCTCTTTTTTTCTTAGGCAATAAGCATTTAACACCTTAAATATTTTACTATGTTTAATTGACATCGTCTTTTCAATGTTTGTCACATTGTTCTTTATACAATGAGTTGTGTGATGGGGGAACATTATCCACTATCCCTCCATACATGACTATATAGAGGAGCTATAGAGAATTATTTTGGCAAGGCTGTATATGCTAACTTCACCTCAATTAGGCACTACAAGGATATGAGGCTATAGCGACACCCATTAGCGATGACAAATAGCAGCGTCGCTAATAGTGATGGTACCCAGAGGAAAAAAACGTGTCGAAACCCGAGCGCATCATTTTTCGCGCATTCACGAAAGAGAGAGGGAGAGGGAGAGCGACCATCTTGCTGAGAGGGAGAGAAACAGAGAAAGAAGGAGAAAGAAGGCTTCTCACCACCGCTGCCACCACCACCGCCGTTTGCAAAAAAGAGAAGGAGGTGTACGGAGGGCGAAGAGGAGCTGCCACTGCGAAGAGGAGCCACCAAACCCTTCTTGGAGCCTTTACGGTGAGTGCATTGTCCATTCTTGCTTTGCTTTTGTGTTTTCTCTCTCTCTTTTACTTGTTTTTGGTATAATTCGTGTGTATTGAGAGAGGGAGAGGGAGAGGGAGGGAGAGGAAATGAGAGAGGGAGAGGGAGAGGGAGGAAATGGGAGAGGAAGGGAGAGGGAGAGGGAGGGAGAGAGAAAGAGAGGGAGAGGGGGAGGGGGAGGTGGAGGGAGAGAAAATGAGAGAGGGAGAGGGAGTTTTCTCTCTCTCTCTTTTACTTGTTCTTGGTATATTTGTAGCGTACACAACGAAAATTGGGGGCTTGAGCCTTGAAGCTCATGTGTAGGTTGTCTTACATCACTTTGTTTTCATGTCGTCCGAGAATGGGTAGGAGATGGTATATCGCATTAAACTTTGTTTTCATGCCATCAAGGAAGGTACGACGATCATTTCACACGTCCAAGGTTATAAGTTGTCCACCCACCGCTGCTTAATTTGATATTCCAATAAATCACACCCATTCGTCGCATAAGATACACTGATGATGAGGATGACATTCCACACCATGATAACAACTTATACGTGCTGCACAAGGAACTCTAAATCACTTCCTATATAGAAAATTCATATTATAACTAGTAAGAACCTCAACCAAACTAGTAAGGATGCAACATTTCCTAGTTATAACTAGAGATTTTCGGCGTCGTGAGGTTTTTCTAACTAGTAAGTCCCTTTTTCTAGTTACTATCTAGAAAATTGGAGCCCTACTTAGTAACATTATATAGTAACTTCTTGTAAAACTAATAACAATACCAAGATAACTAGGAAATTTCATGTTTCACTACTTATAACTAGTAAATTACTATTCTATAACTAGCAAATTACATACAATCTTTCTAGTCAATTAAGAATATAGGATTTTCCTAGATGTAACTAGTAAAATGATGTCCTTTGACTAGAAACTTATCTTGCCCTTTGACTAGAAAATTATTTTCCTATAACATTTGGTAAATAAAAAAATTATGAACTTACTACATTGGTTATGGCTGTATCTTCAACTAGGCAATGGATTATTTTACTAACATAACCTTGCTTGTGTTATAACTATATATATCATCTCTCACTTGACTTGGGCCTCACCAATATATACTAACTCTACATCAATATGAATCATTATTTGGGAGCATGTCTTGTGTATCTGTCTCATACTCTCTCTCTCTCTCTCAACATGGTATCAGAGTTATGGATGCGTAGCAACAACAAGGAAGATAAGTTGTTTCATTGTTTATACTTGATTGAATTCTTTGCACAAGTGATGATTTGATACATGAACTTGTTCAAATTAGAAGTATTAGTTAATTTTTTCTTTTTAAAAACCAACTTTGGATGCGTAGCTCTCGTCGTGCTCTCGAATCCTGTCAAAACCGCTTGTCAATCGGAGTTTTGGATCAAAAGTTATGACAGTTCAGGATTCAAGACAACAATTCTGCTCGAATCTGCGATTCTTTATTTAAAACTGCTACTCTAATTACAGTTCGTTAATCCCAAATTACAATTTGTTAATCGCTTTTCTTCGTCAATGATGTTGATTACGACAAGCAAACATCTTGCTATTTTTAGCGATGTTTTATTCTTGTTCACGTTCTTTGTTTGACCGAAATAGCACTTTTCTTATACACGTCATCTTGTCTTGCACGTTACGTCTCTCTATTTTGGGCTTTCTTTTTAGTCACTCGATACTTTTCATCATTCATACGTGCATCTCCCTATTTTGATTGTCATGCATCTCAACTACGCTTGTCTTGTTCATGGTTTGCAGATTCTGCGATCTCATCTTATTTGTTTTCTCTCGACATACAGTCATGGCTAATTGCGTAATTGTTAATGGATATCCGTCTAGCCAATGTTTGGTTCCCTTCTTCCAAGGACAAGGCTTTCCTGGGTGGAAAGCAAAGATGATGCTAATTCTTGAAGGTGATGAATTATTTGATATTGTTTTGGGTAACCTATCTTGCCCAGTTCAACCTATTGATGTGATGAATGACAATTCTCTAATTACTCATGGCCTGTTATTTGAACAATGGAAAATTGATCATACTAATTGGATTCGTCATGACAAAGTAGCTTGTCACTATATATTGTCTGCACTTCCTGACTCACTTATGTTGGATGTCTTTTATCTAGAAACCTCTCATGCTGTTTGGGAGTATCTTATCTCAACGTTTGAGAAGAAATCGGTCACTGAAATTTTATATCTCCAAACTCGTTTGAAGAATCTTCAATATAAGGTTGGTACTTCTATGCACTCTCATATCGAGGCTTTTAAATACATTATCAATCAGCTTGGTACTGCCGGTGCTTCTGTTGCTAAAAATCAAATTGTTACTCAACTTCTTCATACCATGAAAGATCCTTTATATGAAAATATCATCACTATTTTGTCTAACAAGGATGATATCCACTTTGACAAAGCATGTATATCTCTTATTGAATATTCTCAACGTCATGAGCATCACTTGGAAAAATTTGATGTTGTTTTGGTCACTCGCAAACAAAGGGATTTTGATGCTGCTTTTATTGCTCGCAAGCGTCCCGCTTCACGTTTTTAGCAGGGTGGACGTCCTAATCAAGGTGATAAATCTTCTCATCTTGCTTAACCTAACAAACATTGTTCTTATTGTGATAAGAAAGGCCATGTGGCTTGTGATTGCTGGGCACGTCAATATGATGAGGAGCATGGAGTTACTACAAAGTAACCTCGCTCGTCCAAAAGTTTTCCTCCTTTTGATTATTGTGCACATACAGATCATCCATCTTGTCGTTGTTATAAACGCAGATATGATGAAGAACATTATCGAGCTTATATTGTTCAACAAACTACAACTGATGATGATCATACTCATCATGAGCTCAATTTCGTCCATCATGATATCTTTCCAGAAAAGGTGTCACTGGAAACATGACATACCAATCGCAGTGGCTTCACAATTATCATTCTCTTCATGTCAAGAAGTTTGTTTATCTTGCAGATGATACAACTTGTCAAGTCAAAGGAGTGAGTGATTTATATCTGGGGACTGTTTCATCCACTAGAATATTAAGAGGAGTTCTTCATGTTCTAGATTTGCAAAGAAATCTTCTTTCTATTGCTCATCTAGTTGATCTTGGTTTGTTTGTTGGCTTTGATCATAATCAATGTCGTATAGAGAAAGACAAACATACTATAGCAGTGGCTCCTCAACATGGTAATCTATTTGAGCTATCATTGAACGATACAGTTGCAAATGTTGTTACTGCCCCCTGGAGATGCAGATTGCAAATTATGGCATCAACGATTTGCACACTCCGATTTTGCCAAAATTCTTGATCTTCATCGTCATAGTCTTGTGCAAGGTATGGATCTTAAATCTCATCCACATATGGGAATATGTGAGTACTGTGCACTTCGAAAACACCATCATTCGCCTTTCCACACTTCTACTTCATCACATTCCTATGCTCTCTTGGATTTGGTTCATACCAATATTTGCGGTCCTTTTCTTGCCTCAAAGTCTCAATATCGAGATTTTATAACTTTCATTGATGTTTTTTCACGGTACACACATGTCTATCTTCTTCGACATAAGTCTGAGGCTTTATCTATATTTAAACAATACAAGATAAGTGTGGAGCTTCAAACTGGATTCTCTATAAAGACTCTTCACAGTGACAATGGTGGTGAATATGTATCCAATCTATTTGA
The DNA here is from genome assembly GCF_053477565.2 of Lygodium microphyllum. Lineage (NCBI taxonomy): Eukaryota > Viridiplantae > Streptophyta > Polypodiopsida > Schizaeales > Lygodiaceae > Lygodium > Lygodium microphyllum. The sequence continues at coordinate 95,997,307 of NC_141144.1, read as the reverse complement.
TGACTTCTGTAAGGATCAAGGTATTCATCATGAGTTTACAGTTCCTTATTCTCCTCAACAAAATGGTGTTGCTGAGCGCAAAAATCGCACTACTCTTAATGCTATACATTGCATGCTTATACACTCTGGTTTGTCTCGAAAGTTTTGGACTGAAGCACTTCTAACACCCGTTTTTATTCAAAATCATCTTCCAACAACTGCACATGCTGATAAAATTCCTATAAGAATCTGGACAGGGAAGACACCTTCAGTCTCTCACTTTCGCACATTTGGCTGCATTGCTTATATTCATGTGCCCAAGGACACTCGACATAAGTTGGATCCTCCAGGTTTGAAGGTTATTTTTCTTGGTTATTCAGATCATTCCAAAGGTTACAAATTTTATGATCCTTCTACTCAAAAGGTTATCATTAGCCATGATGCTATATTTGATGAGAAGACTATGGGTGGCACATGGTCGTCAGATGTTTCAGATGATACACAGTCTTTGCTTAGTGCATTTTCTTACTTGCTTTGTGAGTCTACTAATTCTGATGATCATAAGCCTCCTTCACCTCCAAAGAAGATTGATGAAAATTTGGAGATATATGTCGATCTTCCTATTGAGATAGAGCATGGATTCTATTCTATTGGATATGATGTCTTTAATGATGCGATGTCTGTCCAAGAGGATCCAATATCATATATGGAAGCTATCAATCCATCTCAAAGGGATCAATGGCAAGAAGCTATGCAAGCTGAGTACGATTCTTTAATCTCCAAGGGTACATGGATTCTTACTGAAATTCCCCCAAATCGTGTCCCTATCAAATGTAAATGGGTTTATAAAACCAAGACCAAAGCTGATGGCTCATTTAATAAGTTTAAAGCATGACTTGTTGCAAAAGGTTACTCGCAGATTGCAAGAATAGATTATCAAGAAACATTTTCTCCCATTGTGCGCTCTACAACTATTTGTATGCTTTTGGCTTTTGCAACACTATTTGATCTAGAAATTCACCAAATGAATGTTAAAATGGTTTTTCTCAATGGAGATATTGAAGAAGAAATCTATATGGAGCAACCTGAAGGTTTTATGGTTGCAGGAAAGGAGCATCTTGTATGCCAACTTCATCGTGCATTATATGGACTGAAGCAAGCCTCTCATGCTTGGTATATTAAGATTGATCAGTTCCTCACATCTAAAGGTTTTGTTGCATGTTTTGCTGACCCAAATCTTTACATCAAAAGGGAGGACAAATGTTTTATTTTTCTTGCTCTATATATTGATGATACTATTCTTGTGTCAAATGATATTGCTTTCTTGGATGCTATGAAAAAGCTTTTATCAATTGCATTTGAAATGGTGGATCTTGGTGAGATACATTCTTGTTTGGGTATTCAAGTTCAACGACACCAAAAACAAGGCATTCTTATTCTTCGCCAGACAAAGTTTATTAATGATATTGTTAAGAAGTTTGGTTTGACAAATGCGCACTCTGCCAACACTCCCATTTTTTCGAGCTCTACTAAGGGTACATCTACAACACGCAATGAAGAATCAGCCATTCATCAACCTTTTGCTAATCTTATTGGTTGTCTTCAATTTATTGGTTTAAAAACAAGACCAGATATTTTATTTGTAGCTAAATTTTTGGGACAGTATCTTTCTTCCCCTTCCACTATTCATTGGAGTGCTGCAAAACGTATTCTTAAGTACCTCAAGGGTACTAAGGAGTTTGGTCTTATTTATCGTCGTCAAGAGGATTCTTCTTTATCTTCTTCAACTTCTCTTGACCTTATTGGATATACAGATGCTGATTGGGAAAGTTCACATTTATCTATGCGATCTACAAGTGGGAATTGTTTCTTTGTAAATGGATGTTCGGTTTCTTGGTCCAGCAAGAAACAACGATGTGTTGCGGTTTCTACAACTGAGGCCGAATATGTTGCTGCATCATTAGCAACTCGTGAGCTAGTTTGGCTTCGACAACTACTTGCATATTTGGGACATCCTTCATCATCTAGTACACCTCTTTGATGCGATAACCAAAGTGTTATTATTCTTACCAAAGACTATATACAACATAGTAAATCAAAGCATATTGCTATTCATTATCATTATGTTTGACATGAAGTCAAGAAAGGTTCCATTATGGTGGATCATTGTCCCAGTGATCAAATGGTTGCAGACATATTCATAAAAGCTCTTAGTGAAGCTCGCTTTAGTTCATTAAGACATGCCCTTGGTATTGTTCCAAGTTCTTGTCTCACTGATTGAGGCATGTATCATTGTATTGAAGAAAACTTTATAGTAAATCATTTTTGTATTGTAGGTATGTGTAGGGGCTCGGGTTTTTCCCTTGTTCTCCCCAAGGGTTTTTTCACTCGCAGCTAGAGACCTTTGTTTGAGTGGGGATGTTATAACTATATAAATCATCTCTCACTTGACTTGGGTCTCATCTATATATACTAACTCTACATCAATATGAATCATTCTTTGGGAGCATGTCTTGTGTATCTCTCCGGTACTCTCTCTCTCTCTCAACAACTTGTATACTTGACTACACATGCATGTATACACATGTATATGTGCATGTTTACAGGTACATGCATACACATCCATACAATGCCACTCATACATGTCTATAAAAATGATCCACATACATACACATATGTATCCAAACATATTATGGACATACATGCACATGTGTATATATCTTTATATTAAGTAGAATTTCAAAATACAAATATATGTATACCTAAATAACACACCCACACCCACACACCTAAGCCCATAATGATAATACAAGGCACAACTAGTGCTAGTGGGTTCACACATAAACATCATTTTTGGGTTTTATGGCTCACATAGTAAAATGATTGTAACACTAATTGCACAAAAGTTAGAAGACACCATATATGTAGTGCATTATTTTTAAAATAATTTTACTAAATCGTACAAAAGCTATTAGAATAAACCATGTGTGTAATATCATACTTTTACAATCAATCAAGCATCAAGAAGCTTTTGTGTCATGTATACATATTCTTCACGTAAACAAAAGGAAAATAAATATAACTTTAAGCAACCTTTCATGACCTCATATTTTAAACCACATATTAAAATATATGTCTTAGAAATTGCATCTTAGATTTCAAGCTACATTTCAATAATGTTTTTTAAAATATTTTATGCACACACACACAAATGCACACACACACACATACACACATAGAGTCTATTCTATCATACGATGAACTATCCTAATAAGAAAAACTCTCTCTCCCTCCACCTTTCTCCATAAATTGAAACATCAAAGAGAAGAGCTATTTATAGACATAACTTCAGTCAAAGAAAATATTTTAAAAATGGGATATTAATCTATCTAACTATGAAACACTCGTCTTCAACTGTACCAGCCTCCAGCCAGACCTCCGAGCTCACACTACAGTAGGCTGAGGACCAGCATACCCGACGCCACACGAGGATCCGTGGGTTTCGGACCCCACAGCCACACCGACAGGAGATCCGGAGGATTCTTGATCTACATCGACAGCAGACTGAGATCCGACGACACTCGACACATTGGATCTCAGACCTCCAGCTTGCTCTTTCTCCACCGCCGATGTACCACATCCTGCATCCAGGAGGGATCACCTGCTATTAGCGGCTTCGACGACTGCTACTACATCCCAGGATAGCATATCTCCCTGCATCTGTTACATATACACATCGCACCACTTTATCACAGTCGACAGTTGTTCCCCTATCACAGCTAAAACATTTGTTCCCTTTTTGTAGCCATTATCTGGAGTACCAAAGCTACATACGCACATACACATACACGACACTTATCACACTCACAGCACCATATTTTCAGTTTCCAGTTTTTAGCTTTTCATTCAGCACTTTTATTTTGGATAGCTGGACCTCATCAGTTGTATCACAGTTTGTCTCATAGGCCAGTTTTGGTCTTTAGAAGACATTAATATAACTTTCTCTCTCTCTCTCTCTCTCTCTCTCTCTCTCTCTCTCTCTCTCTCTCACAAAGGCTTTGAAGTATAGAGTTGAAAGTAAAGGCATCTAGCATGCAATATCCATTCTATATGACCTTATCTAAGAGGCCAAGTGCTTCTAAAAATCACTTTTCCTTACTGAGGCAACTATTTACTATATTATACCTAATATTTCAAAAGCACGAATGAGCACATGGTATTCTTTTTGAATTTTGGAAATTCCATGTAAATACCATGTAGAAGAGTATTGTAAGTCATGCAAACAATCTTGCCTAATAAGATTGCAAGAAGCAACTCTAGCTATCCTTACATGAGTTATGGGATATCTTATGCTAATATGGAAAATCTTAAGCATACAAATATTCCAACAAATTTATGTTTAAAGAAGCCATATTTATGTAGATTAAACCCCTCTAAGTATAAATATGAGAAATACCTTTATGTGGTTTAGTTGCAATTATTTGATCCTCACCTCATTTGCATATTTGCACTTGACCAAATGATGAATGTTTAGATTGTCTAGCCATTAGTACCCACTAACTTCAAAAGTTATACATTGCACATATATACTACTTCATTCACTATTGAAGCAAGAGATAGTATACCACATATATCACCACCACTCTCTATAACAGTATACCACATCATAATCTTAAGAGTAATTATGGATATTGTCAAATTATTGACTCTGTACGCAAAAGAAAACTTAGGTAACTAATCCCTTGCACTATCTTGCTATGCCATTGATTGGCAAGAAAAGGTTGGGAAATCAAAGGTGTAGTGCTTTGAATCACTCGTGTAGTGTGATCTACAATCACCTACAAGTGCACAATCAAACTCGTTATGTGTGCAATCAATTTTAGATACACTATTATAATCGCATCCAAGAAAATCTCTCTATGCCCCATATTACATTGCCATGATTATAGTGTAAGAGTCTTGCAAAATGATGATTTTGCACCAATCTCTCAAACATATCAAGAAATTAAGTTCCAATTTTGACATGGCATGATGAACCTTGGCTCACCAAAGTCCACTTGGTAAGGCACACAAGCATGCAGTAGGCAAGGATGTTAGCATACATGACACCATTAGTAGTCAAGCTTTGATTGGTGGAACCTTGATGGTTCAATGCAAGAAAACATATTTAGAAATTAGGGGTGCTATAGTCCACATCCTTAATAGCAACTTGAGCTCCGAATTGTCTGTCACTTTTGATAGCTCTATCATAGTGTAGAAAGTTGGATAAGGTAGCCACATGTTGACTTTCCTATCTTGATTAGGTTGTAGAGCAAGTAGCCCTTTTACCACATGCCTGCTATGTAGAAGCCTTTTTGCCAGAGGCCTATCGAAGGAGTGTTCCTCATGCTTATCCCAAGTTCTTGTAAATTCAATGCAAGATCATAATATGCATTGAATCTTATTTTATGAATCTACTCTCTGTTAGGTCTGAAGCATGCCTTGTATCTACACCTTTAAATGTTCCATAATTTGGTAGATGTTTCTTTTCTTGTTAAATTTTGTACATGTAACCTTAAATTAAATGAGAGTGATCCATCTAAAATATCCACTTTGAACCACAAAAGTGGGTACATTCTAAACATCAATGGGTTGAGGACCATAATGGTTTGCTTAAAAATAGAATACACAATGCGATAGAAACCTACTAGATTATTTCACTTTCCTATATACGATTCTCGTTAGGGAGAAAGGATGTGTCCTTAGGCATCATTGTGCATGCTTTTTTTTCTTTCTTTTTAATTAAGGTCCAGTATTTGGCCATTACCCTATACAACTTACTAGTAGTAAAAGCTTCATATTATAAATACCCTACATATCTTACAAACATAATTGTCCTATCATTCTTGAAAATTTCTTATGACTTCCTCTCAAAGCTAAGCTCTTTCTACCTTTGGCATGACTGAGTAGAGCTCAATTTCCTTTCATCTTCTATCTAACTAAATGAAGCTTATTGTTTATGGAAATGGAATTGAACAAGGTATAACTTCTACTTGTAAGGGCGACATGGATAATGACTAGGGAGTGTTGTAGTTACTTGTGACACAAGTATATGTAGTAGGCCATGGAAGTTCCACTGAAGAAATAAGAAGCCTATGAAAAAATGCTTAAGATCTTGAGAGCCCAATCATAGAAGGTAACAAACATCCACTACACATACAAAGTGCTAAAAGAGTAAGGAGAAAGCCCAAAGACACCTTGCATAAGCACCAAGGAAGGGACTGATTTGACATTATAGTGGCCTTTGATTTTAAGGTATACAAAGAAACAGAATTCAAAAGGCCTCTTCCCCTGTGAATGGTATATTTAGTCATAAGGATAGGGAAAACGTGGCTAAAAAATAACTTCACTAGCGAGATGTAGAAGCCTTTTGTAAATGGTGTTGCCTCAAAGGCATTAGAGCAGTTGATACCTCAACAAGTAGCCTAGAGATGCATGGCTAGAATAGCCAAAGTGGTGCTACCCCATTTTGGAAATTGATAAGCTTGAATGGCTTGCTTTCTATTTCTCACACCTAGATGTACAAGTTGATCTACTAAACTACCCCTGCAATTGATTAGAGGCATGATAGTAACTATGCAAGGATGGGGGATACATTTTTTTGAAAGTCCCAAATATCTAAGCAATTGAAGCTACGAAGATATATATGTTTCATGCTAGAGACCTTTTGCCTTCAATCAAGTGATTTGGTAAGAAAGTTAAGAAACTTTCCAAATCCATCATTCATCATAATATGCAGGTATCTACAACTGCTAGTAAAACTTTTTTTATGGCCATATACACCCCGTGAAGATTGTCTTTTGATTATACCAACATACATAAAAATCACATCACAGATAGGGAGACACACCCCCAAGAAGCATACACAATTACAAGTGCTTGAGGACCCCTCGCGAGAAACCTCCAACATTTGTGGCCCCTACTTCAACCATCTACCCCAATGTGATACAATTGGATCTAACCCCCAACTATAACACAAAGTTTCCTTCTACCCCATTCTCGAAGGTTTTTTATATATTATCTCAAATGTTGTGAGTGTCCGTGTGGATCTGGAAATTTATTATGCAATACTTCAAGTCTCTTAATTCAGGATAGCATATCCTAGTCCACATAAGCACTTAAAATGAAAGTTTTAATAAATTAAGATTTTGAATGCACATTTAAATTGAAAACAAATGTAGTTTTATGGCTATGAGATTTTTACAATACCTCATTGGAAAAACTCATCACATTTATAAATTCTTTTTGCATGCCTGTATACACACACGTGTGTGTGTGTGTGTGACTTTAGATTAATTATCTCATGTAACCATGGACAATATAAATATTTCTTTCAAAAATCTATGAATAATGAAGCTAGGGGTACCTAGTATTATCTAGTACAAAATTTCATGAAAATGGGTCCTTAACATGGGTTTTTCTTCATTGGTTCCCCACGTTGATAAATAAAAACATGTTAAAGTCCTCTTCATTGCTAGGTCTAGTTGCAAGTCACACTACTATTATTTGCAAGGTCATTAATAACTTTAATGACATTAATATTGACCTGCAAGAGGAACGTTGGTGCCAAATTGATTCTCCTCCTCTTCTTCTTCCTCTTCTTTTTATTGATCTGGAGCTGGCTTGAACCGCCTTGAGCTCTCATATTCCCACCCTCCTGCAGTCTCTGTACTCCATGCACGTATGCCCTATCGACCCTTTATGATGCTCCTGCTTGATCAGCTTGTGTAATACATCCTAGCTTCAGTGCGCGCCCTGCACATACATTAATATTTATATTGGCATAGATAGCGCACAGGTCCTAGTTAGCTCCCATGATCATCGCAATGCCCAATCTTTCAATAATATAGCACCTGTGCACCGGGGCTGCAGTGATCAGTGACCCGTGCTCCCTCCTTAGCAGATGGGCTTGGCGCCTAGCTGTGTCAGTCCCAACGCCATCCTGATTCGATCAACGCGTGTTGCTAGATGTCGCCTAGTAGGCCTTGTAAGTGGCACCCCGCCAGCCAGTTCGAGTGCTATTTGACTTGCATGCATGCTAATCATCACCTGCACGAACTCCAACAGCTCCGGCTTTGCCTTCACCTCGGCCAGCTAGTCCCGCCTGCATTAAAGTAGCGTCATACATTGTTAACCCCAACACGAAGGAAGAAAAAGGAAGTGGAAAAGACGCAGGGCAAAGGCGGAAAAAAGGTAGCCCGACTGAAGAAAGAAAAGGAGAAAAGGCCAAAAGCGCAAGGGCAACCTTAAAAGTCCAAGGCAAAGGCAAAAGGGGAAAGGCACATTTTAAAATAAAAAGGCACACCCTGAAATCTTGTAAAAGAGCGCCAGGCTCTCACCCGTGCAATTTGTAAATGTAGACAGGCAGTGGACAGAAAGCTAGGAAGATAGAAGGACAATGGAAAAAAGGGCCTAGGCTATGGCCGGCCATGTAAAAAGGGGAAAAGGGGATGACCGCCCAAAAGGGATTTAGGGTTTTGTATATAAAGTTGAAAAGTGAATGAGAAGCTCATTCTTGTGTGTGGCGAAAAGTAGCTCTCCTCTTCTTCTTCTTCTTCTTCTTCTTCTTGCTTGCTTGAGCTTGTGCTTGAGAGAGGGAGTGTGAGAGTGTGAGGGAGTGAGTGTGTGAGGGTGAGGGACTGAGGAGGAGAAGCTCTCCATCTTCTCCTCTCTTCTTCTCTTCTCTTCTCTTCTCTTGTCTTGCTCGTGGCAATGGAGCTTGGATCGTGGAGCTTGAGGATGGAGCTTGCTTGGATCGTGGAGCTACCGGAGTGCGTGGGAGAGGAGGTAACTCGAACGGCACGGAGGTAAGCTCAGTACACCCGTAGATATGGATGGCGCGTCGGTTATGTGAGAGGTAGCCATTAGTGCTCGACTTGGAACGCTTGAAACAATAAGCGGTCCGTGGGTCTTGGCGATTGAGTGAAAGCTCCCACATAGGTGTTGATCAAACGTACTACGTCTAGAGCGCACAGTGCCCCACCAACTCCCGTTGACATACTCAAGTACACGCATATTACACCTTATTAGCTGTGCTCTCGACATTCGCCCTGCACGTACCTCCTGTGCCCTCGGGCACTTGGTACATCTAACGACCTCCTATGCTCGGACGTACTCTGGCTCCCTGGCTCCACCTCGGCCTCTAGCTCTCGACATCCAGTACGTGTAGTTGTACACCTCCAACTCTTGACGTCCAGCTCCTCCCAATGGTGGCCCAGCTCCCTGACGTCCTGTGGCTCTCGACCGCCCATTACGCCTCCCACCCACGCCTCCAGCTCCAGCCATGTATCGAACTTGACTAAGGATAATTAAAAATATATATAGTTTGAAATGTTTTTTTAACTAAAGTGTTTTAATGGTATGGTATTAAGGATAATAATAAGGGAGTTTTTGAATTACCTAACACTAAGGATAATAGAATGTGAATTCATCAATCGCAATATGAAAAAAATAATTATGTCAATTATTTTGCTTGAGCATTCGCATGCATTGTATACTAGTGTATATAATAGATTTACTTTTCTACATCAATTCATGTATATTTCCATGGTTCCCCATTCAGTAGGGGCTTATCATATAATTAATTCTAATAAAACCTACACATCATTGTACTATCTATTCAATTAAATTCCTCTATATCTTGCAATGACATTGAATTTTTTTTTTCTAAAGAGCTAATTATGGCATGATACTGGCCTTTTTTAAGATTTAGTTATGGGATGGATCTTATGAAACAACTAAGAATAGAAATGGAAAGCATTTGATAAGTGAAATCTCCAAGAAGCCTTAGATAGTATTACACTTTTGTTGCATAAGAGAATTTAACTTTTTTAATGGTACACTTTTATTGCATAAGAGAATTCAAAATTGAAGATTACATATCTCTTAATTAGTAGCCTTTGCTTGTTTGAGGAGATGTCTAACCATGCTTGGGAAAGGATAACTATTGTGATGGGCCTTTTTGGCCCTAGGGACACGATCTTCGTATCCAAGTAAGGGTAAGGGTTCTCTTGTTTGCTTTTTATGCTATGTTTTTGAGCATAAGTCTATTATAGCAAGCTCCAAGTATCACTTGTTTAATGAGATGTCTAACCACTAATGTATGTCCTTGCTTGGAAAATGAGCCCATCAATGTATGTCCTTAATATTTTTCTTATAACTCCTTTTTGTAGAAACACCTCTACTAGGACCAATAAGTACAAGCATAAGTCACGTAACTTGAGAACCAACACCTTCAATAATGCTGAGATCAGTGCTATGTTAATCATAGATTCCATTCAATTTTGTGAAAATTTCACAATAGATTTTTGTCTTGATACATTGAATACCTTGATAATATGATTATTTAGCATGTTTAAGGGTATGTTCATGGAGTATTAATGCACTCTACTTAAATGGATTAAGCCTTCAAAAGATAAAAGTGAAAATGGAGCTACCACTAACTCTTCTATGTTGCATGGAATTCTATGATATTTTGGAATGAGGAATACTCATGATTTTATTATAGTAAGCATCCTAAAATGACTCATTTGAGGAGATGTCTAACCATGCTTGGGAAATGATAACTGTCAAGATGGGTCTTTTTGGCCCTAGGAACATGAACTTCGTATCCAAATAGGGTTTTATAATATCTCCTTTGCTTGTTTGAGGAGATGTCTAACCATCCTTTGGGAAAGGATAACTATTGTGATGGGTCTTTTTGGCCCTAGGGACACAATCTTCCTATCCAAGTAGGGTTTTGTAATATCTCATTTGCTTGTTTGAGGAGATGTCTAACCATGCTTGGGAAAGGATAACTATTGTGATGGGCCTTTTTGGCCCTAAGGACACGATCTTCCTATCCAAATAGGGTTTAGGGTTGTCTTGTTTACTTTTTACGCTAGGCTTTCTTGAGCATAAGTTTGTTATAGCAAGCTCTCAGTATCACTTGTTTGAGGGGATGTCTAATCATCAATGTATGTCCTTGCTTGGGAAATGAGCCCACCGATGTATATCCTTGAAATTTTTGTTTGTAACTCTTTTCTGTAGAAACACCTCTACTAGGACCATCTTTTTTGTACAAACACCTCTACTAGGACCAATAAGTACAATCATGTCATGTAGCTTGAGAACCAACACCTTCAATAATGTTGAGATCAGTGCTATGTTACTCATAAATTCCATTCAATTTTTTAAAAATTTCACAATAGATTTTCATCTTGATTCATTTAATACCTTGATAATATGATTATTTAGCATGTTTAAGGGTATTTTCATGGAATATTAATGCACTTTACTTAAATGGATTATGCCTTGAAAAGCTAAAAGTAAAAATGGAGCTACCACTAACTCTTCTATGTTGCATGAAATCCTATGATATTTTGGAATGAGGAATACTCATGATTTTATTATAGTAATCATCCTAAAATGACTTGTTTGAGGAGATGTCTACTAGGACCATCCTTTTTGTAGAAACACCTCTACTAGGACCAATAAGTAGAAGCATAGGTCACATAGCTTGAGAACCAACACCTTCAATAATGTTGAGATCAGTGCTATGTTACTCATAGATTCCATTCAATTTTGTGCAAATTTCACAATAGATATTCGTCTTGATGCATTGAGTACCCTGATAATATGATTATTTAGCAAGTTTAAGGGTATGTTCATGGAATATTAATGCACTCTTTTTAAATGGATTATACCTTCAAAAGCTAAAAGTAAAAATGGAGCTACCACTAACTCTTCTATGTTGCATGAAATCCTATGAAGTTTTGGAATGAGGAATACTCATGATTTTATTGTAGTAATCATCCTAAAATGACTTGTTTGAGGAGATGTCTATTAGGACCATCCTTTTTGTAGAAACACCTCTACTACGACCAATAAGTACAAGCATAAGTCACGTAGCTTGACAACCAACACCTTCGATAATGTTGAGATCAATGTTATGTTACTCATAGATTCCATTCAATTTTGTGAAGATTTCACAATAGATATTCGTCTTGATGCATTGAATACCTTGATAATATGATTATTTAGCATGTGTAAGGGTATTTTCATGGAATATTAATGCACTTTACTTAAATGGATTATGCCGTCAAAGGCTAAAAGTAAAAATGGTATTACCACTAACTCTTCTATGTTGCATGAAATGCTATGATATTTTTGAATACTCATGATTTTATTATAGTAATCATCCTAAAATGACTTGTTTGAGGAGATGTCTACTAGGATCATCCTTTTTGTAGAAATACCTCTACTAGGACCAATAAGTATAAGCATAAGTCACGTAGCTTGAGAACCAACACCTTCAATAATGTTGAGATTAGTGCTATGTTACTCATAGATTCCATTAAATTTTGTGCAAATTTCACAATAGATATTCGTCTTGATGCGTTGAGTACCTTGATAATATGATTATTAAGCATGTTTAAGGGTATGTTCATGGAATATTAATGGACTCTATTTACATGGATTATGCCTTCAAAAGCTAAAAGTAAAAATGGAGCTACCACTAACTCTTCTATGTTTCATGAAATGCTACAAAGTTTTGGAATGAGGAATACTCATGATTGAATTATAGTAAGCATCCTAAAATGACTTGTTTGAGGAGATGTCTAACCATGCCTTGGAAAGGATAACTCTTGTGATGGGTCTTTTTGGCCCTACGGACACGATCTTCTTATCCCATTAGTGTTTTGTAATATCTCCTTTGCTTGTTTGAGGAGATGTCTAACCATGGTTGGGAAAGGATAACTGTTGTGATGGGCCTTTTTTGCCCTAGGGACACGATCTTCCTATCCAAATAGGGTTTACGGTTTTCTTGTTTACTTTTTATGATAGGTTTTCTTGAGCATAATTCTGTTATAGCAAGCACCCAGTATCACTTGTTTGAGGAGATGTCTAATCATCACTGTATGTCCTTGCTTGGGAAATGAGCCTGCCAATGTATGTCCTTGATATTTCTTTTGCAACTCTTTTCTATAGCAACACATCTATTAGAACCATCCTTTTTGTACAAACACCTCTACTAGGACCAATAAGTACAAGCATAAGTCATATAGCTTGAGAATCAACACCTTCAATAATGTTGAGATCAGTGCTATGTTACTCATAGATTCCATTCAATTTTATGAAAATTTAACAATAGATATTCGTGTTAATGCATTAAATACCATGATAATATGATTATTTAGAATGTTTAAGGGTATGTTCATGGAATATTAATGCACTCTACTTAAATGGATTATACCTTCAAAAGCTAAAAGTAAAAATGGAGCTACCACTAACTCTTCGATGTTGCATGAAATCCTATGATATTTTGGAATGAGGAGTACTCATGATTTTATTATAGTAATCATCCTAAAATGACTTGTTTGAGGAGATGTCTACTAGGACCATCCTTTTTGTAGAAACACCTCTACTACGACCAATAAGTACAAGCATAAGTCACGTAGCTTGAGAACCAACACCTTCAATAATGTTGAGATCAATGCTATGTTACTCATAGATTCCATTCAATTTTGTGAAAATTTCACAATAGATATTCCTCTTGATGAATTGAATACCTTGATAATATGATTATTTAGCATGTGTAAGGGTATTTTCATGGAATATTAATGCACTTTACTTAAGTGGATTATGCTGTCAAAAGCTAAAAGTAAAAATGGTGTTACCACTAACTCTTCTATGTTGCATGAAATGCTATGATATTTTTGAATACTCATGATTTTATTATAGTAATCATCCTAAAATGACTTGTTTGAGGAGATGTCTACTAGGATCACCCTTTTTGTAGAAATACCTCTACTAGGACCAATAAGTACAAGCATAAGTCACGTAGCTTGAGAACCAACACTTTCAATAATGTTGAGATGAGTGCTATGTTACTCATAGATTCCATTCAATTTTGTGCAAATTTGACAATAGATATTCGTCTTGATGCGTTGAGTACCTTGATAATATGATTATTTACCATGTTTAAGGGTATGTTCATGGAATATTAATGGACTCTACTTACATGGATTATGCCTTCAAAAGCTAAAAGTAAAAATGGAGCTACCACTAACTCTTCTATGTTGCATGAAATGCTATGAAGTTTTGGAACGAGGAATACTCATGATTTTATTATAGTAAGCATCCTAAAATGACTTGTTTGAGGAGATGTCTAACCATGCCTTGGAAAGGATAACTGTTGTGATGGGTCTTTTTGGCCCTACGAACACGATCTTCTTATCCCAGTACAGTTTTGTAATATCTCCTTTGATTGTTTGAGGGGAAATCTAACCATGCTTGGGAAAGGATAACTGTTGTGATGGGCCTTTTTTGCCCTAGGGACACGATCTTCCTATCCAAATAGGGTTTACGGTTTCCTTGTTTACTTTTTATGATAGGTTTTCTTGAGCATAATTTTGTTATAGCAAGCACCGAGTATCACTTGTTTGAGAAGATGTCTAATCATCACTATATGTCCTTGCTTGGGAAATGAGCCTGCCAATGTATGTCCTTGATATTTTTTTTGTAACTCTTTTCTGTACAAACACATCTATTAGAACCATCCTTTTTGTACAAAAACCTCTACTAGGACCAATAAGTGGAAGCATAGGTCACATAGCTTGAGAACCAACACCTTCAATAATGTTGAGATCAGTGCTATGTTACTCATAGATTCCATTCAATTTTGTGCAAATTTCACAATAGATATTCGTCTTGATGCATTGAGTACCCCGATAATATGATTATTTAGCATGTTTAAGGGTATGTTCATGGAATATTAATGCACTCTTTTTAAATGGATTATGCCTTCAAAAGCTAAAAGTAAAAATGGAGCTACCACTAACTCTTCTATGTTGCATGAAATCCTATGATATTTTGGAATGAGGAGTACTCATGATTTTATTATAGTAATCATCCTAAAATGACTTGTTTGAGGAGATGTCTACTACGACCATCCTTTTTGTAGAAACACCTCTACTACGACCGATAAGTGCAAGCTTAAGTCACGTAGCTTGAGAACCAACACCTTCAATAATGTTGAGATCAATGCTATGTTACTCATAGATTCCATTCAATTTTGTGAAAATTTCACAATAGATATTCGCCTTGATGCATTGAATACCTTTATAATATGATTATTTAGCATGTGTAAGGGTATTTTCATGGAATATTAATGCACTTTACTTAAATGGATTATCCCGTCAAAAGCTAAAAGTAAAAATGGTGTGACCACTAACTCTTCTATGTTGCATGAAATGCTATGATATTTTTGAATACTCATGATTTTATTATAGTAATCATCCTAAAATGACTTGTTTGAGGAGATGTCCACTAGGATCATCCTTTTTGTAGAAATACCTCTACTAGGACCAATAAGTACAAGCATAAGTCACGTAGCTTGAGAACCAACAGCTTCAATAATGTTGAGATCAGTGCTATGTTACTCATAGATTCCATTCAATTTTGTGCAAATTTCACAATAGATATTCGTCTTGATGCATTGAGTACCTTGATAATATGATTATTTACCATGTTTAAGGGTATGCTCATGGAATATTAATGGACTCTACTTACATGGATTATGCCTTCAAAAGCTAAAGGTAAAAATGGAGCTACCACTAACTCTTCTATGTTGCATGAAATGCTATGAAGTTTTGGAACGAGGAATACTCATGATTTTATTATAGTAAGCATCCTAAAATGACTTGTTTGAGGAGATGTCTAACCATGCCTTCGAAAGGATAACTGTTGTGATGGGTCTTTTTGGCCCTACGGACACGATCTTCTTATCCCAGTACAGTTTTGTAATATCTCCTTTGATTGTTTGAGGGGATGTCTAACCATGCTTGGGAAAGGATAACTGTTGTGATGGGCCTTTTTTGCCCTAGGGACACGATCTTCCTATCCAAATAGGGTTTACGGTTTCCTTGTTTACTTTTTATGATAGGTTTTCTTGAGCATAATTTTGTTATAGCAAGCACCGAGTATCACTTGTTTGAGAAGATGTCTAATCATCACTGTATGTCCTTGCTTGGTAAATGAGCCTGCCAATGTATGTCCTTGATATTTTTTTTGTAACTCTTTTCTGTACAAACACATCTATTAGAACCATCCTTTTTGTACAAAAACCTCTACTAGGACCAATAAGTGGAAGCATAGGTCACATAGCTTGAGGAGTACTCATGATTTTATTTTAGTAATCATCCTAAAATGACTTGTTTGAGGAGATGTCTACTACGACCATCCTTTTTGTAGAAACACCTCTCCTACGACCAATAAGTACAAGCTTAAGTCACGTAGCTTGAGAACCAACACCTTCAATAGTCTGGAGATCAATGCTATGTTACTCATAGATTCCATTCAATTTTGTGAAAATTTCACAATAGATATTCGTCTTGATGCATTGAATACCTTGATAATATGATTATTTAGCATGTTTAAGGGTATTTTCATGGAATATTAATGCACTTTACTTAAATGGATTATCTCGTCAAAAGCTAAAAGTAAAGCTTGTGTTACCACTAACTCTTCTATGTTGCATGAAATGCTATGATATTTTTGAATACTCATGATTTTATTATAGTAAGCATCCTAAAATGACTTGTTTGAGGAGATGTCCACTAGGATCATCCTTTTTGTAGAAATACCTCTACTAGGACCAATAACTACAAGCATAAGTCACGTAGCTTGAGAACCAACAGCTTCAATAATGTTGAGATCAGTGCTATGTTACTCATAGATTCCATTCAATTTTGTGCAAATTTCACAATAGATATTCATCTTGATGCATTGAGTACCTTGATAATATGATTATTAAGCATGTTTAAGGGTATGTTCATGGAATATTAAGGCACTCTACTTAAATGGATTATGCCTTCAAAAGCTAAAAGTAAAAATGGAGCTACCACTAACTCTTCTATGTTGCATGAAATGCTATGAAGTTTTGCAATGAGGAATACTCATGATTTTATTATAGTAAGCATCCTAAAATGACTTGTTTGAGGAGATGTCTAACCATGCCTTCGAAATGATAACTGTTGTGATGGGTCTTTTTGGCCCTACGAATACGATCTTCTTATCCCAGTAGGGTTTTGCAATATCTCCTTTGCTTGTTTGAGGGGATGTCTAACCATGCTTGGGGAAGGATAACTGTTGTGATGGGCCTTTTTTGCCCTAGGGACACGATCTTCCTATCCAAATAGGGTTTACGGTTTTCTTGTTTACTTTTTATAATAGGTTTTCTTGAGCATAATTTTGTTATAGCAAGCACCCAGTATCACTTGTTTGAGGAGATGTCTAATCATCAATGTATGTCGTTGCTTGGAAAATGAGCCTGCCAATGTATGTCCTTGATATTTTTTTTGTAGCTCTTTTTTCTGTAGAAACACATCTACTAGGACCATCCTTTTTGTACAAACACCTCTACTAGGACCAATAAGTACAAGCATAAGTCATGTAGCTTGAGAATCAACACCTTCAATAATGTTGAGATCAATGCTATGTTACTCATAGATTCCATTCAATTTTATGAAAATTTCACAATAGATATTCGTCTTGATGCATTGAATACCTTGATAATATGATTATTTAGCATGTTTAAGGGTACTTTCATTGAATATAAATGCACTCTACTTAAATGGATTATGCCTTGAAAAGCTAAAAGTAAAAATTGAGCTACCACTAACTCTTCTATGTTGCATGAAATCCTATGATATTTTGGAATCAGGAATACTCATGATTTTATTATAGTAATCATCCTGAAATGACTTGTTTGAGGAGATGTCTACTAGGACCATCCTTTTTGTAGAAACACCTCTACTAGGACCAATAAGTAGAAGCATAGGTCACATAGCTTTGAGAACCAACACCTTCAATAATGTTGAGATCAGTGCTATGTTAGTCATAGATTCCATTCAATTTTGCGCAAATTTCACAATAGATATTCGTCTTGATGCATTGAGTACCCTGATAATATGATTATTTAGCATGTTTAAGGGTATGTTCATGGAATATTAATGCACTCTTTTTAAATAGATTTTGCCTTCAAAAGCTAAAAGTAAAAATGGAGCTACCACTAACTCTTCTATGTTGCATGAAATCCTATGATATTTTGGAATGAGGAGTACTCATGATTTTATTATAGTAATCATCCTAAAATGACTTGTTTGAGGAGATGTCTACTACGACCATCCTTTTTGTAGAAACACCTCTCCTACGACCAATAAGTACAAGCTTAAGTCACGTAGCTTGAGAACCAACACCTTCAATAGTCTGGAGATCAATGCTATGTTACTCATAGATTCCATTCAATTTTGTGAAAATTTCACAATAGATATTCATCTTGATGCATTGAATACCTTGATAATATGATTATTTAGCATGTTTAAGGGTATTTTCATGGAATATTAATGCACTTTACTTAAATGGATTATCCCGTCAAAAGCTAAAACTAAAGCTTGTGTTACCACTAACTCTTCTATGTTGCATGAAATGCTATGATATTTTTGAATACTCATGATTTTATTATAGTAAGCATCCTAAAATGACTTGTTTGAGGAGATGTCCACTAGGATCATCCTTTTTGTAGAAATACCTCTACTAGGACCAATAACTACAAGCATAAGTCACGTAGCTTGAGAACCAACAGCTTCAATAATGTTGAGATCAGTGCTATGTTACTCATAGATTCCATTCAATTTTGTGCAAATTTCACAATAGATATTCGTCTTGATGCATTGAGTACCTTGATAATATGATTATTAAGCATGTTTAAGGGTATGTTCATGGAATATTAAGGCACTCTACTTAAATGGATTATGCCTTCAAAAGCTAAAAGTAAAAATGGAGATACCACTAACTCTTCTATGTTGCATGAAATGCTATGAAGTTTTGCAATGAGGAATACTCATGATTTTATTATAGTAAGCATCCTAAAATGACTTGTTTGAGGAGATGTCTAACCATGCCTTCGAAATGATAACTGTTGTGATGGGTCTTTTTGGCCCTACGAATACGATCTTCTTATCCGAGTAGGGTTTTGCAATATCTCCTTTGCTTGTTTGAGGGGATGTCTCACCATGCTTGGGGAAGGATAACTGTTGTGATGGGCCTTTTTTGCCCTAGGGACACGATCTTCCTATCCAAATAGGGTTTACGGTTTTCTTGTTTACTTTTTATAATAGGTTTTCTTGAGCATAATTTTGTTATAGCAAGCACCCAGTATCACTTGTTTGAGGAGATGTCTAATCATCAATGTATGTCGTTGCTTGGAAAATGAGCCTGCCAATGTATGTCCTTGATATTTTTTTTGTAGCTCTTTTTTCTGTAGAAACACATCTACTAGGACCATCCTTTTTGTACAAACACCTCTACTAGGACCAATAAGTACAAGCATAAGTCATGTAGCTTGAGAATCAACACCTTCAATAATGTTGAGATCAATGCTATGTTACTCATAGATTCCATTCAATTTTATGAAAATTTCACAATAGATATTCGTCTTGATGCATTGAATACCTTGATAATATGATTATTTAGCATGTTTAAGGGTACTTTCATTGAATATAAATGCACTCTACTTAAATGGATTATGCCTTGAAAAGCTAAAAGTAAAAATTGAGCTACCACTAACTCTTCTATGTTGCATGAAATCCTATGATATTTTGGAATCAGGAATACTCATGATTTTATTATAGTAATCATCCTGAAATGACTTGTTTGAGGAGATGTCTACTAGGACCATCCTTTTTGTAGAAACACCTCTACTAGGACCAATAAGTAGAAGCATAGGTCACATAGCTTTGAGAACCAACACCTTCAATAATGTTGAGATCAGTGCTATGTTAGTCATAGATTCCATTCAATTTTGCGCAAATTTCACAATAGATATTCGTCTTGATGCATTGAGTACCCTGATAATATGATTATTTAGCATGTTTAAGGGTATGTTCCTGGAATATTAATGCACTCTTTTTAAATAGATTTTGCCTTCAAAAGCTAAAAGTAAAAATGGAGCTACCACTAACTCTTCTATGTTGCATGAAATCCTATGATATTTTGGAATGAGGAGTACTCATGATTTTATTATAGTAATCATCCTAAAATGACTTGTTTGAGGAGATGTCTACTACGACCATCCTTTTTGTAGAAACACCTCTACTACGACCAATAAGTACAAGCTTAAGTCACGTAGCTTGAGAACCAACACCTTCAATAATGTTGAGATCAATGCTATGTTACTCATAGATTCCATTCAATTTTGTGAAAATTTCACAATAGATATTCGTCTTGATGCATTGAATACCTTGATAATATGATTATTTAGCATGTTTAAGGGTATTTTCATGGAATATTAATGCACTTTACTTAAATGGATTATCCCGTCAAAAGCTAAAAGTAAAGCTTGTGTTACCACTAACTCTTCTATGTTGCATGAAATGCTATGATATTTTTGAATACTCATGATTTTATTATAGTAATCATCCTAAAATGACTTGTTTGAGGAGATGTCCACTAGGATCATCCTTTTTGTAGAAATACCTCTACTAGGACCAATAACTACAAGCATAAGTCACGTAGCTTGAGAACCAACAGCTTCAATAATGTTGAGATCAGTGCTATGTTACTCATAGATTCCATTCAATTTTGTGCAAATTTCACAATAGATATTTGTCTTGATGCACTGAGTACCTTGATAATATGATTATTAAGCATGTTTAAGGGTATGTTCATGGAATATTAAGGCACTCTACTTAAATGGATTATGCCTTCAAAAGCTAAAAGTAAAAATGGAGCTACCACTAACTCTTCTATGTTGCATGAAATGCTATGAAGTTTTGGAATGAGGAATACTCATGATTTTATTATAGTAAGCATCCTAAAAAGACTTGTTTGAGGAGATGTCTAACCATGCCTTCGAAATGATAACTGTTGTGATGGGTCTTTTTGGCCCTACGAATACGATCTTCTTATCCTAGTAGGGTTTTGCAATATCTCCTTTGCTTGTTTGAGGGGATGTCTAACCATGCTTGGGGAAGGATAACTAATGTGATGGGCCTTTTTTGCCCTAGGGACACGATCTTCCTATCCAAATAGGGTTTACGGTTTTCTTGTTTACTTTTTATAATAGGTTTTCTTGAGCATAATTTTGTTATAGCAAGCACCCAGTATCACTTGTTTGAGGAGATGTCTAATCATCAATGTATGTCGTTGCTTGGAAAATGAGCCTGCCAATGTATGTCCTTGATATTTTTTTTGTAGCTCTTTTTTCTGTAGAAACACATCTACTAGGACCATCCTTTTTGTACAAACACCTCTACTAGGACCAATAAGTACAAGCATAAGTCATGTAGCTTGAGAATCAACACCTTCAATAATGTTGAGATCAATGCTATGTTACTCATAGATTCCATTCAATTTTATGAAAATTTCACAATAGATATTCGTCTTGATGCATTGAATACCTTGATAATATGATTATTTAGCATGTTTAAGGGTACTTTCATTGAATATAAATGCACTCTACTTAAATGGATTATGCCTTGAAAAGCTAAAAGTAAAAATTGAGCTACCACTAACTCTTCTATGTTGCATGAAATCCTATGATATTTTGGAATCAGGAATACTCATGATTTTATTATAGTAATCATCCTGAAATGACTTGTTTGAGGAGATGTCTACTAGGACCATCCTTTTTGTAGAAACACCTCTACTAGGACCAATAAGTAGAAGCATAGGTCACATAGCTTTGAGAACCAACACCTTCAATAATGTTGAGATCAGTGCTATGTTAGTCATAGATTCCATTCAATTTTGCGCAAATTTCACAATAGATATTCGTCTTGATGCATTGAGTACCCTGATAATATGATTATTTAGCATGTTTAAGGGTATGTTCGTGGAATATTAATGCACTCTTTTTAAATAGATTTTGCCTTCAAAAGCTAAAAGTAAAAATGGAGCTACCACTAACTCTTCTATGTTGCATGAAATCCTATGATATTTTGGAATGAGGAGTACTCATGATTTTATTATAGTAATCATCCTAAAATGACTTGTTTGAGGAGATGTCTACTACGACCATCCTTTTTGTAGAAACACCTCTCCTACGACCAATAAGTACAAGCTTAAGTCACGTAGCTTGAGAACCAACACCTTCAATAGTCTGGAGATCAATGCTATGTTACTCATAGATTCCATTCAATTTTGTGAAAATTTCACAATAGATATTCATCTTGATGCATTGAATACCTTGATAATATGATTATTTAGCATGTTTAAGGGTATTTTCATGGAATATTAATGCACTTTACTTAAATGGATTATCCCGTCAAAAGCTAAAACTAAAGCTTGTGTTACCACTAACTCTTCTATGTTGCATGAAATGCTATGATATTTTTGAATACTCATGATTTTATTATAGTAATCATCCTAAAATGACTTGTTTGAGGAGATGTCCACTAGGATCATCCTTTTTGTAGAAATACCTCTACTAGGACCAATAACTACAAGCATAAGTCACGTAGCTTGAGAACCAACAGCTTCAATAATGTTGAGATCAGTGCTATGTTACTCATAGATTCCATTCAATTTTGTGCAAATTTCACAATAGATATTTGTCTTGATGCACTGAGTACCTTGATAATATGATTATTAAGCATGTTTAAGGGTATGTTCATGGAATATTAAGGCACTCTACTTAAATGGATTATGCCTTCAAAAGCTAAAAGTAAAAATGGAGCTACCACTAACTCTTCTATGTTGCATGAAATGCTATGAAGTTTTGGAATGAGGAATACTCATGATTTTATTATAGTAAGCATCCTAAAAAGACTTGTTTGAGGAGATGTCTAACCATGCCTTCGAAATGATAACTGTTGTGATGGGTCTTTTTGGCCCTACGAATACGATCTTCTTATCCTAGTAGGGTTTTGCAATATCTCCTTTGCTTGTTTGAGGGGATGTCTAACCATGCTTGGGGAAGGATAACTAATGTGATGGGCCTTTTTTGCCCTAGGGACACGATCTTCCTATCCAAATAGGGTTTACGGTTTTCTTGTTTACTTTTTATAATAGGTTTTCTTGAGCATAATTTTGTTATAGCAAGCACCCAGTATCACTTGTTTGAGGAGATGTCTAATCATCAATGTATGTCGTTGCTTGGAAAATGAGCCTGCCAATGTATGTCCTTGATATTTTTTTTGTAGCTCTTTTTTCTGTAGAAACACATCTACTAGGACCATCCTTTTTGTACAAACACCTCTACTAGGACCAATAAGTACAAGCATAAGTCATGTAGCTTGAGAATCAACACCTTCAATAATGTTGAGATCAATGCTATGTTACTCATAGATTCCATTCAATTTTATGAAAATTTCACAATAGATATTCGTCTTGATGCATTGAATACCTTGATAATATGATTATTTAGCATGTTTAAGGGTACTTTCATTGAATATAAATGCACTCTACTTAAATGGATTATGCCTTGAAAAGCTAAAAGTAAAAATTGAGCTACCACTAACTCTTCTATGTTGCATGAAATCCTATGATATTTTGGAATCAGGAATACTCATGATTTTATTATAGTAATCATCCTGAAATGACTTGTTTGAGGAGATGTCTACTAGGACCATCCTTTTTGTAGAAACACCTCTACTAGGACCAATAAGTAGAAGCATAGGTCACATAGCTTTGAGAACCAACACCTTCAATAATGTTGAGATCAGTGCTATGTTAGTCATAGATTCCATTCAATTTTGCGCAAATTTCTTAATAGATATTCGTCTTGATGCATTGAGTACCCTGATAATATGATTATTTAGCATGTTTAAGGGTATGTTCGTGGAATATTAATGCACTCTTTTTAAATAGATTTTGCCTTCAAAAGCTAAAAGTAAAAATGGAGCTACCACTAACTCTTCTATGTTGCATGAAATCCTATGATATTTTGGAATGAGGAGTACTCATGATTTTATTATAGTAATCATCCTAAAATGACTTGTTTGAGGAGATGTCTACTACGACCATCCTTTTTGTAGAAACACCTCTCCTACGACCAATAAGTACAAGCTTAAGTCACGTAGCTTGAGAACCAACACCTTCAATAGTCTGGAGATCAATGCTATGTTACTCATAGATTCCATTCAATTTTGTGAAAATTTCACAATAGATATTCATCTTGATGCATTGAATACCTTGATAATATGATTATTTAGCATGTTTAAGGGTATTTTCATGGAATATTAATGCACTTTACTTAAATGGATTATCCCGTCAAAAGCTAAAACTAAAGCTTGTGTTACCACTAACTCTTCTATGTTGCATGAAATGCTATGATATTTTTGAATACTCATGATTTTATTATAGTAAGCATCCTAAAATGACTTGTTTGAGGAGATGTCCACTAGGATCATCCTTTTTGTAGAAATACCTCTACTAGGACCAATAACTACAAGCATAAGTCACGTAGCTTGAGAACCAACAGCTTCAATAATGTTGAGATCAGTGCTATGTTACTCATAGATTCCATTCAATTTTGTGCAAATTTCACAATAGATATTCGTCTTGATGCATTGAGTACCTTGATAATATGATTATTAAGCATGTTTAAGGGTATGTTCATGGAATATTAAGGCACTCTACTTAAATGGATTATGCCTTCAAAAGCTAAAAGTAAAAATGGAGATACCACTAACTCTTCTATGTTGCATGAAATGCTATGAAGTTTTGCAATGAGGAATACTCATGATTTTATTATAGTAAGCATCCTAAAATGACTTGTTTGAGGAGATGTCTAACCATGCCTTCGAAATGATAACTGTTGTGATGGGTCTTTTTGGCCCTACGAATACGATCTTCTTATCCGAGTAGGGTTTTGCAATATCTCCTTTGCTTGTTTGAGGGGATGTCTCACCATGCTTGGGGAAGGATAACTGTTGTGATGGGCCTTTTTTGCCCTAGGGACACGATCTTCCTATCCAAATAGGGTTTACGGTTTTCTTGTTTACTTTTTATAATAGGTTTTCTTGAGCATAATTTTGTTATAGCAAGCACCCAGTATCACTTGTTTGAGGAGATGTCTAATCATCAATGTATGTCGTTGCTTGGAAAATGAGCCTGCCAATGTATGTCCTTGATATTTTTTTTGTAGCTCTTTTTTCTGTAGAAACACATCTACTAGGACCATCCTTTTTGTACAAACACCTCTACTAGGACCAATAAGTACAAGCATAAGTCATGTAGCTTGAGAATCAACACCTTCAATAATGTTGAGATCAATGCTATGTTACTCATAGATTCCATTCAATTTTATGAAAATTTCACAATAGATATTCGTCTTGATGCATTGAATACCTTGATAATATGATTATTTAGCATGTTTAAGGGTACTTTCATTGAATATAAATGCACTCTACTTAAATGGATTATGCCTTGAAAAGCTAAAAGTAAAAATTGAGCTACCACTAACTCTTCTATGTTGCATGAAATCCTATGATATTTTGGAATCAGGAATACTCATGATTTTATTATAGTAATCATCCTGAAATGACTTGTTTGAGGAGATGTCTACTAGGACCATCCTTTTTGTAGAAACACCTCTACTAGGACCAATAAGTAGAAGCATAGGTCACATAGCTTTGAGAACCAACACCTTCAATAATGTTGAGATCAGTGCTATGTTAGTCATAGATTCCATTCAATTTTGCGCAAATTTCACAATAGATATTCGTCTTGATGCATTGAGTACCCTGATAATATGATTATTTAGCATGTTTAAGGGTATGTTCCTGGAATATTAATGCACTCTTTTTAAATAGATTTTGCCTTCAAAAGCTAAAAGTAAAAATGGAGCTACCACTAACTCTTCTATGTTGCATGAAATCCTATGATATTTTGGAATGAGGAGTACTCATGATTTTATTATAGTAATCATCCTAAAATGACTTGTTTGAGGAGATGTCTACTACGACCATCCTTTTTGTAGAAACACCTCTACTACGACCAATAAGTACAAGCTTAAGTCACGTAGCTTGAGAACCAACACCTTCAATAATGTTGAGATCAATGCTATGTTACTCATAGATTCCATTCAATTTTGTGAAAATTTCACAATAGATATTCGTCTTGATGCATTGAATACCTTGATAATATGATTATTTAGCATGTTTAAGGGTATTTTCATGGAATATTAATGCACTTTACTTAAATGGATTATCCCGTCAAAAGCTAAAAGTAAAGCTTGTGTTACCACTAACTCTTCTATGTTGCATGAAATGCTATGATATTTTTGAATACTCATGATTTTATTATAGTAATCATCCTAAAATGACTTGTTTGAGGAGATGTCCACTAGGATCATCCTTTTTGTAGAAATACCTCTACTAGGACCAATAACTACAAGCATAAGTCACGTAGCTTGAGAACCAACAGCTTCAATAATGTTGAGATCAGTGCTATGTTACTCATAGATTCCATTCAATTTTGTGCAAATTTCACAATAGATATTTGTCTTGATGCACTGAGTACCTTGATAATATGATTATTAAGCATGTTTAAGGGTATGTTCATGGAATATTAAGGCACTCTACTTAAATGGATTATGCCTTCAAAAGCTAAAAGTAAAAATGGAGCTACCACTAACTCTTCTATGTTGCATGAAATGCTATGAAGTTTTGGAATGAGGAATACTCATGATTTTATTATAGTAAGCATCCTAAAAAGACTTGTTTGAGGAGATGTCTAACCATGCCTTCGAAATGATAACTGTTGTGATGGGTCTTTTTGGCCCTACGAATACGATCTTCTTATCCTAGTAGGGTTTTGCAATATCTCCTTTGCTTGTTTGAGGGGATGTCTAACCATGCTTGGGGAAGGATAACTAATGTGATGGGCCTTTTTTGCCCTAGGGACACGATCTTCCTATCCAAATAGGGTTTACGGTTTTCTTGTTTACTTTTTATAATAGGTTTTCTTGAGCATAATTTTGTTATAGCAAGCACCCAGTATCACTTGTTTGAGGAGATGTCTAATCATCAATGTATGTCGTTGCTTGGAAAATGAGCCTGCCAATGTATGTCCTTGATATTTTTTTTGTAGCTCTTTTTTCTGTAGAAACACATCTACTAGGACCATCCTTTTTGTACAAACACCTCTACTAGGACCAATAAGTACAAGCATAAGTCATGTAGCTTGAGAATCAACACCTTCAATAATGTTGAGATCAATGCTATGTTACTCATAGATTCCATTCAATTTTATGAAAATTTCACAATAGATATTCGTCTTGATGCATTGAATACCTTGATAATATGATTATTTAGCATGTTTAAGGGTACTTTCATTGAATATAAATGCACTCTACTTAAATGGATTATGCCTTGAAAAGCTAAAAGTAAAAATTGAGCTACCACTAACTCTTCTATGTTGCATGAAATCCTATGATATTTTGGAATCAGGAATACTCATGATTTTATTATAGTAATCATCCTGAAATGACTTGTTTGAGGAGATGTCTACTAGGACCATCCTTTTTGTAGAAACACCTCTACTAGGACCAATAAGTAGAAGCATAGGTCACATAGCTTTGAGAACCAACACCTTCAATAATGTTGAGATCAGTGCTATGTTAGTCATAGATTCCATTCAATTTTGCGCAAATTTCACAATAGATATTCGTCTTGATGCATTGAGTACCCTGATAATATGATTATTTAGCATGTTTAAGGGTATGTTCGTGGAATATTAATGCACTCTTTTTAAATAGATTTTGCCTTCAAAAGCTAAAAGTAAAAATGGAGCTACCACTAACTCTTCTATGTTGCATGAAATCCTATGATATTTTGGAATGAGGAGTACTCATGATTTTATTATAGTAATCATCCTAAAATGACTTGTTTGAGGAGATGTCTACTACGACCATCCTTTTTGTAGAAACACCTCTCCTACGACCAATAAGTACAAGCTTAAGTCACGTAGCTTGAGAACCAACACCTTCAATAGTCTGGAGATCAATGCTATGTTACTCATAGATTCCATTCAATTTTGTGAAAATTTCACAATAGATATTCATCTTGATGCATTGAATACCTTGATAATATGATTATTTAGCATGTTTAAGGGTATTTTCATGGAATATTAATGCACTTTACTTAAATGGATTATCCCGTCAAAAGCTAAAACTAAAGCTTGTGTTACCACTAACTCTTCTATGTTGCATGAAATGCTATGATATTTTTGAATACTCATGATTTTATTATAGTAAGCATCCTAAAATGACTTGTTTGAGGAGATGTCCACTAGGATCATCCTTTTTGTAGAAATACCTCTACTAGGACCAATAACTACAAGCATAAGTCACGTAGCTTGAGAACCAACAGCTTCAATAATGTTGAGATCAGTGCTATGTTACTCATAGATTCCATTCAATTTTGTGCAAATTTCACAATAGATATTCGTCTTGATGCATTGAGTACCTTGATAATATGATTATTAAGCATGTTTAAGGGTATGTTCATGGAATATTAAGGCACTCTACTTAAATGGATTATGCCTTCAAAAGCTAAAAGTAAAAATGGAGATACCACTAACTCTTCTATGTTGCATGAAATGCTATGAAGTTTTGCAATGAGGAATACTCATGATTTTATTATAGTAAGCATCCTAAAATGACTTGTTTGAGGAGATGTCTAACCATGCCTTCGAAATGATAACTGTTGTGATGGGTCTTTTTGGCCCTACGAATACGATCTTCTTATCCGAGTAGGGTTTTGCAATATCTCCTTTGCTTGTTTGAGGGGATGTCTCACCATGCTTGGGGAAGGATAACTGTTGTGATGGGCCTTTTTTGCCCTAGGGACACGATCTTCCTATCCAAATAGGGTTTACGGTTTTCTTGTTTACTTTTTATAATAGGTTTTCTTGAGCATAATTTTGTTATAGCAAGCACCCAGTATCACTTGTTTGAGGAGATGTCTAATCATCAATGTATGTCGTTGCTTGGAAAATGAGCCTGCCAATGTATGTCCTTGATATTTTTTTTGTAGCTCTTTTTTCTGTAGAAACACATCTACTAGGACCATCCTTTTTGTACAAACACCTCTACTAGGACCAATAAGTACAAGCATAAGTCATGTAGCTTGAGAATCAACACCTTCAATAATGTTGAGATCAATGCTATGTTACTCATAGATTCCATTCAATTTTATGAAAATTTCACAATAGATATTCGTCTTGATGCATTGAATACCTTGATAATATGATTATTTA
The DNA here is from genome assembly GCF_053477565.2 of Lygodium microphyllum. NCBI lineage: Eukaryota > Viridiplantae > Streptophyta > Polypodiopsida > Schizaeales > Lygodiaceae > Lygodium > Lygodium microphyllum. Next base: position 95,968,045 of record NC_141144.1, on the reverse strand, counting down.
GCATGTTTAAGGGTACTTTCATTGAATATAAATGCACTCTACTTAAATGGATTATGCCTTGAAAAGCTAAAAGTAAAAATTGAGCTACCACTAACTCTTCTATGTTGCATGAAATCCTATGATATTTTGGAATCAGGAATACTCATGATTTTATTATAGTAATCATCCTGAAATGACTTGTTTGAGGAGATGTCTACTAGGACCATCCTTTTTGTAGAAACACCTCTACTAGGACCAATAAGTAGAAGCATAGGTCACATAGCTTTGAGAACCAACACCTTCAATAATGTTGAGATCAGTGCTATGTTAGTCATAGATTCCATTCAATTTTGCGCAAATTTCACAATAGATATTCGTCTTGATGCATTGAGTACCCTGATAATATGATTATTTAGCATGTTTAAGGGTATGTTCATGGAATATTAATGCACTCTTTTTAAATAGATTTTGCCTTCAAAAGCTAAAAGTAAAAATGGAGCTACCACTAACTCTTCTATGTTGCATGAAATCCTATGATATTTTGGAATGAGGAGTACTCATGATTTTATTATAGTAATCATCCTAAAATGACTTGTTTGAGGAGATGTCTACTACGACCATCCTTTTTGTAGAAACACCTCTACTACGACCAATAAGTACAAGCTTAAGTCACGTAGCTTGAGAACCAACACCTTCAATAATGTTGAGATCAATGCTATGTTACTCATAGATTCCATTCAATTTTGTGAAAATTTCACAATAGATATTCGTCTTGATGCATTGAATACCTTGATAATATGATTATTTAGCATGTTTAAGGGTATTTTCATGGAGTATTAATGCACTTTACTTAAATGGATTATCCCGTCAAAAGCTAAAAGTAAAGCTTGTGTTACCACTAACTCTTGTATGTTGCATGAAATGCTATGATATTTTTGAATACTCATGATTTTATTATAGTAATCATCCTAAAATGACTTGTTTGAGGAGATGTCCACTAGGATCATCCTTTTTGTAGAAATACCTCTACTAGGACCAATAACTACAAGCATAAGTCACGTAGCTTGAGAACCAACAGCTTCAATAATGTTGAGATCAGTGCTATGTTACTCATAGATTCCATTCAATTTTGTGCAAATTTCACAATAGATATTTGTCTTGATGCACTGAGTACCTTGATAATATGATTATTAAGCATGTTTAAGGGTATGTTCATGGAATATTAAGGCACTCTACTTAAATGGATTATGCCTTCAAAAGCTAAAAGTAAAAATGGAGATACCACTAACTCTTCTATGTTGCATGAAATGCTATGAAGTTTTGCAATGAGGAATACTCATGATTTTATTATAGTAAGCATCCTAAAATGACTTGTTTGAGGAGATGTCTAACCATGCCTTCGAAATGATAACTGTTGTGATGGGTCTTTTTGGCCCTACGAATACGATCTTCTTATCCGAGTAGGGTTTTGCAATATCTCCTTTGCTTGTTTGAGGGGATGTCTCACCATGCTTGGGGAAGGATAACTGTTGTGATGGGCCTTTTTTGCCCTAGGGACACGATCTTCCTATCCAAATAGGGTTTACGGTTTTCTTGTTTACTTTTTATAATAGGTTTTCTTGAGCATAATTTTGTTATAGCAAGCACCCAGTATCACTTGTTTGAGGAGATGTCTAATCATCAATGTATGTCGTTGCTTGGAAAATGAGCCTGCCAATGTATGTCCTTGATATTTTTTTTGTAGCTCTTTTTTCTGTAGAAACACATCTACTAGGACCATCCTTTTTGTACAAACACCTCTACTAGGACCAATAAGTACAAGCATAAGTCATGTAGCTTGAGAATCAACACCTTCAATAATGTTGAGATCAATGCTATGTTACTCATAGATTCCATTCAATTTTATGAAAATTTCACAATAGATATTCGTCTTGATGCATTGAATACCTTGATAATATGATTATTTAGCATGTTTAAGGGTACTTTCATTGAATATAAATGCACTCTACTTAAATGGATTATGCCTTGAAAAGCTAAAAGTAAAAATTGAGCTACCACTAACTCTTCTATGTTGCATGAAATCCTATGATATTTTGGAATCAGGAATACTCATGATTTTATTATAGTAATCATCCTGAAATGACTTGTTTGAGGAGATGTCTACTAGGACCATCCTTTTTGTAGAAACACCTCTACTAGGACCAATAAGTAGAAGCATAGGTCACATAGCTTTGAGAACCAACACCTTCAATAATGTTGAGATCAGTGCTATGTTAGTCATAGATTCCATTCAATTTTGCGCAAATTTCACAATAGATATTCGTCTTGATGCATTGAGTACCCTGATAATATGATTATTTAGCATGTTTAAGGGTATGTTCATGGAATATTAATGCACTCTTTTTAAATAGATTTTGCCTTCAAAAGCTAAAAGTAAAAATGGAGCTACCACTAACTCTTCTATGTTGCATGAAATCCTATGATATTTTGGAATGAGGAGTACTCATGATTTTATTATAGTAATCATCCTAAAATGACTTGTTTGAGGAGATGTCTACTACGACCATCCTTTTTGTAGAAACACCTCTACTACGACCAATAAGTACAAGCTTAAGTCACGTAGCTTGAGAACCAACACCTTCAATAATGTTGAGATCAATGCTATGTTACTCATAGATTCCATTCAATTTTGTGAAAATTTCACAATAGATATTCGTCTTGATGCATTGAATACCTTGATAATATGATTATTTAGCATGTTTAAGGGTATTTTCATGGAGTATTAATGCACTTTACTTAAATGGATTATCCCGTCAAAAGCTAAAAGTAAAGCTTGTGTTACCACTAACTCTTGTATGTTGCATGAAATGCTATGATATTTTTGAATACTCATGATTTTATTATAGTAATCATCCTAAAATGACTTGTTTGAGGAGATGTCCACTAGGATCATCCTTTTTGTAGAAATACCTCTACTAGGACCAATAACTACAAGCATAAGTCACGTAGCTTGAGAACCAACAGCTTCAATAATGTTGAGATCAGTGCTATGTTACTCATAGATTCCATTCAATTTTGTGCAAATTTCACAATAGATATTTGTCTTGATGCACTGAGTACCTTGATAATATGATTATTAAGCATGTTTAAGGGTATGTTCATGGAATATTAAGGCACTCTACTTAAATGGATTATGCCTTCAAAAGCTAAAAGTAAAAATGGAGATACCACTAACTCTTCTATGTTGCATGAAATGCTATGAAGTTTTGCAATGAGGAATACTCATGATTTTATTATAGTAAGCATCCTAAAATGACTTGTTTGAGGAGATGTCTAACCATGCCTTCGAAATGATAACTGTTGTGATGGGTCTTTTTGGCCCTACGAATACGATCTTCTTATCCGAGTAGGGTTTTGCAATATCTCCTTTGCTTGTTTGAGGGGATGTCTCACCATGCTTGGGGAAGGATAACTGTTGTGATGGGCCTTTTTTGCCCTAGGGACACGATCTTCCTATCCAAATAGGGTTTACGGTTTTCTTGTTTACTTTTTATAATAGGTTTTCTTGAGCATAATTTTGTTATAGCAAGCACCCAGTATCACTTGTTTGAGGAGATGTCTAATCATCAATGTATGTCGTTGCTTGGAAAATGAGCCTGCCAATGTATGTCCTTGATATTTTTTTTGTAGCTCTTTTTTCTGTAGAAACACATCTACTAGGACCATCCTTTTTGTACAAACACCTCTACTAGGACCAATAAGTACAAGCATAAGTCATGTAGCTTGAGAATCAACACCTTCAATAATGTTGAGATCAATGCTATGTTACTCATAGATTCCATTCAATTTTATGAAAATTTCACAATAGATATTCGTCTTGATGCATTGAATACCTTGATAATATGATTATTTAGCATGTTTAAGGGTACTTTCATTGAATATAAATGCACTCTACTTAAATGGATTATGCCTTGAAAAGCTAAAAGTAAAAATTGAGCTACCACTAACTCTTCTATGTTGCATGAAATCCTATGATATTTTGGAATCAGGAATACTCATGATTTTATTATAGTAATCATCCTGAAATGACTTGTTTGAGGAGATGTCTACTAGGACCATCCTTTTTGTAGAAACACCTCTACTAGGACCAATAAGTAGAAGCATAGGTCACATAGCTTTGAGAACCAACACCTTCAATAATGTTGAGATCAGTGCTATGTTAGTCATAGATTCCATTCAATTTTGCGCAAATTTCACAATAGATATTCGTCTTGATGCATTGAGTACCCTGATAATATGATTATTTAGCATGTTTAAGGGTATGTTCATGGAATATTAATGCACTCTTTTTAAATAGATTTTGCCTTCAAAAGCTAAAAGTAAAAATGGAGCTACCACTAACTCTTCTATGTTGCATGAAATCCTATGATATTTTGGAATGAGGAGTACTCATGATTTTATTATAGTAATCATCCTAAAATGACTTGTTTGAGGAGATGTCTACTACGACCATCCTTTTTGTAGAAACACCTCTACTACGACCAATAAGTACAAGCTTAAGTCACGTAGCTTGAGAACCAACACCTTCAATAATGTTGAGATCAATGCTATGTTACTCATAGATTCCATTCAATTTTGTGAAAATTTCACAATAGATATTCGTCTTGATGCATTGAATACCTTGATAATATGATTATTTAGCATGTTTAAGGGTATTTTCATGGAGTATTAATGCACTTTACTTAAATGGATTATCCCGTCAAAAGCTAAAAGTAAAGCTTGTGTTACCACTAACTCTTGTATGTTGCATGAAATGCTATGATATTTTTGAATACTCATGATTTTATTATAGTAATCATCCTAAAATGACTTGTTTGAGGAGATGTCCACTAGGATCATCCTTTTTGTAGAAATACCTCTACTAGGACCAATAACTACAAGCATAAGTCACGTAGCTTGAGAACCAACAGCTTCAATAATGTTGAGATCAGTGCTATGTTACTCATAGATTCCATTCAATTTTGTGCAAATTTCACAATAGATATTTGTCTTGATGCACTGAGTACCTTGATAATATGATTATTAAGCATGTTTAAGGGTATGTTCATGGAATATTAAGGCACTCTACTTAAATGGATTATGCCTTCAAAAGCTAAAAGTAAAAATGGAGATACCACTAACTCTTCTATGTTGCATGAAATGCTATGAAGTTTTGCAATGAGGAATACTCATGATTTTATTATAGTAAGCATCCTAAAATGACTTGTTTGAGGAGATGTCTAACCATGCCTTCGAAATGATAACTGTTGTGATGGGTCTTTTTGGCCCTACGAATACGATCTTCTTATCCGAGTAGGGTTTTGCAATATCTCCTTTGCTTGTTTGAGGGGATGTCTCACCATGCTTGGGGAAGGATAACTGTTGTGATGGGCCTTTTTTGCCCTAGGGACACGATCTTCCTATCCAAATAGGGTTTACGGTTTTCTTGTTTACTTTTTATAATAGGTTTTCTTGAGCATAATTTTGTTATAGCAAGCACCCAGTATCACTTGTTTGAGGAGATGTCTAATCATCAATGTATGTCGTTGCTTGGAAAATGAGCCTGCCAATGTATGTCCTTGATATTTTTTTTGTAGCTCTTTTTTCTGTAGAAACACATCTACTAGGACCATCCTTTTTGTACAAACACCTCTACTAGGACCAATAAGTACAAGCATAAGTCATGTAGCTTGAGAATCAACACCTTCAATAATGTTGAGATCAATGCTATGTTACTCATAGATTCCATTCAATTTTATGAAAATTTCACAATAGATATTCGTCTTGATGCATTGAATACCTTGATAATATGATTATTTAGCATGTTTAAGGGTACTTTCATTGAATATAAATGCACTCTACTTAAATGGATTATGCCTTGAAAAGCTAAAAGTAAAAATTGAGCTACCACTAACTCTTCTATGTTGCATGAAATCCTATGATATTTTGGAATCAGGAATACTCATGATTTTATTATAGTAATCATCCTGAAATGACTTGTTTGAGGAGATGTCTACTAGGACCATCCTTTTTGTAGAAACACCTCTACTAGGACCAATAAGTAGAAGCATAGGTCACATAGCTTTGAGAACCAACACCTTCAATAATGTTGAGATCAGTGCTATGTTAGTCATAGATTCCATTCAATTTTGCGCAAATTTCACAATAGATATTCGTCTTGATGCATTGAGTACCCTGATAATATGATTATTTAGCATGTTTAAGGGTATGTTCATGGAATATTAATGCACTCTTTTTAAATAGATTTTGCCTTCAAAAGCTAAAAGTAAAAATGGAGCTACCACTAACTCTTCTATGTTGCATGAAATCCTATGATATTTTGGAATGAGGAGTACTCATGATTTTATTATAGTAATCATCCTAAAATGACTTGTTTGAGGAGATGTCTACTACGACCATCCTTTTTGTAGAAACACCTCTACTACGACCAATAAGTACAAGCTTAAGTCACGTAGCTTGAGAACCAACACCTTCAATAATGTTGAGATCAATGCTATGTTACTCATAGATTCCATTCAATTTTGTGAAAATTTCACAATAGATATTCGTCTTGATGCATTGAATACCTTGATAATATGATTATTTAGCATGTTTAAGGGTATTTTCATGGAGTATTAATGCACTTTACTTAAATGGATTATCCCGTCAAAAGCTAAAAGTAAAGCTTGTGTTACCACTAACTCTTGTATGTTGCATGAAATGCTATGATATTTTTGAATACTCATGATTTTATTATAGTAATCATCCTAAAATGACTTGTTTGAGGAGATGTCCACTAGGATCATCCTTTTTGTAGAAATACCTCTACTAGGACCAATAACTACAAGCATAAGTCACGTAGCTTGAGAACCAACAGCTTCAATAATGTTGAGATCAGTGCTATGTTACTCATAGATTCCATTCAATTTTGTGCAAATTTCACAATAGATATTTGTCTTGATGCACTGAGTACCTTGATAATATGATTATTAAGCATGTTTAAGGGTATGTTCATGGAATATTAAGGCACTCTACTTAAATGGATTATGCCTTCAAAAGCTAAAAGTAAAAATGGAGCTACCACTAACTCTTCTATGTTGCATGAAATGCTATGAAGTTTTGGAATGAGGAATACTCATGATTTTATTATAGTAAGCATCCTAAAAAGACTTGTTTGAGGAGATGTCTAACCATGCCTTCGAAATGATAACTGTTGTGATGGGTCTTTTTGGCCCTACGAATACGATCTTCTTATCCCAGTAGGGTTTTGCAATATCTCCTTTGCTTGTTTGAGGGGATGTCTAACCATGCTTGGGGAAGGATAACTATTGTGATGGGCCTTTTTTGCCCTAGGGACACGATCTTCCTATCCAAATAGGGTTTACGGTTTTCTTGTTTACTTTTTATAATAGGTTTTCTTGAACATAATTTTGTTATAGCAAGCACCCAGTATCACTTGTTTGAGGAGATGTCTAATCATCAATGTATGTCGTTGCTTGGAAAATGAGCCTGCCAATGTATGTCCTTGATATTTTTTTTGTAGCTCTTTTTTCTGTAGAAACACATCTACTAGGACCATCCTTTTTGTACAAACACCTCTACTAGGACCAATAAGTACAAGCATAAGTCATGTAGCTTGAGAATCAACACCTTCAATAATGTTGAGATCAATGCTATGTTACTCATAGATTCCATTCAATTTTATGAAAATTTCACAATAGATATTCGTCTTGATGCATTGAATACCTTGATAATATGATTATTTAGCATGTTTAAGGGTACTTTCATTGAATATAAATGCACTCTACTTAAATGGATTATGCCTTGAAAAGCTAAAAGTAAAAATTGAGCTACCACTAACTCTTCTATGTTGCATGAAATCCTATGATATTTTGGAATCAGGAATACTCATGATTTTATTATAGTAATCATCCTGAAATGACTTGTTTGAGGAGATGTCTACTAGGACCATCCTTTTTGTAGAAACACCTCTACTAGGACCAATAAGTAGAAGCATAGGTCACATAGCTTTGAGAACCAACACCTTCAATAATGTTGAGATCAGTGCTATGTTAGTCATAGATTCCATTCAATTTTGCGCAAATTTCACAATAGATATTCGTCTTGATGCATTGAGTACCCTGATAATATGATTATTTAGCATGTTTAAGGGTATGTTCATGGAATATTAATGCACTCTTTTTAAATAGATTTTGCCTTCAAAAGCTAAAAGTAAAAATGGAGCTACCACTAACTCTTCTATATTGCATGAAATCCTATGATATTTTGGAATGAGGAGTACTCATGATTTTATTATAGTAATCATCCTAAAATGACTTGTTTGAGGAGATGTCTACTACGACCATCCTTTTTGTAGAAACACCTCTACTACGACCAATAAGTACAAGCTTAAGTCACGTAGCTTGAGAACCAACACCTTCAATAATGTTGAGATCAATGCTATGTTACTCATAGATTCCATTCAATTTTGTGAAAATTTCACAATAGATATTCGTCTTGATGCATTGAATACCTTGATAATATGATTATTTAGCATGTTTAAGGGTATTTTCATGGAGTATTAATGCACTTTACTTAAATGGATTATCCCGTCAAAAGCTAAAAGTAAAGCTTGTGTTACCACTAACTCTTGTATGTTGCATGAAATGCTATGATATTTTTGAATACTCATGATTTTATTATAGTAATCATCCTAAAATGACTTGTTTGAGGAGATGTCCACTAGGATCATCCTTTTTGTAGAAATACCTCTACTAGGACCAATAACTACAAGCATAAGTCACGTAGCTTGAGAACCAACAGCTTCAATAATGTTGAGATCAGTGCTATGTTACTCATAGATTCCATTCAATTTTGTGCAAATTTCACAATAGATATTTGTCTTGATGCACTGAGTACCTTGATAATATGATTATTAAGCATGTTTAAGGGTATGTTCATGGAATATTAAGGCACTCTACTTAAATGGATTATGCCTTCAAAAGCTAAAAGTAAAAATGGAGCTACCACTAACTCTTCTATGTTGCATGAAATGCTATGAAGTTTTGGAATGAGGAATACTCATGATTTTATTATAGTAAGCATCCTAAAAAGACTTGTTTGAGGAGATGTCTAACCATGCCTTCGAAATGATAACTGTTGTGATGGGTCTTTTTGGCCCTACGAATACGATCTTCTTATCCCAGTAGGGTTTTGCAATATCTCCTTTGCTTGTTTGAGGGGATGTCTAACCATGCTTGGGGAAGGATAACTATTGTGATGGGCCTTTTTTGCCCTAGGGACACGATCTTCCTATCCAAATAGGGTTTACGGTTTTCTTGTTTACTTTTTATAATAGGTTTTCTTGAACATAATTTTGTTATAGCAAGCACCCAGTATCACTTGTTTGAGGAGATGTCTAATCATCAATGTATGTCGTTGCTTGGAAAATGAGCCTGCCAATGTATGTCCTTGATATTTTTTTTGTAGCTCTTTTTTCTGTAGAAACACATCTACTAGGACCATCCTTTTTGTACAAACACCTCTACTAGGACCAATAAGTACAAGCATAAGTCATGTAGCTTGAGAATCAACACCTTCAATAATGTTGAGATCAATGCTATGTTACTCATAGATTCCATTCAATTTTATGAAAATTTCACAATAGATATTCGTCTTGATGCATTGAATACCTTGATAATATGATTATTTAGCATGTTTAAGGGTACTTTCATTGAATATAAATGCACTCTACTTAAATGGATTATGCCTTGAAAAGCTAAAAGTAAAAATTGAGCTACCACTAACTCTTCTATGTTGCATGAAATCCTATGATATTTTGGAATCAGGAATACTCATGATTTTATTATAGTAATCATCCTGAAATGACTTGTTTGAGGAGATGTCTACTAGGACCATCCTTTTTGTAGAAACACCTCTACTAGGACCAATAAGTAGAAGCATAGGTCACATAGCTTTGAGAACCAACACCTTCAATAATGTTGAGATCAGTGCTATGTTAGTCATAGATTCCATTCAATTTTGCGCAAATTTCACAATAGATATTCGTCTTGATGCATTGAGTACCCTGATAATATGATTATTTAGCATGTTTAAGGGTATGTTCATGGAATATTAATGCACTCTTTTTAAATAGATTTTGCCTTCAAAAGCTAAAAGTAAAAATGGAGCTACCACTAACTCTTCTATATTGCATGAAATCCTATGATATTTTGGAATGAGGAGTACTCATGATTTTATTATAGTAATCATCCTAAAATGACTTGTTTGAGGAGATGTCTACTACGACCATCCTTTTTGTAGAAACACCTCTACTACGACCAATAAGTACAAGCTTAAGTCACGTAGCTTGAGAACCAACACCTTCAATAATGTTGAGATCAATGCTATGTTACTCATAGATTCCATTCAATTTTGTGAAAATTTCACAATAGATATTCGTCTTGATGCATTGAATACCTTGATAATATGATTATTTAGCATGTTTAAGGGTATTTTCATGGAGTATTAATGCACTTTACTTAAATGGATTATCCCGTCAAAAGCTAAAAGTAAAGCTTGTGTTACCACTAACTCTTCTATGTTGCATGAAATGCTATGATATTTTTGAATACTCATGATTTTATTATAGTAATCATCCTAAAATGACTTGTTTGAGGAGATGTCCACTAGGATCATCCTTTTTGTAGAAATACCTCTACTAGGACCAATAACTACAAGCATAAGTCACGTAGCTTGAGAACCAACAGCTTCAATAATGTTGAGATCAGTGCTATGTTACTCATAGATTCCATTCAATTTTGTGCAAATTTCACAATAGATATTTGTCTTGATGCACTGAGTACCTTGATAATATGATTATTAAGCATGTTTAAGGGTATGTTCATGGAATATTAAGGCACTCTACTTAAATGGATTATGCCTTCAAAAGCTAAAAGTAAAAATGGAGCTACCACTAACTCTTCTATGTTGCATGAAATGCTATGAAGTTTTGGAATGAGGAATACTCATGATTTTATTATAGTAAGCATCCTAAAAAGACTTGTTTGAGGAGATGTCTAACCATGCCTTCGAAATGATAACTGTTGTGATGGGTCTTTTTGGCCCTACGAATACGATCTTCTTATCCCAGTAGGGTTTTGCAATATCTCCTTTGCTTGTTTGAGGGGATGTCTAACCATGCTTGGGGAAGGATAACTATTGTGATGGGCCTTTTTTGCCCTAGGGACACGATCTTCCTATCCAAATAGGGTTTACGGTTTTCTTGTTTACTTTTTATAATAGGTTTTCTTGAACATAATTTTGTTATAGCAAGCACCCAGTATCACTTGTTTGAGGAGATGTCTAATCATCAATGTATGTCGTTGCTTGGAAAATGAGCCTGCCAATGTATGTCCTTGATATTTTTTTTGTAGCTCTTTTTTCTGTAGAAACACATCTACTAGGACCATCCTTTTTGTACAAACACCTCTACTAGGACCAATAAGTACAAGCATAAGTCATGTAGCTTGAGAATCAACACCTTCAATAATGTTGAGATCAATGCTATGTTACTCATAGATTCCATTCAATTTTATGAAAATTTCACAATAGATATTCGTCTTGATGCATTGAATACCTTGATAATATGATTATTTAGCATGTTTAAGGGTACTTTCATTGAATATAAATGCACTCTACTTAAATGGATTATGCCTTGAAAAGCTAAAAGTAAAAATTGAGCTACCACTAACTCTTCTATGTTGCATGAAATCCTATGATATTTTGGAATCAGGAATACTCATGATTTTATTATAGTAATCATCCTGAAATGACTTGTTTGAGGAGATGTCTACTAGGACCATCCTTTTTGTAGAAACACCTCTACTAGGACCAATAAGTAGAAGCATAGGTCACATAGCTTTGAGAACCAACACCTTCAATAATGTTGAGATCAGTGCTATGTTAGTCATAGATTCCATTCAATTTTGCGCAAATTTCACAATAGATATTCGTCTTGATGCATTGAGTACCCTGATAATATGATTATTTAGCATGTTTAAGGGTATGTTCATGGAATATTAATGCACTCTTTTTAAATAGATTTTGCCTTCAAAAGCTAAAAGTAAAAATGGAGCTACCACTAACTCTTCTATATTGCATGAAATCCTATGATATTTTGGAATGAGGAGTACTCATGATTTTATTATAGTAATCATCCTAAAATGACTTGTTTGAGGAGATGTCTACTACGACCATCCTTTTTGTAGAAACACCTCTACTACGACCAATAAGTACAAGCTTAAGTCACGTAGCTTGAGAACCAACACCTTCAATAATGTTGAGATCAATGCTATGTTACTCATAGATTCCATTCAATTTTGTGAAAATTTCACAATAGATATTCGTCTTGATGCATTGAATACCTTGATAATATGATTATTTAGCATGTTTAAGGGTATTTTCATGGAGTATTAATGCACTTTACTTAAATGGATTATCCCGTCAAAAGCTAAAAGTAAAGCTTGTGTTACCACTAACTCTTGTATGTTGCATGAAATGCTATGATATTTTTGAATACTCATGATTTTATTATAGTAATCATCCTAAAATGACTTGTTTGAGGAGATGTCCACTAGGATCATCCTTTTTGTAGAAATACCTCTACTAGGACCAATAACTACAAGCATAAGTCACGTAGCTTGAGAACCAACAGCTTCAATAATGTTGAGATCAGTGCTATGTTACTCATAGATTCCATTCAATTTTGTGCAAATTTCACAATAGATATTTGTCTTGATGCACTGAGTACCTTGATAATATGATTATTAAGCATGTTTAAGGGTATGTTCATGGAATATTAAGGCACTCTACTTAAATGGATTATGCCTTCAAAAGCTAAAAGTAAAAATGGAGCTACCACTAACTCTTCTATGTTGCATGAAATGCTATGAAGTTTTGGAATGAGGAATACTCATGATTTTATTATAGTAAGCATCCTAAAAAGACTTGTTTGAGGAGATGTCTAACCATGCCTTCGAAATGATAACTGTTGTGATGGGTCTTTTTGGCCCTACGAATACGATCTTCTTATCCCAGTAGGGTTTTGCAATATCTCCTTTGCTTGTTTGAGGGGATGTCTAACCATGCTTGGGGAAGGATAACTATTGTGATGGGCCTTTTTTGCCCTAGGGACACGATCTTCCTATCCAAATAGGGTTTACGGTTTTCTTGTTTACTTTTTATAATAGGTTTTCTTGAACATAATTTTGTTATAGCAAGCACCCAGTATCACTTGTTTGAGGAGATGTCTAATCATCAATGTATGTCGTTGCTTGGAAAATGAGCCTGCCAATGTATGTCCTTGATATTTTTTTTGTAGCTCTTTTTTCTGTAGAAACACATCTACTAGGACCATCCTTTTTGTACAAACACCTCTACTAGGACCAATAAGTACAAGCATAAGTCATGTAGCTTGAGAATCAACACCTTCAATAATGTTGAGATCAATGCTATGTTACTCATAGATTCCATTCAATTTTATGAAAATTTCACAATAGATATTCGTCTTGATGCATTGAATACCTTGATAATATGATTATTTAGCATGTTTAAGGGTACTTTCATTGAATATAAATGCACTCTACTTAAATGGATTATGCCTTGAAAAGCTAAAAGTAAAAATTGAGCTACCACTAACTCTTCTATGTTGCATGAAATCCTATGATATTTTGGAATCAGGAATACTCATGATTTTATTATAGTAATCATCCTGAAATGACTTGTTTGAGGAGATGTCTACTAGGACCATCCTTTTTGTAGAAACACCTCTACTAGGACCAATAAGTAGAAGCATAGGTCACATAGCTTTGAGAACCAACACCTTCAATAATGTTGAGATCAGTGCTATGTTAGTCATAGATTCCATTCAATTTTGCGCAAATTTCACAATAGATATTCGTCTTGATGCATTGAGTACCCTAATAATATGATTATTTAGCATGTTTAAGGGTATGTTCATGGAATATTAATGCACTCTTTTTAAATAGATTTTGCCTTCAAAAGCTAAAAGTAAAAATGGAGCTACCACTAACTCTTCTATATTGCATGAAATCCTATGATATTTTGGAATGAGGAGTACTCATGATTTTATTATAGTAATCATCCTAAAATGACTTGTTTGAGGAGATGTCTACTACGACCATCCTTTTTGTAGAAACACCTCTACTACGACCAATAAGTACAAGCTTAAGTCACGTAGCTTGAGAACCAACACCTTCAATAATGTTGAGATCAATGCTATGTTACTCATAGATTCCATTCAATTTTGTGAAAATTTCACAATAGATATTCGTCTTGATGCATTGAATACCTTGATAATATGATTATTTAGCATGTTTAAGGGTATTTTCATGGAGTATTAATGCACTTTACTTAAATGGATTATCCCGTCAAAAGCTAAAAGTAAAGCTTGTGTTACCACTAACTCTTCTATGTTGCATGAAATGCTATGATATTTTTGAATACTCATGATTTTATTATAGTAATCATCCTAAAATGACTTGTTTGAGGAGATGTCCACTAGGATCATCCTTTTTGTAGAAATACCTCTACTAGGACCAATAACTACAAGCATAAGTCACGTAGCTTGAGAACCAACAGCTTCAATAATGTTGAGATCAGTGCTATGTTACTCATAGATTCCATTCAATTTTGTGCAAATTTCACAATAGATATTTGTCTTGATGCACTGAGTACCTTGATAATATGATTATTAAGCATGTTTAAGGGTATGTTCATGGAATATTAAGGCACTCTACTTAAATGGATTATGCCTTCAAAAGCTAAAAGTAAAAATGGAGCTACCACTAACTCTTCTATGTTGCATGAAATGCTATGAAGTTTTGGAATGAGGAATACTCATGATTTTATTATAGTAAGCATCCTAAAATGACTTGTTTGAGGAGATGTCTAACCATGCCTTCGAAATCATAACTGTTGTGATGGGTCTTTTTGGCCCTACGAATACGATCTTCTTATCCCAGTAGGGTTTTGCAATATCTCCTTTGCTTGTTTGAGGGGATGTCTAACCATGCTTGGGGAAGGATAACTATTGTGATGGGCCTTTTTTGCCCTAGGGACACGATCTTCCTATCCAAATAGGGTTTACGGTTTTCTTGTTTACTTTTTATAATAGGTTTTCTTGAACATAATTTTGTTATAGCAAGCACCCAGTATCACTTGTTTGAGGAGATGTCTAATCATCAATGTATGTCGTTGCTTGGAAAATGAGCCTGCCAATGTATGTCCTTGATATTTTTTTTGTAGCTCTTTTTTCTGTAGAAACACATCTACTAGGACCATCCTTTTTGTACAAACACCTCTACTAGGACCAATAAGTACAAGCATAAGTCATGTAGCTTGAGAATGAACACCTTCAATAATGTTGAGATCAATGCTATGTTACTCATAGATTCCATTCAATTTTATGAAAGTTTCACAATAGATATTCGTCTTGATGCATTGAATACCTTGATAATATGATTATTTAGCATGTTTAAGGGTACTTTCATTGAATATAAATGCACTCTACTTAAATGGATTATGCCTTGAAAAGCTAAAAGTAAAAATTGAGCTACAACTAACTGTTCTATGTTGCATGAAATCCTATTTTATTTTGGAATGAGGAGTACTCATGATTTTATTATAGTAATCATCCTAAAATGACTTGTTTGAGGAGATGTCTACTACGACCATCCTTTTTGTAGAAACACCTCTCCTACGACCAATAAGTACAAGCTTAAGTCACGTAGCTTGAGAACCAACACCTTCAATAGTGTTGAGATCAATGCTATGTTACTCATAGATTCCATTCAATTTTGTGAAAATTTCACAATAGATATTCGTCTTGATGCATTGAATACCTTGATAATATGATTTTTTAGCATATTTAAGGGTATTTTCATGGAATATTAATGCACTTTACTTAAATGGATTATCTCCTCAAAAGCTAAAAGTAAAACTTGTGTTACCACTAACTCTTCTATGTTGCATGAAATGCTATGATATTTTTGAATACTCATGATTTTATTATAGTAAGCATCCTAAAATGACTTGTTTGAGGAGATGTCCACTAGGATCATCCTTTTTGTAGAAATACCTCTACTAGGACCAATAACTACAAGCATAAGTCACGTAGCTTGAGAACCAACAGCTTCAATAATGTTGAGATCAGTGCTATGTTACTCATAGATTCCATTCAATTTTGTGCAAATTTCACAATAGATATTTGTCTTGATGCACTGAGTACCTTGATAATATGATTATTAAGCATGTTTAAGGGTATTTTCATGGAATATTAAGGCACTCTACTTAAATGGATTATGCCTTCAAAAGCTAAAAGTAAAAAATGAGCTACCACTAACTCTTCTATGTTGCATGAAATGCTATGAAGTTTTGCAATGAGGAATACTCATGATTTTATTATAGTAAGCATCCTAAAATGACTTGTTTGAGGAGATGTCTAACCATGCCTTCGAAATGATAACTGTTGTGATGGGTCTTTTTGGCCCTACGAATACGATCTTCTTATCCCAGTAGGGTTTTGCAATATCTCCTTTGCTTGTTTGAGGGGATGTCTAACCATGCTTGGGGAAGGATAACTGTTGTGATGGGCCTTCTTTGCCCTAGGGACACGATCTTCCTATCCAAATAGGGTTAACGGTTTTCTTGTTTACTTTTTATAATAGGTTTTCTTGAGCATAATTTTGTTATAGCAAGCACCCAGTATCACTTGTTTGAGGAGATGTCTAATCATCAATGTATGTCGTTGCTTGGAAAATGAGCCTGCCAATGTATGTCCTTGATATTTTTTTTGTAGCTCTTTTTTCTGTAGAAACACATCTACTAGGACCATCCTTTTTGTACAAACACCTCTACTAGGACCAATAAGTACAAGCATAAGTCATGTAGCTTGAGAATCAACACCTTCAATAATGTTGAGATCAATGCTATGTTACTCATAGATTCCATTCAATTTTATGAAAATTTCACAATAGATATTCGTCTTGATGCATTGAATACCTTGATAATATGATTATTTAGCATGTTTAAGGGTACTTTCATTGAATATAAATGCACTCTACTTAAATGGATTATGCCTTGAAAAGCTAAAAGTAAAAATTGAGCTACCACTAACTCTTGTATGTTGCATGAAATCCTATGATATTTTGGAATCAGGAATACTCATGATTTTATTATAGTAATCATCCTGAAATGACTTGTTTGAGGAGATGTCTACTAGGACCATCCTTTTTGTAGAAACACCTCTACTAGGACCAATAAGTAGAAGCATAGGTCACATAGCTCTAAGAACCAACACCTTCAATAATGTTGAGATCAGTGCTATGTTACTCATAGATTCCATTCAATTTTGTGCAAATTTCACAATAGATATTCGTCTTGATGCATTCCGTACCCTAATAATATGATTATTTAGCATGTTTAAGGGTATGTTCATGGAATATTAATGCACTCTTTTTAAATGGATTATGCCTTCAAAAGCTAAAAGTAAAAATGGAGCTACCACTAACTCTTCTATGTTGCATGAAATCCTATGATATTTTGGAATGAGGAGTACTCATGATTTTATGATAGTAATCATCCTAAAATGACTTGTTTGAGGAGATGTCTACTACGACCATCCTTTTTGTAGAAACACCTCTACTACGATCAATAAGTACAAGCTTAAGTCACGTAGCTTGAGAACCAACACCTTCAATAATGTTGAGATCAATGCTATGTTACTCATAGATTCCATTCAATTTTGTGAAAATTTCACAATAGATATTCGTCTTGATGCATTGAATACCTTGATAATATGATTATTTAGCATGTTTAAGGGTATTTTCATGGAATATTAATGCACTTTACTTAAATGGATTATCACGTCAAAAGCTAAAAGTAAAACTTGTGTTACCACTAACTCTTGTATGTTGCATGAAATGCTATGATATTTTTGAATACTCATGATTTTATTATAGTAAGCATCCTAAAATGACTTGTTTGAGGAGATGTCCACTAGGATCATCCTTTTTGTAGAAATACCTGTACTAGGACCAATAACTACAAGCATAAGTCACGTAGCTTGAGAACCAACAGCTTCAATAATTTTGAGATCAGTGCTATGTTACTCATAGATTCCATTCAATTTTGTGCAAATTTCACAATAGATATTTGTCTTGATGCACTGAGTACCTTGATAATATGATTATTAAGCATGTTTAAGGGTATGTTCATGGAATATTAAGGCACTCTACTTAAATGGATTATGCCTTCAAAAGCTAAAAGTAAAAATGGAGCTACCACTAACTCTTCTATGTTGCATGAAATGCTATGAAGTTTTGGAATGAGGAATACTCATAATTTTATTATAGTAAGCATCCTAAAAAGACTTGTTTGAGGAGATGTCTAACCATGCCTTCGAAATGATAACTGTTGTGATGGGTCTTTTTGGCCCTACGAATACGATCTTCTTATCCCAGTAGGGTTTTGCAATATCTCCTTTGCTTGTTTGAGGGGATGTCTAACCATGCTTGGGGAAGGATAACTGTTGTGATGGGCCTTTTTTGCCCTAGGGACACGATCTTCCTATCCAAATAGGGTTTACGGTTTTCTTGTTTACTTTTTATAATAGGTTTTCTTGAGCATAATTTTGTTATAGCAAGCACCCAGTATCACTTGTTTGAGGAGATGTCTAATCATCAATGTATGTCGTTGCTTGGAAAATGAGCCTGCCAATGTATGTCCTTGATATTTTTTTTGTAGCTCTTTTTTCTATAGAAACACATCTACTAGGACCATCCTTTTTGTACAAACACCTCTACTAGGACCAATAAGTACAAGCATAAGTCATGTAGCTTGAGAATCATGGTGCGCAGATCGGTCGCAGATAGCTCACGTGGTGAATCCTGGAAGGTCCCCAAGAACAAAGTACTCTACTTTTTAGCACAAAAACCCATGTAAAAGCAAGCATGACATGAGATAAGAGACAAATTGGGTTCAATCTCCCCCATGCCTTGTGTGAGCACTTCACAAAGCATGTATTTAATGTATATTTCCAATCTTTATGCTCAAAAATAGCCCAATTACAAAAATATGACAAGCTTTTAGCTTTTGAGTTTGCTTTCTACCAAAAATAGGAAAATAAAGCTAATGGACGGTGCCCATAGTGTCTGGCACGCCCAATCTCAATGTCCAAATAGAAATAACATATCCAGGCGCATAAGCGCATACAAAATAATAATAAATAATCAATGTCTCTATAGACATAACAAAATATAGGCGTGGCGCCTATCAAAATATAATCCAAAGGTCGAAAACCCGCTAGACTCCAATGCTTTCCTCCGCCACTGCTGCTATCTCTACACATCAACTGAAGCATTCACAATCGTTAGTAAAATAACACAATTAAACCGACAAAAGTGAATACCTAGCAGTCTTCAGCTACATAAATAAATCAACTGGTTAGAAATAAATCCTAACCTTAATTTATTACGAGTGCGCACTCTAAACTCATAAACGTTTATTAATTTAATATGCATTTTGCGGAATCACCCGCTATGGAATCACCCATGTACACACTAAATTAATGAAACGCCCGAAAAGGACAAGCGTCCCCATCGACTTCTCGCACAAAGAATCCTCTTTGCGTATGAGCCCCGGTCATCTAAGTTTACGGAATCCACCGTAAAACCTCACGGAATCCACCGTGGAATATGCCTCCTGGCATCATACCCCCGAGATGGGATAGCAATTGACCTCAATTGCTATTAGCTCAATGTGGAGCTAACAGAGTGGGGAAAGCATTTAAGTCTCTAGCGTGCATCCATTGTGCTTCCTCTACAGGATGGTTCTTAAATTTTACTAGATATCTAGAATACCTTCGGCTAGTTCTAGTGGTCATGTAGTCAGTGTCTATAATGGCTTCTGGTTCAAGTATTTCAGTCTCTTCTTCTAGTAAAGGTGGGTTTTCATAGACAGGGTGGATAGGTAATTGTCCTCTAAATGGTCTCAATAAACTAATATGAAATGTATTATGAATTTTCCAATGGGATGGCAGTTCTAACTTGAATGCATTGTTATTAATCTTATGAATGATTCTAAATGGTCCGTAGAATCTAGGAGCTAATTTGACTACTGGATGTCTATCTACACTTTGCAGTCTACGCTTTTCTATTCTAAGCCAAACATAATCATCAACTTTGAAATTCATGGCTTGTCTTTTCTTGTTGGCTTGTTTGGTATATGATTGTTGGGCTTTAGCAATCATATCCTTTACTTCATCAAAAATAGTGTTATTCATAACAGCAATATCATCGGCACTTTGTATTCTATTAGACAAAGATGCAACAGGGGTAGATAATCTATATCCATAAATAACTTCAAAAGGTGCTTTCTTTGTAGATGTGTGCGGTGTATTATTGTAAGCAAACTGTAATAAATGCAAATGAGTATCCCATGTCTGAGGTTTAGAGATAGTGTATGCACGTAAAAGATCTAGAATAGTGCTATCTGTGGCTTCTGTTTGTCCATTTGTTTCTGGATGAAATGCAGATGAGAAATCAATCTTTGTGCCTAGATTTGCAAACAGTGTAATCCAAAAGTTATTACAAAATCTAGAATCTCTATCTGAAATAATCACTTTCGGCAATCCATGGTTAGTAAAAACAGTTTTCAAAAATAACTGTGCTGCTTGTGATGCTGTTAAAGTTTTTCTTACATGCAATGAAATATGCTTGCTTACTAAATCTATCTACAATTGTCCAAATCATGTCATGGTTAGATTTAGTATTTGGTAAGCCAGTAATGAAATCCATAGATATATGTTCCCAAGGTTTAGATGGAATATATAAAGGCATTAATAATCCATACTGTTTACCATGATATCTTTTTATTCTTTGACAAATCAAACATTCAGAGACAAAATTAGATACATCTGCATCCATATGCGGCCAATAAAAATCTTCAGTTAACATGCGTAATGTAGAAATGATACCTCTATGACCTTGATATGGGGGACAATGAATTTCATTCAAAACAAAAGATCGGAATGGAATAGTAACACACAGTCTCTTTTCAAAGAACATGAATCCATCATTATATGACAATGAATCAACAAGAATGAAATTATTTTGAACTAATTTTTGCCAATCAGAATGAAAAGTAATATCCTGGTGATATGTGTCTTTCATAGCAATTAAAGAATCAAAAGATATGATAGATATATTATGAATTGCAGGTCTTCTACTTAATGCATCAGCAACTACATTTTCTTTTCCAGGTTGGTATTGAATGATAGGATGGAAACTTTGAATGAATGAAGCCCATTTGATATGACGGTCAGAAATTTGGGGTTGGCTAAGTAGATGTCTAATGCTTTGCTGGTCGGTCTTTATCATGAATTCTGAACCCATTAAATAATGCTTCCATTGTTTTAATGCTTGGACAACTGCTAAGAGTTCCTTGTCATAAGTGGAATATTTGAGCTCAGAGGGTTTCAGCTTAGAACTAGAATATGCTATTGGATGGTTGTCTTGCATTAGCACGGCTCCTATTCCTGATCCGCTAGCATCAGTCACAACTAAAAAGAATGGTCGGTTAAAGTCAGGCAATTGTAGAACAGGGGCATTGGTCAATGCACGTTTAAGTAAATCAAAGGATTTCTGTTGGTTTTCAGTCCATTGATAAACAATGCCTTTCTTAAGAAGTTTGGTCAGTGGTAAAGCAAGTAATGAGAAATTACGTACAAACTTCCTATAGAAACTAGCAAGACCAAGGAATGAGCGTAATTCATGTACATTTTTAGGAACAGGCCAATGCAATATTGCATCAATTTTCTTAGGATCAACTTTTATTCCTTCTTTTGATACAATATGACCTAGATATTCTATTTCTGTCTTAAAGAATTCACTCTTGTCAGGATTTGCAAACAATTGATTTTCTTTCAGTAATTGAAAAACTAATGATAAATGCTCATAATGCTCTTTTTCACTTTGACTGAATACTAAAATATCATCAAAGAAAACAATCACACAATATTGATATTTTAGAAAAATACGGTTCATCATTCTACTGAAAGTAGCAGGTGCATTAGTTAATCCAAATGGCATAACTAAGAATTCGTAATGGCCAAACTGTGTCCTGAATGCAGTCTTAAATATGTCGGATCTATCTAACCTCACCTGATGATATCCAGACTTAAGGTCAATTTTACTAAATATAGAAGATCCTTGCAGTTTGTCCATAAGGTCATCAACTCTAGGTATAGGATACCTATTCTTTACAGTGATCTTGTTTAATGCTCGGTAGTCAATACACATCCGATAAGTATTATTCTTTTTCTTGACTAGGAGCACAGGTGCACCGAATGGAGAACTGCTAGGTCAAATTAAGCCTCTATTTAGTGATTCTTCTACTTGACTCTGGATTTCTTTTTGCTCTATTTGATTGTGCCTATATGGGGCTTTGCAAGGTGGTTGTGTGCCAGGTATTAGGTCAATCTTATGGTCTTCTGGACGTGATGGTGGTAAACCTGGTGGTAGGTCTTCTGCAAAACAGTCCTTAAAATATGCAAGAAATTCCTTATGCCTAGGGTCCATATGATTTTCCTTTGCGTGAATTCATTCACCCAAATGAGATATGATTTAGTATTCTTGCGTAGTGCACGTTTTGCTTGAGTATGCAAAAGCAGTGGAAACATATGAGATGCATGCATACCAAATAATGTAATAGATTTTTCTTGAAAATTAATATTCATTGTGTGTGTGGAATAATCTATATTGGGATTATGTTGGTGTCTCCATGGCATTCCTAGAATAATGTCGCTAGACTGTAATGGGACAACTAAGAAATTTCTTCTTTCAATATATGGACCAATTTGAATTTCTAAATCTTGAACTTCTTGTGTGCCATTATACCTAGTGCCTAAAAATGCAGCTTTTATGCGATAGTGCATAGGTACTGTATGCAATTTCAATTCCTTTACCAATTTTGCTGAAATAAAGTCATGCGTACTACCGTCATCATGCAATATAGTTCTTTCTTTTCCATGCACCATACATTTCATAGTCAACAATGAATGTAAAGTAGGCATACCTGATAAAGTGTCGGAAGTAGTAGTAGGATCATCTTCTTCTTCAGTGAAATCCGGCATATCCTCATGCTCGTCTTCGTCCATAGCTCCAAGGTAGTTGATATGTGCTGATGGCTTCTTTGAATGACAATTTGCTGCGAGATGCCCTGGCTGGTGACACTTGTAGCATACTATGGGCTTGGCTTTGGTCACATTATTTGCAATGGCTGGGAGTCTGGGTATATTTGGATTTGCTTGTGGAATAGGCTTAGGATTTGGATTGACAGTGGATGGTAATGCAGGTGGTTTAGGCCAATTCTTGCGGAAAGATGGTGATGAGAAATGACCTGGATTAAACCTTCTGAAATTGGAATTGAATTGTTTAGATCCATAATTACCGTTTACTTGGAATGGCTGTGGTCGTCGATCTCTTCCACGTAACTTATCTTCAGTGTCGTGAGCTAAGGAGATAGCATCTTCAAGGGTAGCAAGCTTGAACATATTCACCTCAGCGTAGTAATGTCCAAGAAGTCCAAACATATACTTCCGCTTATGTGTCGTCTCTGGTACGTCTTCAAGCATGCGTAACTGTAGGAGTGCATTCCAAAAACGCTCTGTATACTGTGGAATAGGCTCACGATCGCGTTGTTGAAGTAAATCCCATTGCTTGATAGCCTTCTCATGAAATTGCGGTGGAAGGAAATTTTGCATGAACTTCTTCTTGAAATCTTCCCATGTAGCAGGACATTCTATACTCTTGCGGACTACAGTCCACCAAAGTGATGCTCTATCTATCAGATGATTAGTAACACACTTGATTTTATCTTTCTCAGGATAAGTTTCCTCATGGAAATAGTCATCAAACTGGCTAATGAATGATAAAACAGTCTTTCCTTCTCTTGTGCCATTGAAAGTGTGAAACTTGAAACTTCGTTTACTTATCTTGGATTCCTTGCGAATGGTTTGTGCTTCAAGAGTGGTGTCGATGGTACGGCGAATCAGATCTTCAGCTTGAGGTTCTTCTTTATCAGTGGACGCTCCTTGTAGCTTTGTCAATTGCGCTTGCAAGGCTTGCCTAGCTCTTCGCTCTTCTTCCAATTGCAGCATGATAAGATCCAACTTTTGTTCCATGGTAGGCTCGGGTAGGTCGTCTTCAGCCATAGGATCATCCATATGTGGGGTAGTCATCCTGTAAAACTCAACAAACCTTTCTCACTCAAAATCAGTTAGCAGGATGAGCGTAGCTCAAATTTGGGGTTACAAGGCTATGTATTTTTGGGTATTTTCTTCTTCAATTTTCAGAAATTCTGAAATATTTCTGTCTCCGTTTGCTGAAAGTACTTCAACGAACTTGTAGATAGGTAAAACAGCTTGCTGCGAACAACTTTCCAGTTCAAAGTTTTTGCATACGAACAAGTATTCTATGAGTTTTAAGCATTAGTCAGTTCTGATTTAGTCTGACTTGCAGAGTTGCAGACTTAACAGACTTGCAGGGTTGTTGACTTGCTGGACTTAGCCGACTTGCAGAACTTGCAGGACTTGATTCCAAGTGACTTACTGAACTTGACTTCTGGAGCGCAGGACCCGGAGTTTACAGACTTGTTTGCCTTCACTGACTTGCAGAGTTTGGAGTAACTTAAGCTTAATGAATTAAGCTTAAGCTTAGTAAGCTTAAGTTATGAAGGAAGCAGCACGTCGTGAATTTTCGTGGGGGGGGGGCCGTTTTGACAGCGCGGAAATTTCGGAGCCTTCTCTTGCCAGTCGTTTTGACGATTTGAAGCTTATAAAGCTTCTTAAGCTTAAGACTAAGCTTTAAGGTAATAACAAACTTGATTATGAAAGATCTTATCTCTGTTTGCAACGACTTGATGAAGAGAATTGATGAGTGGTCCTCCGCCGACAGAGCCTGGTCCTTCGCGATCTGATAGTGGAAACAGGGGTTCTTGATTGCCGTATCGATGGTTCGCGACGAGATTGACTGTAGAGGCTGTTTGTTCCTGGAGCTCCGCCTTCTCCCGAGATTGGTAGCGATTGGAAGCCCTTGATCTCTGCTCCGCTCTGATACCACTGGTGCGCAGATCGGTTGCAGATAGCTCACGTGGTGAATCTCGGAAGGTCCCCAAGAACAAAGTACTCTACTTTTTAGCACAAAAACCCATGTAAAAGCAAGCACGACATGAGACAAGAGACAAATTGGGTTCAATCTCCCCCATGCCTTGCGTGAGCGCTTCACAAAGCATGTATTTAATGTATATTTCCAATCTTTATGCTCAAAAATAGCCCAATTACAAAAATATGACAAGCTTTTAGCTTTTGAGTTTGCTTTCTACCAAAAATAGGAAAATAAAGCTAATGGACGGTGCCCATAGTGTCTGGCACGCCCAATCTCAATGTCCAAATAGAAATAACATATCCAGGCGCATAAGCGCATACAAAATAATAATAAATAATCAATGTCTCTATAGACATAACAAAATATAGGCGTGGCGCCTATCAAAATATAATCCAAAGGTCGAAAACCCGCTAGACTCCAATGCTTTCCTCCGCCACTGCTGCTATCTCTACACATCAACTGAAGCATTCACAATCGTTAGTAAAATAACACAATTAAACCGACAAAAGTGAATACCTAGCAGTCTTCAGCTACATAAATAAATCAACTGGTTAGAAATAAATCCTAACCTTAATTTATTACGAGTGCGCACTCTAAACTCATAAACGTTTATTAATTTAATATGCATTTTGCGGAATCACCCGCTATGGAATCACCCATGTACACACTAAATTAATGAAACGCCCGAAAAGGACAAGCGTCCCCATCGACTTCTCGCAAAAAGAATCCTCTTTGCGTATGAGCCCCGGTCATCTAAGTTTACGGAATCCACCGTAAAACCTCACGGAATCCACCATGGAATATGCCTCCTGGCATCAAATCAACACCTTCAATAATGTTGAGATCAATGCTATGTTACTCATAGATTCCATTCAATTTTATGAAAATTTCACAATAGATATTCGTCTTGATGCATTGAATACCTTGATAATATGATTATTTAGCATGTTTAAGGGTATTTTCATTGAATATAAATGCACTCTACTTAAATGGATTATGCCTTGAAAAGCTAAAAGTAAAAATTGAGCTACCACTAACTCTTGTATGTTGCATGAAATCCTATGATATTTTGGAATGAGGAATACTCAT
This sequence comes from Lygodium microphyllum, assembly GCF_053477565.2. Taxonomy (NCBI): domain Eukaryota; kingdom Viridiplantae; phylum Streptophyta; class Polypodiopsida; order Schizaeales; family Lygodiaceae; genus Lygodium; species Lygodium microphyllum. The sequence goes on along the minus strand of NC_141144.1, from coordinate 95,941,694 downwards.
GATTTTATTATAGTAATCATCTTGAAATGACTTGTTTGAGGAGAAGTCTACTAAGACCATCCTTTTTGTAGAAACACCTCTACTAGGACCAATAAGTAGAAGCATAGGTCACATAGCTTTGAGAACCAACACCTTCAATAATGTTGAGATCAGTGCTATGTTACTCATAGATTCCATTCAATTTTGTGCAAATTTCACAATAGATATTCGTCTTGATGCATTCCGTACCCTGATAATATGATTATTTAGCATGTTTAAGGGTATGTTCATGGAATATTAATGCACTCTTTTTAAATGGATTATGCCTTCAAAAGCTAAAAGTAAAAATGGAGCTACCACTAACTCTTCTATGTTGCATGAAATCCTATGATATTTTGGAATGAGGAGTACTCATGATTTTATTATAGTAATCATCCTAAAATGACTTTTTTGAGGAGATGTCTACTACGACCATCCTTCTTGTAGAAACACCTCTACTACGACCAATAAGTACAAGCTTAAGTCACGTAGCTTGAGAACCAACACCTTCAATAATGTTGAGATCAATGCTATGTTACTCATAGATTCCATTCAATTTTGTGAAAATTTCACAATAGATATTCATCTTGATGCATTGAATACCTTGATAATATGATTATTTAGCATGTTTAAGGGTATTTTCATGGAATATTAATCACTTTACTTAAATGGATTATCCCGTCAAAAGCTAAAAGTAAAAATAGTGTTACCACTAACTCTTCTATGTTGCATGAAATGCTATGATATTTTTGAATACTCATGATTTTATTATAGTAAGCATCCTAAAATGACTTGTTTGAGGAGATGTCCACTAGGATCATCCTTTTTGTAGAAATACCTCTACTACGACCAATAACTACAAGCATAAGTCACGTAGCTTGAGAATCAACAGCTTCAATAATGTTGAGATCAGTGCTATGTTACTCATAGATTCCATTCAATTTTGTGCAAATTTCACAATAGATATTCGTCTTGATGCATTGAGTACCTTGATAATATGATTATTAAGCATGTTTAAGGGTATGTTCATGGAATATTAAGGCACTCTACTTAAATGGATTATGCCTTCAAAAGCTAAAAGTAATAATGGAGCTACCACTAACTCTTCTATGTTGCATGAAATGCTATGAAGTTTTGCAATGAGGAATACTCATGATTTTATTATAGTAAGCATCCTAAAATGACTTGTTTGAGGAGATGTCTAACCATGCCTTCGAAATGATAACTGTTGTGATGGTCTTTTTGGCCCTACGAATACGATCTTCTTATCCCAGTAGGGTTTTGCAATATCTCCTTTGCTTGTTTGAGGAGATGTCTAATCATCAATGTATGTCGTTGCTTGGAAAATGAGCCTGCCAATGTATGTCCTTGATATTTTTTTTGTAGCTCTTTTTTCTGTAGAAACACATCTACTAGGACCATACTTTTTGTACAAACACCTCTACTAGGACCAATAAGTACAAGCAGAAGTCATGTAGCTTGAGAATCAACACCTTCAATAATGTTGAGATCAATGCTATGTTACTCATAGATTCCATTCAATTTTATGAAAATTTCACAATAGATATTCGTCTTGATGCATTGAATACCTTGATAATATGATTATTTAGCATGTTTAAGGGTACTTTCATTGAATATAAATGCACTCTACTTAAATGGATTATGCCTTGAAAAGCTAAAAGTAAAAATTGAGCTACCACTAACTCTTCTATATTGCATGAAATTCTATGATATTTTGGAATCAGGAATACTCATGATTTTATTATAGTAATCATCCTGAAATGACTTGTTTGAGGAGATGTCTACTAAGACCATCCTTTTTGTAGAAACACCTCTACTAGGACCAATAAGTAGAAGCATAGGTCACATAGCTTTGAGAACCAACACCTTCAATAATGTTGAGATCAGTGCTATGTTAGTCATAGATTCCATTCAATTTTGCGCAAATTTCACAATAGATATTCGTCTTGATGCATTGAGTACCCTGATAATATGATTATTTACCGTGTTTAAGGGTATGTTCATGGAATATTAATGCACTCTCTTTAAATGGATTATGCCTTCAAAAGCTAAAAGTAAAAATGGAGCTACCACTAACTCTTCTATGTTGCATGAAATCCTATGATATTTTGGAATGAGGAGTACTCATGATTTTATTATAGTAATCATCCTAAAATGACTTGTTTGAGGAGATGTCTACTACGACCATCCTTTTTGTAGAAACACCTCTACTACGACCAATAAGTACAAGCTTAAGTCACGTAGCTTGAGAACCAACACCTTCAATAATGTTGAGATCAATGCTATGTTACTCATAGATTCCATTCAATTTTGTGCAAATTTCACAATAGATATTCGTCTTGATGCATTGAATACCTTGATAATATGATTATTTAGCACGTTTAAGGGTATTTTCATGGAATATTAATGCACTTTACTTAAATGATTATCCCGTCAAAAGCTAAAAATAAAACTTGTGTTACCACTAACTCTTCTATGTTGCATGAAATGCTATGATATTTTTGAATACTCATGATTTTATTATAGTAAGCATCCTAAAATGACTTGTTTGAGGAGATGTCCACTAGGATCATCCTTTTTGTAGAAATACCTCTACTAGGACCAATAACTACAAGCATAAGTCACGTAGCTTGAGAACCAACACCTTCAATAATGTTGAGATCAGTGCTATGTTAGTCATAGATTCCATTCAATTTTGTGCAAATTTCACAATAGATATTTGTCTTGATGCACTGAGCACCTTGATAATATGATTATTAAGCCTGTTTAAGGGTATGTTCATGGAATATTAAGGCACTCTACTTAAATGGATTATGCCTTCAAAAGCTAAAAGTAAAAATGGAGCTACCACTAACTCTTCTATGTTGCATGAAATGCTATGAAGTTTTGGAATGAGGAATACTCATGATTTTATTATAGTAAGCATCCTAAAAAGACTTGTTTGAGGAGATGTCTAACCATGCCTTCGAAATGATAACTGTTGTGATGGTCTTTTTGGCCCTACGAATACGATCTTCTTATCCTAGTAGGGTTTTGCAATATCTCCTTTGCTTGTTTGAGGGGATGTCTAACCATGCTTGGGGAAGGATAACTGTTGTGATGGGCCTTTTTTGCCCTAGGGACACGATCTTCCTATCCAAATAGGGTTTACGGTTTTCTTGTTTACTTTTTATAATAGGTTTTCTTGAGCATAATTTTGTCATAGCAAGCACCCAGTATCACTTGTTTGAGGAGATGTCTAATCATCAATGTATGTTGTTGCTTGGAAAATGAGCCTGCCAATGTATGTCCTTGATATTTTTTCTGTAACTCTTTTTTCTGTAGAAACACATCTACTAGGACCATCCTTTTTGTACAAACACCTCTACTAGGACCAATAAGTACAAGCATAAGTCATGTAGCTTGAGAATCAACAGCTTCAACAATGTTGAGATCAATGCTATGTTACTCATAGATTCCATTCAATTTTATGAAAATTTCACAATAGATATTCGTCTTGATGCATTGAAGACCTTGATAATATGATTATTTAGCATGTTTAAGGGTACTTTCATTGAATATAAATGCACTCTACTTAAATGGATTATGCCTTGAAAAGCTAAAAGTAAAAATTGAGCTACCACTAACTCTTCTATGTTGCATGAAATCCTATGATATTTTGGAATGAGGAATACTCATGATTTTATTATAGTAATCATCCTGAAATGACTTGTTTGAGGAGATGTCTACTAGGACCATCCTTTTTGTAGAAACACCTCTACTAGGAGCAATAAGTAGAAGCATAGGTCACATAGCTTTGAGAACCAACACCTTCAATAATGTTGAGATCAGTGCTATGTTACTCATAGATTCCATTCAATTTTGTGCAAATTTCACAATAGATATTCGTCTTGATGCATTGCGTACCCTGATAATATGATTATTTAGCATGTTTAAGGGTATGTTCATGGAATATTAATGCACTCTTTTTAAATGGATTATGCCTTCAAAAGCTAAACGTAAAAATGGAGCTACCACTAACTCTTCTATGTTGCATGAAATCCTATGATATTTTGGAATGAGGAGTACTCATGATTTTATTATAGTAATCATCCTAAAATCACTTGTTTGAGGAGATGTCTACTACGACCATCATGTTTGTAGAAACACCTCTACTACGTCCAATAAGTACAAGCTTAAGTCACGTAGCTTGAGAACCAACACCTTCAATAATGTTGAGATCAATGCTATGTTACTCATAGATTCCATTCAATTTTGTGAAAATTTCACAATAGATATTCGTCTTGATGCATTGAATACCTTGATAATATGATTATTTAGCATGTTTAAGGGTATTTTCATGGAATATTAATGCACTTTACTTAAATGGATTATCCCGTCAAAAGCTAAAAGTAAAACTTGTGTTACCACTAACTCTTCTATGTTGCATGAAATGCTATGATATTTTTGAATACTCATGATTTCATTATAGTAATCATCCTAAAATGACTTGTTTGAGGAGATGTCCACTAGGATCATCCTTTTTGTAGAAATACCTCTACTAGGACCAATAACTACAAGCATAAGTCATGTAGCTTGAGAACCAACGCCTTCAATAATGTTGAGATCAGTGCTATGTCAGTCATAGATTCCATTCAATTTTGTGCAAATTTCACAATAGATATTTGTCTTGATGCACTGAGCACCTTGATAATATGATTATTAAGCCTGTTTAAGGGTATGTTCATGGAATATTAAGGCACTCTACTTAAATGGATTATGCCTTCAAAAGCTAAAAGTAAAAATGGAGCTACCACTAACTCTTCTATGTTGCATGAAATGCTATGAAGTTTTGGAATGAGGAATACTCATGATTTTATTATAGTAAGCATCCTAAAAAGACTTGTTTGAGGAGATGTCTAACCATGCCTTCGAAATGATAACTGTTGTGATGGTCTTTTTGGCCCTACGAATACGATCTTCTTATCCTAGTAGGGTTTTGCAATATCTCCTTTGCTTGTTTGAGGGGATGTGTAACCATGCTTGGGGAAGGATAACTGTTGTGATGGGCCTTTTTTGCCCTAGGGACACGATCTTCCTATCCAAATAGGGTTTACGGTTTTCTTGTTTACTTTTTATAATAGGTTTTCTTGAGCATAATTTTGTTATAGCAAGCACCCAGTATCACTTGTTTGAGGAGATGTCTAATCATCAATGTATGTCGTTGCTTGGAAAATGAGCCTGCCAATGTATGTCCTTGATATTTTTTTGTAACTCTTTTTTCTGTAGAAACACATCTACTGGGACCATCCTTTTTGTACAAACACCTCTACTAGGACCAATAAGTACAAGCATAAGTCATGTAGCTTGAGAATCAACACCTTCAATAATGTTGAGATCAATGCTATGTTACTCATAGATTCCATTCAATTTTATGAAAATTTCACAATAGATATTCGTCTTGATGCATTGAATACCTTGATAATATGATTATTTAGCATGTTTAAGGGTACTTTCATTGAATATAAATGCACTCTACTTAAATGGATTATGCCTTGAAAAGCTAAAAGTAAAAATTGAGCTACCACTAACTCTTCTATGTTGCATGAAATCCTATGATATTTTGGAATCAGGAATACTCATGATTTTATTATAGTAATCATCCTGAAATGACTTGTTTGAGGAGATGTCTACTAGGACCATCCTTTTTGTAGAAATAGCTCTAGTAGGACCAATAAGTAGAAGCATAGGTCACATAGCTTGAGAACCAACACCTTCAATAATGTTGAGATCAGTGCTATGTTACTCATAGATTCCATTCAATTTTGTGCAAATTTCACAATAGATATTCGTCTTGATGCATTGAGTACCCTGATAATATGATTATTAAGCATGTTTCAGGATATGTTCATGGAATATTAATGCACTCTTTTTAAATGGATTATGCCTTCAAAAGCTAAAAGTAAAACTGGAGCTACCACTAACTCTTCTATGTTGCATGAAATCCTTTGATATTTTGGAATGAGGAGTACTCATGATTTTATTATAGTAATCATCCTACAATGACTTGTTTGAGGAGATGTCTACTACGACCATCCTTTCTGTAGAAACACCTCTACTACCACCAATAAGTACAAGCATAAGTCACGTAGCTTGAGAACCAACACCTTCAATAATGTTGAGATCAATGCTATGTTACTTATAGATTCCATTCAATTTTGTGAAAATTTCACAATAGATATTCGTCTTGATGCATTGAATACCTTGATAATATGATTATTTAGCATGTCTAAGGGTATTTTCATGGAATATTAATGCACTTTACTTAAATGGATTATCCCGTCAAAAGCTAAAAGTAAAAATGGTGTTACCACTAACTCTTCTATGTTGCATGAAATGCTATGATATTTTTGAATACTCATGATTTTATTATAGTAATCATCCTAAAATGACTTGTTTCAGGAGATGTCTACTAGGACCATCCTTTTTGTAGAAACACCTCTACTACGACCAATAAGTACAAGATTAAGTCATGTAGCTAGAGAACCAACACCTTCAATAATGTTGAGATCAATGCTATGTTACTCATAGATTCCATTCAATTTTGTGAAAATTTCACAATAGATATTCGTCTTGATGCATTGAATACCTTGATAATATGATTATTTAGCATGTATAAGGGTATTTTCATGGAATATTAATGCACTTTACTTAAATGGATTATCTCGTCAAAAGCTAAAAGTAAAACTTGTGTTACCACTAACTCTTCTATGTTGCATGAAATGCTATGATATTTTTGAATACTCATGATTTTATTATAGTAATCATCGGAAAATGACTTGTTTGAGGAGATGTCTAACCATGCCTTCGAAATGATAACTGTTGTGATGGGTCTTTTTGGCCCTACGAATACGATCTTCTTATCCCAGTAGAGTTTTGCAATATCTCCTTTGCTTGTTTGAGGGGATGTCTAACCAAGGACACGATCTTCCTATCCAAATAGGGTTTACGGTTTGCTTGTTTACTTTTTATAATAGGTTTTCTTGAGCATAATTTTGTTATAGCAAGCACCGAGTATCACTTGTTTGAGGAGATGTCTAATCATCAATGTATGTCCTTGCTTGGTAAATGAGCCTGCCAATGTATGTCCTTGATATTTGTTTTGTAACTCTTTTTTCTGTAGAAACACATCTATTAGGACCATCCTTTTTGTACAAACACCTCTACTACGACCAATAAGTACAAGCTTAAGTCACGTAGGTTGAGAACCAACAACTTCAATAATGTTGAGATCAATGCTATGTTACTCATAGATTCCATTCAATTTTGTGAAAATTTCACAATAGATATTCATCTTGATGCATTGAATACCTTGATAATATGATTATTTAGCATGTTTAAGGGTACTTGCATTGAATATAAATGCACTCTACTTAAATGGATTATGCCTTGAAAAGCTAAAAGTAAAAATTAAGCTACCACTAACTCTTCTATGTTGCATGAAATCCTATGATATTTTGGAATGAGGAATACTCATGATTTTATTATAGTAATCATCCTAAAATGACTTGTTTGAGGAGATGTCTACTAGGACCATCCTTTTTGTAGAAACAGCTCTAGTAGGACCAATAAGTAGAAGCATAGGTCACATAGCTTGAGAACCAACACCTTCAATAATGTTGAGATCAGTGCTATGTTACTCATAGATTCCATTCAATTTTGTGCAAATTTCACAATAGATATTCGTCTTGATGCATTGAGTACCTTGATAATATGATTATTAAGCATGTTTCAGGATATGTTCATGGAATATTAATGCACTCTTTTTAAATGGATTATGCCTTCAAAAGCTAAAAGTAAAACTGGAGCTACCACTAACTCTTCTATGTTGCATGAAATCCTTTGATATTTTGGAATGAGGAGTACTCATGATTTTATTATAGTAATCATCCTACAATGACTTGTTTGAGGAGATGTCTACTACGACCATCCTTTCTGTAGAAACACCTCTACTACCACCAATAAGTACAAGCATAAGTCACGTAGCTTGAGAACCAACACCTTCAATAATGTTGAGATCAATGCTATGTTACTTATAGATTCCATTCAATTTTGTGAAAATTTCACAATAGATATTCGTCTTGATGCATTGAATACCTTGATAATATGATTATTTAGCATGTCTAAGGGTATTTTCATGGAATATTAATGCACTTTACTTAAATGGATTATCCCGTCAAAAGCTAAAAGTAAAAATGGTGTTACCACTAACTCTTCTATGTTGCATGAAATGCTATGATATTTTTGAATACTGATGATTTTATTATAGTAATCATCCTAAAATGACTTGTTTCAGGAGATGTCTACTAGGATCACCCTTTTTGTAGAAATACCTCTACTAGGACCAATAAGTACAAGCATAAGTCACGTAGCTTGAGAACCAACACTTTCAATAATGTTGAGATGAGTGCTATGTTACTCATAGATTCCATTCAATTTTGTGCAAATTTCACAATAGATATTCTTGTTGATGCGTTGAGTACCTTGATAATATGATTATTTACCATGTTTAAGGGAATGTTCATGGAATATTAATGGACTCTACTTACATGGATTATGCCTTCAAAAGCTAAAAGTAAAAATGGAGCTACCACTAACTCTTCTATGTTGCATGAAATGCTATGAAGTTTTGGAACGAGGAATACTCATGATTTTATTATAGTAAGCATCCTAAAATGACTTGTTTGAGGAGATGTCTAACCATGCTTTGGAAAGGATAACTGTTGTGATGGGTCTTTTTGGCCCTACGGACACGATCTTCTTATCCCAGTACAGTTTTGTAATTGTAAAATATCACACGGCGCAGCGAACAGAATCTGAGAAAGAGATAGAGAGTACACAACAGATAAGAGGAGAATCAGTAAAATTCTTTAACTCCAAACAACTGATACAAAGATGGCTCTGTCCACCCGTGCCCTTCCACTAAATGAAGCTTAGATGGCGATCTAGACAGAAGATAGGTGAAGAGCTTAAGGCTAGCTGGAACAACAACTCTGACTAGGTGAAAGATGAGTGTATGATGGCTGCGAAGGGGTTTAGCTTTTATAGCCCGCGAAGGTCGTTAGGTCGGCCTATTGACCGACCTACCATATGAGCCTCCACTAGTCGACCAGGGAATATTCTAGGGAATATTCCCTTTACCATCGGGCCGGGGGCGCTGCCCCCGGACCCCACAATAGGGGCCCCTTTTAACTCCCTTACCACGCAACTCAATGTAATGTGCCTCGAGTTGCTACCAGCTTAACCACTCTGTCTAACCCAAAGATTAGACCCACAATGGTCACCTTTTTGCCATCCGGTCACATAGACCTCATCTGATATACAAGTCAGGACTCCACCAATGTCCGGGCTCACACTTGGCTTCTCCTCATAATGGGGGCCTTACAACTTTGAGCACCATGGATCATTGGTAGTACCTAATGAGGGTGGGGCATTGATCATATCTAACACCCCCCCTCAATGTCCACCCATAGGTGAACTATCTCCTCGGCCCAATGCCGAGTCTCTGAAGATGAACTTGAAGCAGATCCTTCGTAAGTGCTTTGGTGAAGATATCTGCTCCATTCTCCTCTGTTGGACAGTAGACCAGTTCCACTATCCCATCCTCCATCAAATCACGCACATAGTGATACTGGATCTCTATATGTTTGGTGCGTGCATGAAACACTGGATTTTTGGCGATGGCGATGCAACTTTGATTGTCACATCTCAGCACAGTTGGTTCTTCATCCTGCACTCCCATATGCCATAGAATCCTTCTCAACCATACGGCCTCACATGCAGCAAAACAAGCTACCTTGTACTCTGCTTCGGTAGAAGACAATGCCACTGTTGGTTGCTTCTTACTAATCCAAGAAAAATTTCCTGAACCCAAAGAGAAACAATAACCAGAAACTGACTTCCTGGAATCAATGTCTCCTGCCCAATCTGAGTCACAGTTCCCCACAAGAGAAGTTCCGAAACTGTATGTGATACCATAGTCAAGAGTTCTCTTCAAGTATCTGAGCACCCGCATCCCAGCCTTCCAATGACTCTCATGAGGTTTGTTTGAGAACCTGCTCAAAACACCAACAGCAAAACTGATATCTGGTCTGGTGTTACACAAGTAGATCAGACTGCCGACCAACCTCCTATACCTCCCAATGTCTGCTAGTGCTGATGTATCCTCAACGGATAACTTTACATTCACCTCCATAGGTGTAGCTATCTCCTTGCACTCGGTCATGCCAAATGCCTTTAAGATCTCCCATGCATACTTCTTCTGAGAGATGAAGATCTTTCCTGGCTCTTGCCAGACTTCAATCCCCAAACAATAGTGCAGCAAGCCCAAGTCTGTCATTTCAAACTCAGAACTCAAAGCCTTTCGAGTTTGGTTGATCATATCTTCATAGTCACCTGTAATAAGAAGGTCGTCCACATATAGGACAATCACTACAGACTTTTTACCATCCCTGTAAACATACAAGTTAGCATCTGAGGCACATCTTTTGAAGTTTAGGTTTAAAAAGAACCTATCTATCCGCTGGTACCATGCTCTGGGGGCTTGTTTCAGCCCATACAATGCCTTCTTCAGTTTACACACTTTGTTCTCAGAATGGGGGGCCTCAAACCCTGGTGGCTGAGCCACGTACACCTCCTCCTTGAGGTCACCATTTAAGAACGCTGACTTAACATCCATTTGGTACACTGGCCACTTCTTGTGGGCAGCCACTGCAAGTACCGTGCGAATAGTGGTCATTCTGGCAGTTGGGGCAAATGACTCTTGAAAATCAAACCCTTCAACTTGTGAAAATCCTTGGGCAACCAGTCTAGCTTTGTACTTTTCTAAGGTACCATCAGCCTTGTACTTTACCTTCCAGATCCACTTGGTGCCAATAATCTTCCGCTTTGCTGGCCGATCCACTAGCTCCCAAGTGTCATTCTTCATTATGCTGTCATACTCCGCCTGCATAGCAGCCTTCCATGATGGATCTGCAAGTGCTTCTTCTAAGTCAGTTGGCTCCTTTACTTCTCTCATAATCTCAACCATCAAGGCCATGTTGACTATGTGAGCAGAAGCCCTCCTTTGCTCCTCTATTCTCTGAGACCTCCTTGGTCCGTCTGCCTTCTCCTCAACAGATGCAGGCATAGGATTATTGTGGTCATAGAGCTGCTTCACCCAGCTCGGCAATGGCTTTTCCGGTGGGGTGATGTCAGGTTGGTGAACTTTTTCCTCATCATCTGAAGATGATGCTTCCTCCTCCTTAAGGATAGGGATAGCTCTCGGGACAGGTTCATAGTGGACTACTTCTTCGCTTGATGATAAAGTGGAAGACCTTGCCTTCTCCTCCTCCACTGTATGCGGCTCCTCCTTGAACACCACATCACGGCTCGCGATGATCTTCTTTGCCTCTTGGTTATATAACTTGTAAGCCTTCTGCTCATCACTATAACCCAAGAAGATACATTTTCTGCTTTTTGGTTGTAACTTGTTTCTCTTCTCATCTGGAACATGTGCATAACATTCACATCCAAAAATTCTGAAATGTGAAACAGATGGTTTCTTACCAGTGTAAGCCTCATGAGGTGTTTTTCCCTTGAGAGCCTTTGTATAGCTCCGATTTAGAATGTAGACAGTAGTATTAACAGCTTCAGCCCAAAAATGGTTAGGCAATCCCTTGCCCTTTAGCATACATCTTGCCATCTCCACAATGGTGCGATTCCTGCGTTCCACAACACCGTTCTGCTGAGGTGTGTGAGGCGTCATCAATTGACGCTTGATCCCTTTGCTCTTGCAAAAGCCTTCAAACTCCTTTGAGTTGAACTCACCACCACCATCTGTTCTAAATTTCTTTACACTTTTCCCTGTTTCATTCTCAACAAGTATTAGCCATTCTTTAAACTTACCAAAAGCTTGAGCCTTATCACGAAGGAAGTACACCCACATCTTCCTACTGTAGTCGTCGACAATCAACATAAAATAAGAAGATCCCCCCAAGGCCTATGTAGGCATCTTACCACACAAGTCAGCATGCACCAACTCTAGAGAAGCCTGTGCTCTATTCTTGCTTTCTTGTGGAAATGCCTTTCTTTGTTGCTTGCCCATCATACAAGCTTCACATGGTTCCTTCAATTCAGTTATTGTAGGTAGGTGAGCAACCATACCTTGCTTTTGCATCTCCTTCAATACTGCAAATCCGATGTGTCCAAACCTTTCATGCCAAAGCTTACTTGTGCCCACTCCAGCGGTGGCTGTAAGAGCACTTAGCTCATACAGGTTGTTCCTTCTTTCTCCTTTGCCAACAATTGTGCCAGCACTATCAATAATTTCTGCACCTGTCTTCTTGAACCTCACTTCATGACCAAGATCAGTTATGGCAGCAACTGATAAGAGATTTCTCCTGATTTCGGGAACATACAACACATTTGAAAGCTTTTTGACTTCACCATTTGCAGCAACAAAAGAAATAGTAACTGTGCCCACTGCAGGGCATTTAGCATCATTTCCAACCGTCACAGTGATGGATTCTTGTAGAGGCTGCATAGAACTGTATAGACCTTTCTTGTTGGTCATGTGACGGGAGGCCCCACTATCCAACACCCAAGAGTCAGTGGTAGATTCTTCTTGCGCCGAGGAGCACACTTCCTCTATGGTCGCCATGAATAATTCCAACTCTGCTTCAGCCGTATTGGCTGTCTCTTTCCCTTTACTTTTAAGGGTACCATTCTTTTCATCTGCCTTCTTGACACGACAATCTGCAATTGCATGTCCTTTCTTCTTACAGTAGAAGCACTCTCCTTGAAACTTCTTCTTGCCGCCCTTCTTCTTTTTGACACCATCATTTTTGGTGGAGGAAACACCTTTGCCTTTTGCATTGGCAGAGAATGCAGCATCTCCATTGTTGCTTCCTTCTCGGGCTTTCAGCCTCAACTCCTCCTCCATTAATAATGCACAAAACTCCTCAAAAGTCAAAGCTTGAGGTCTCACCTGAGTATTAAGGGCAGTTACTAGTCCATCAAACTTTTGTGGACAAATCCGAAGACACCTCCGAGCTAGCTCTTCGCTAGTCTTTTGTATCCCAGCGCCAGCCATCTGGTCGCGCAGATTCTTAATCCGAGTGATGAATGCTTCAATCGTCTCTCCTTTAGCAAACTTCTCCGCTGCTAGTTGATTCTCCAAGTTTTGAATCCTTGTTTGGTTTCGTGTTTCATACTGACTCCTTAGTACATTCCAAGCCTCTGATGCTTTGGTTGTATGCTGAATCAGAGTCAAAACACTGTCAGAACAGCTTGTAACTAAGGCACACAATGCATCTGCATTCCTTCGTTTCCAAGCTCGTAGAAGATCTGCATTCGGAGGAATCATCACACTAGGATTTGATGGGTCGGGGGTAGGCTGTGGTTCTGCGTCAGTCCTCAGCACAGTCTCCAGAAGCTCATAAGAATCAAGGATAGTTGTAATTTTGAACTTCCACAAGGTGTAGTTTGTACCATCTAACTTGCCTTCGCTGAAGGTTGGTGGACGAATCCTCAGTGTTTGAATAGCCGGTACAGCAGCACCACCTCCTGCACCGCTTCCTGATGCGCCAGAACTGCTTCCCGGAGTCGACATTGTTTCTCTTTGCTATTGAAGCCTTTGCCTCTTGCACGCTCTCCGATCTCTAGAGCCCCCTGGGCTCTGATACCATGTAAAATATTACACGGCGTAGCGAACAAAATCTGAGAAAGAGATAGAGAGTACACAACAGATAAGAGGAGAATCAGTAAAATTCTTTAACTCCAAACAACTGATACAAAGATGGCTCTGTCCACCCGTGCGCTTCCACTAAATGAAGCTTAGATGGCGATCTAGACAAAAGATAGGTGAAGAGCTTAAGGCTAGCCGTAATAACAACTCTAACTGGGTGAAAGATGAGTGTATGATGGCTGCGAAGGGGTTTAGCTTTTATAGCCCGCGAAGGTCGTTAGGTCGGCCGATTGACCGACCTACCATATACGCCTCCACTAGTCGGCCAGGGAATATTCCAGGGAATATTCCCTTTACCATCGGGCCGGGGGCGCTGCCCCCGGACCCCACAAGAGGGGCCCCTTTTAACTCCCTTACCACGCAACTCAATGCAATGTGCCTCGAGTTGCTACCAGCTTAACCACTCTGTCTAACCCAAAGATTAGACCCACAATGGTCACCTTTTTGCCATCCGGTCACATAGACCTCATCTGATATACAAGTCAGGACTCCACCAATGTCCGGGCTCACACTTGGCTTCTCCTCATAATGGGGGCCTTACAACTTTGAGCACCATGGATCATTGGTAGTACCTAATGAGGGTGGGGCATTGATCATATCTAACAGTAATATCTCCTTTGATTGTTTGATCATATCCAAATAGGGTTTACGGTTTCCTTGTTTACTTTTTATGATAGGTTTTCTTGAGCATAATTTTGTTATAGCAAGCACCCAGTATCACTTGTTTGAGAAGATGTCTAATCATCACTGTATGTCCTTGCTTGGTAAATGAGCCTGCCAATGTATGTCCTTGATATTTTTTTTGTAACTCTTTTCTGTACAAACACATCTATTAGAACCATCCTTTTTGTACAAAAACCTCTACTAGGACCAATAAGTGGAAGCATAGGTCACATAGCTTGAGAACCAACACCTTCAATAATGTTGAGATCAGTGCTATGTTACTCATAGATTCCATTCAATTTTGTGCAAATTTCACAATAGATATTCGTCTTGATGCATTGAGTACCCCGATAATATGATTATTTAGCATGTTTAAGGGTATGTTCATGGAATATTAATGCACTCTTTTTAAATGGATTATGCCTTCAAAAGCTAAAAGTAAAAATGGAGCTACCACTAACTCTTCTATGTTGCATGAAATCCTATGATATTTTGGAATGAGGAGTACTCATGATTTTATTATACTAATCATCCTAAAATGACTTGTTTGAGGAGATGTCTACTACGACCATCCTTTTTGTAGAAACACCTCTACTACGACCAATAAGTACAAGCATAAGTCACGTAGCTTGAGAACCAACACCTTCAATAATGTTGAGATCAATGCTATGTTACTCATATATTCCATTCAATTTTGTGAAAATTGCACAATAGATATTCGTCTTGATGCATTGAATAACTTGATAATATGATTATTTAGCATGTTTAAGGGTATTTTCATGGAATATTAATGCACTTTACTTAAATGGATTATCCCTCCAAAAGCTAAAAGTAAAAATGGTGTTACCACTAACTCTTCTATGTTGCATGAAATGCTATGATATTTTTGAATACTCATGATTTTATTATAGTAATCATCCTAAAATGACTTCTTTGAGGAGATGTCCACTAGGATCATCCTTTTTGTAGAAATACCTCTACTAGGACCAATAAGTACAAGCATAAGTCACGTAGCTTGAGAACCAACACCTTCAATAATGTTGAGATCAGTGCTATGTTACTCATAGATTCCATTCAATTTTGTTTAAGGGTATGTTCATGGAATATTAAGGCACTCTACTTAAATGGATTATGCCTTCAAAAGCTAAAAGTAAAAATGGAGCTACCACAATCTTTCTATGTTGCATGAAATGCTATGAAGTTTTGGAATGAGGAATACTCATGATTTTATTATAGTAAGCATCCTAAAATGACTTGTTTGAGGAGATGTCTAACCATGCCTTCAAAATGATAACTCTTGTGATGGTTCTTTTTGGCCCTACGAATACGATCTTCTTATCCCAGTAGGGTTTTGCAATATCTCCTTTGCTTGTTTGAGGGGATGTCTAACCATGCTTGGGGAAGGATAACTGTTGTGATGGGCCTTTTTTGCCCTAGGGACACGATCTTCCTATCCAAATAGGGTTTACGCTTTTCTTGTTTACTTTTTATAATAGGTTTTCTTGAGCATAATTTTGTTATAGCAAGCACCCAATATCACTTGTTTGAGGAGATGTCTAATCATCAATGTATGTCGTTGCTTGGAAAATGAGCCTGCCAATGTATGTCCTTGATATTTTTTTTGTAACTCTTTTTTCTGTAGAAACACATCTACTAGGACCATCCTTTTTGTACAAACACCTCTACTAGGACCAATAAGTACAAGCATAAGTCATGTAGCTTGAGAATCAACACCTTCAATAATGTTGAGATCAATGCTATGTTTCTCATAGATTCCATTCAATTTTATGAAAATTTCACAATAGATATTCGTCTTGATGCATTGAATACCTTGATAATATGATTATTTAGCATGTTTAAGGGTACTTTCATTGAATATAAATGCACTCTACTTAAATGGATTATGCCTTGAAAAGCTAAAAGTAAAAATTGAGCTACCACTAACTCTTCTATGTTGCATGAGATCCTATGATATTTTGGAATGAGGAATACTCATGATTTTATTATAGTAATCATCCTAAAATGAGTTGTTTGAGGAGATGTCTACTAGGACCATCCTTTTTGTAGAAACACCTATACTAGGACCAATCAGTACAAGCATAGGTCACATAGCTTTAGAACCAACACCTTCAATAATGTTGAGATCAGTGCTATGTTACTCATAGATTCCATTCAATTTTGCGCAAATTTCACAATAGATATTCGTCTTGATGCATTGAGTACCCTGATAATATGATTATTTAGCATGTTTAAGGGTATGTTCATGGAATATTAATGCACTCTCTTTAACTGGATTATGCCTTCAAAAGCTAAAAGTAAAAATGGAGCTACCACTAACTCTTCTATGTTGCATGAAATCCTATGATATTTTGGAATGAGGAGTACTCATGATTTTATTATAGTAATCATCCTAAAATGACTTGTTTGAGGAGATGTCTACTACGACCATCCTTTTTGTAGAAACACCTCTCCTACGACCAATAAGTACAAGCTTAAGTCACGTAGCTTGAGAACCAACACCTTCAATAATGTTGAGATCAATGCTATGTTACTCATAGATTCCATTCAATTTTGTGAAAATTTCACAATAGATATTCGTCTTGATGCATTAAATGGATTATCCCGTCAAAAGCTAAAAGTAAAACTTGTGTTACCACTAACTCTTCTATGTTGCATGAAATGCTATGATATTTTTGAATACTCATGATTTCATTATAGTAATCATCCTAAAATGACTTGTTTGAGGAGATGTCCACTAGGATCATCCTTTTTGTAGAAATACCTCTACTAGGACCAATAACTACAAGCATAAGTCACGTAGCTTGAGAACCAACGCCTTCAATAATGTTGAGATCAGTGCTATGTCAGTCATAGATTCCATTCAATTTTGTGCAAATTTCACAATAGATATTTGTCTTGATGCACTAAGTACCTTGATAATATGATTATTAAGCATGCTTAAGGGTATGTTCATGGAATATTAAGGCACTCTACTTAAATGGATTATGCCTTCAAAAGCTAATAGTAAAAATGGAGCTACCACTAACTCTTCTATGTTGCATGAAATGCTATGAAGTTTTGGAATGAGGAATACTCATGATTTTATTATAGTAAGCATCCTAAAAAGACTTGTTTGAGGAGATGTCGAACCATGCCTTCGAAATGATAACTGTTGTGATGGTCTTTTTGGCCCTACGAATACGATCTTCTTATCCCAGTAGGGTTTTGCAGTATCTCCTTTGCTTGTTTGAGGGGATGTCTAACCATGCTTGGGGAAGGATAACTGTTGTGATGGGCCTTTTTTGCCCTAGGGACACGATCTTCCTATCCAAATAGGGTTAACGGTTTTCTTGTTTACTTTTTATAATAGGTTTACTTGAGCATAATTTTGTTATGGCAAGCACCCAGTATCACTTGTTTGAGGAGATATCTAATCATCAATGTATGTCGTTGCTTGGAAAATGAGCCTGCCAATGTATGTCCTTGATATTTTTTTTGTAACTCTTTTCTCTATAGAAACACATCTACTAGGACCATCCTTTTTGTACAAACACCTCTACTAGGACCAATAAGTACAAGCATAAGTCATGTAGCTTGAGAATCAACACCTTCAATAATGTTGAGATCAATGCTATGTTACTCATAGATTCCATTCAATTTTATGAAAATTTCACAATAGATATTCGTCTTGATGCATTGAATACCTTGATAATATGATTATTTAGCATGTTTAAGGGTACTTTCATTGAATATAAATGCACTCTACTTAAATGGATTATGCCTTGAAAAGCTAAAAGTAAAAATTGAGCTACCACTAACTCTTCTATGTTGCATGAGATCCTATGATATTTTGGAATGAGGAATACTCATGCTTTTATTATATTAATCATCCTAAAATGAGTTGTTTGAGGAGATGTCTACTAGGACCATCCTTTTTGTAGAAACACCTCTACTAGGACCAATCAGTACAAGCATAGGTCACATAGCTTGAGAACCAACACCTTCAATAATGTTGAGATCAGTGCTATGTTACTCATAGATTCCATTCAATTTTGCGCAAATTTCACAATAGATATTCGTCTTGATGCATTGAGTACCCTGATAATATGATTATTTAGCATGTTTAAGGGTATGTTCATGGAATATTAATGCACTCTCTTTAACTGGATTATGCCTTTAAAAGCTAAAAGTAAAAATGGAGCTACCACTAACTCTTCTATGTTGCATGAAATCCTATGATATTTTGGAATGAGGAGTACTCATGATTTTATTATAGTAATCATCCTAAAATGACTTGTTTGAGGAGATGTCTACTACGACCATCCTTTTTGTAGAAACACCTCTACTACGACCAATAAGTACAAGCTTAAGTCACGTAGCTTGAGAACCAACACCTTCAATAGTCTGGAGATCAATGCTATGTTACTCATAGATTCCATTCAATTTTGTGAAAATTTCACAATAGATATTCATCTTGATGCATTGAATACCTTGATAATATGATTATTTAGCATGTTTAAGGGTATTTTCATGGAATATTAATGCACTTTACTTAAATGGATTATCTCGTCAAAAGCTAAAAGTAAAGCTTGTGTTACCACTAACTCTTCTATGTTGCATGAAATGCTATGATATTTTTGAATACTCATGATTTTATTATAGTAATCATCCTAAAATGACTTGTTTGAGGAGATGTCCACTAGGATCATTCTTTTTGTGGAAATACCTCTACTAGGACCAATAACTACAAGCATAAGTCACGTAGCTTGAGAACCAACACCTTCAATAATGTTGAGATCAGTGCTATAATACTCATAGATTCCATTCAATTTTAAGCAAATTTCACAATAGATATTCGTCTTGATGCATTGAGTACCTTGATAATATGATTATTAAGCATGTTTAAGGGTATGTTTATGGAATATTAAGGCACTCTACTTAAATGGATTATGTCTTCAAAAGCTAAAAGTAAAAATGGAGCTACCACTAACTCTTCTATGTTGCATGAAATGCTATGAAGTTTTGGAATGAGGAATACTCATGATTTTATTATAGTAAGCATCCTAAAAAGACTTGTTTGAGGAGATGTCTAACCATGCCTTCGAAATGATAACTGTTGTGATGGGTCTTTTTGGCCCTACGAATACGATCTTCTTATCCTAGTAGGGTTTTGCAATATCTCCTTTGCTTGTTTGAGGGGATGTCTAACCATGCTTGGGGAAGGATAACTGTTGTGATGGGCCTTTTTTGCCCTAGGGACACGATCTACCTATCCAAATAGGGTTTACGCTTTTCTTGTTTACTTTTTATAATAGGTTTTATTGAGCATAATTTTGTTATAGCAAGCACCCAGTATCACTTGTTTGAGGAGATGTCTAATCATCAATGTATGTCGTTGCTTGGAAAATGAGCCTGCCAATGTATGTCCTTGATATTTTTTCTGTAACTCTTTTTTCTGTAGAAACACATCTACTAGGACCATCCTTTTTGTACAAACACCTCTACTAGGACCAATAAGTACAAGCATAAGTCATGTAGCTTGAGAATCAACACCTTCAATAATGTTGAGATCAATGCTATGTTACTCATAGATTCCATTCAATTTTATGAAAATTTCACAATAGATATTTGTCTTGATGCATTGAATACCTTGATAATATGATTATTTAGAATGTTTCAAGGTACTTTCATTAAATATAAATGCACTCTACTTAAATGGATTATGCCTTGAAAAGCTAAAACTACAAATTGAGCTACCACTAACTCTTCTATGTTGCATGAAATCCTATGATATTTTTGAATCAGGAATACTCATGATTTTATTATAGTAATCATCCTGAAATGACTTGTTTGAGGAGATGTATACTAGGACCATCCTTTTTGTAGAAACACCTCTACTAGGTCCAATAAGTACAAGCATAGGTCACATAGCTTTGAGAACCAACACCTTCAATAATGTTGAGATCAGTGCTATGTTACTCATAGATTCCATTCAATTTTGTGCAAATTTCACAATAGATATTCGTCTTGATGCATTGCGTACCCTGATAATATGATTATTTAGCATGTTTAAGGGTATGTTCATGGAATATTAATGCACTCTTTTTAAATGGATTATGCCTTCAAAAGCTAAAAGTAAAAATGGAGCTACCACTAACTCTTCTATGTTGCATGAAATCCTATGATATTTTGGAATGAGGAGTACTCATGATTTTATTATAGTAATCATCCTAAAATGACTTGTTTGAGGAGATGTCTACTACGACCATCCTTTTTGTAGAAACACCTCTACTACGACCAATAAGTACAAGCTTAAGTCACGTAGCTTGAGAACCAACACCTTCAATAATGTTGAGATCAATGCTATGTTACTCATAGATTGCATTCAATTTTGTGAAAATTTCACAATAGATATACGTCTTGATGCATTGAATACCTTGATAATATGATTATTTAGCATCTTTAAGGGTATTATCATGGAATATTAATGCACTTTACTTAAATGGATTATCCCGTCAAAAGCTAAAAGTAAAACTTGTGTTACCACTAACTCTTCTATGCTGCATGAAATGCTATGATATTTTTGAATACTCATGATTTTATTATAGTAATCATCCTAAAATGACTTGTTTGAGGAGATGTCCACTAGGATCATCCTTCTTGTAGAAATACCTCTTCTAGGACCAATAAGTACAAGCATAAGTCACGTAGCTTGAGAACCAACACCTTCAATAATGTTGAGATCAGTGCTATGTTACTCATAGATTCCATTCAATTTTGTGCAAATTTCACAATAGATATTCGTCTTGATGCATTGAGTACCTTGGTAATATGATTATTAAGCATGTTTAAGGGTATGTTCATGGAATATTAAGGCACTCTACTTAAATGGATTATGCGTTCAAAAGCTAAAAGTAAAAATGGAGCTACCACTAACTCTTCTATGTTGTATGAAATGCTATGAAGTTTTGGAATGAGGAATACTCATGATTTTATTATAGTAAGCATCCTAAAAAGACTTGTTTGAGGAGATGTCTAACCATGCCTTCGAAATGATAACTGTTGTGATGGGTCTTTTTGGCCCTACGAATACGATCTTCTTATCCCAGTAGGGTTTTGCAATATCTCCTTTGCTTGTTTGAGGGGATGTCTAACCATGCTTGGGGAAAGATAACTGTTGTGATGGGCCTTTTTTGCCCTAGGGACAAGATCTTCCTATCCAAATACGGTTTACGGTTTTCTTGTTTACTTTTTATAATAGGTTTTCTTGAGCATAATTTTGTTATAGCAAGCACCCAGTATCACTTGTTTGAGGAGATGTCTAATCATCAATGTATGTCGTTGCTTGGAAAATGAGCCTACCAATGTATGTCCTTGATATTTTTTTTGTAACTCTTTTTTCTGTAGAAACACATCTACTAGGACCATCCTTTTTGTACAAACACCTCTACTAGGACCAATAAGTACAAGCATAAGTCATGTAGCTTGAGAATCAACACCTTCAATAATGTTGAGATCAATGCTATGTTACTCATAGATTCCATTCAATTTTATGAAAATTTCACAATAGATATTTGTCTTGATGCATTGAATACCTTGATAATATGATTATTTAGAATGTTTCAAGGTACTTTCATTAAATATAAATGCACTCTACTTAAATGGATTATGCCTTGAAAAGCTAAAACTACAAATTGAGCTACCACTAACTCTTCTATGTTGCATGAAATCCTATGATATTTTTGAATCAGGAATACTCATGATTTTATTATAGTAATCATCCTGAAATGACTTGTTTGAGGAGATGTATACTAGGACCATCCTTTTTGTAGAAACACCTCTACTAGGTCCAATAAGTACAAGCATAGGTCACATAGCTTTGAGAACCAACACCTTCAATAATGTTGAGATCAGTGCTATGTTACTCATAGATTCCATTCAATTTTGTGCAAATTTCACAATAGATATTCGTCTTGATGCATTGCGTACCCTGATAATATGATTATTTAGCATGTTTAAGGGTATGTTCATGGAATATTAATGCACTCTTTTTAAATGGATTATGCCTTCAAAAGCTAAAAGTAAAAATGGAGCTACCACTAACTCTTCTATGTTGCATGAAATCCTATGATATTTTGGAATGAGGAGTACTCATGATTTTATTATAGTAATCATCCTAAAATGACTTGTTTGAGGAGATGTCTACTACGACCATCCTTTTTGTAGAAACACCTCTACTACGACCAATAAGTACAAGCTTAAGTCACGTAGCTTGAGAACCAACACCTTCAATAATGTTGAGATCAATGCTATGTTACTCATAGATTGCATTCAATTTTGTGAAAATTTCACAATAGATATACGTCTTGATGCATTGAATACCTTGATAATATGATTATTTAGCATCTTTAAGGGTATTATCATGGAATATTAATGCACTTTACTTAAATGGATTATCCCGTCAAAAGCTAAAAGTAAAACTTGTGTTACCACTAACTCTTCTATGCTGCATGAAATGCTATGATATTTTTGAATACTCATGATTTTATTATAGTAATCATCCTAAAATGACTTGTTTGAGGAGATGTCCACTAGGATCATCCTTCTTGTAGAAATACCTCTTCTAGGACCAATAAGTACAAGCATAAGTCACGTAGCTTGAGAACCAACACCTTCAATAATGTTGAGATCAGTGCTATGTTACTCATAGATTCCATTCAATTTTGTGCAAATTTCACAATAGATATTCGTCTTGATGCATTGAGTACCTTGGTAATATGATTATTAAGCATGTTTAAGGGTATGTTCATGGAATATTAAGGCACTCTACTTAAATGGATTATGCCTTCAAAAGCTAAAAGTAAAAATGGAGCTACCACTAACTCTTCTATGTTGTATGAAATGCTATGAAGTTTTGGAATGAGGAATACTCATGATTTTATTATAGTAAGCATCCTAAAAAGACTTGTTTGAGGAGATGTCTAACCATGCCTTCGAAATGATAACTGTTGTGATGGGTCTTTTTGGCCCTACGAATACGATCTTCTTATCCCAGTAGGGTTTTGCAATATCTCCTTTGCTTGTTTGAGGGGATGTCTAACCATGCTTGGGGAAAGATAACTGTTGTGATGGGCCTTTTTTGCCATAGGGACAAGATCTTCCTATCCAAATACGGTTTACGGTTTTCTTGTTTACTTTTTATAATAGGTTTTCTTGAGCATAATTTTGTTATAGCAAGCACCCAGTATCACTTGTTTGAGGAGATGTCTAATCATCAATGTATGTCGTTGCTTGGAAAATGAGCCTACCAATGTATGTCCTTGATATTTTTTTTGTAACTCTTTTTTCTGTAGAAACACATCTACTAGGACCATCCTTTTTGTACAAACACCTCTACTAGGACCAATAAGTACAAGCATAAGTCATGTAGCTTGAGAATCAACACCTTCAATAATGTTGAGATCAATGCTATGTTACTCATAGATTCCATTCAATTTTATGAAAATTTCACAATAGATATTCGTCTTGATGCATTGAATACCTTGATAATATGATTATTTCGCATGTTTAAGGGTACTTTCATTGAATATAAATGCACTCTACTTAAATGGATTATGCCTTGAAAAGCTAAAAGTAAAAATTGAGCTACCACTAACTCTTCTATGTTGCATGAAATCCTATGATATTTTGGAATCAGGAATACTCATGATTTTATTATAGTAATCATCCTAAAATGACTTGTTTGAGGAGATGTCTACTAGGACCATCGTTTTTGTAGAAACACCTCTACTAGGACCAATAAGTAGAAGCATAGGTCACATAGCTTGAGAACCAACACCTTCAATAATGTTGAGATCAGTGCTATGTTACTCATAGATTCCATTCAACTTTGTGCAAATTTCACAATAGATATTCGTCTTGATGCATTGAGTACCTTGATAATATGATTATTTAGCATGTTTAAGGGTATGTTCATGGAATATTAATGCACTCTACTTAAATGGATTATGCCTTCAAAAGCTAAAAGTAAAAATGGAGCTACCACTAACTCTTCTATGTTGCATGAAATGCCATGAAGTTTTGGAATGAGGAATACTCATGATTTTATTATAGTAAGCATCCTAAAAAGACTTGTTTGAGGAGATGTCTAACCATGCCTTCAAAATGATAACTGTTGTGATGGGTCTTTTTGGCCCTACAAACACGATCTTCTTATCACACTAGGGTTTTGTAATATCTCCTTTTGTTGTCTGAGGGGATGTCTAACCATGCTTGGGGAAGGATAACTATTGTGATGGGCCTTTTTTGCCCTAGGGACACGATCTTCCTATCCAAATAGGGTTTACGGTTTTCTTGTTTACTTTTTATAATAGGTTTTCTTGAGCATAATTTTGTTATAGCAAGCACCCAGTATCACTTGTTTGAGGAGATGTCTAATCATCAATGTATGTCGTTGCTTGGAAAATGAGCCTGCCAATGTATGTCCTTGATATTTTTTTTGTAACTCTTTTTTCTGTAGAAACACATCTACTAGGACCATCCTTTTTGTACAAACACCTCTACTAGGACCAATAAGTACAAGCATAAGTCATGTAGCTTGAGAATCAACACCTTCAATAATGTTGAGATCAATGCTATGTTACTCATAGATTCCATTCAATTTTATGAAAATTTCACAATAGATATTCGTCTTGATGCATTGAATACCTTGATAATATGATTATTTAGCATGTTTAAGGATACTTTCATTGAATATAAATGCACTCTACTTAAATGGATTATGCCTTGAAAAGCTAAAAGTAAAAATTGAGCTACCACTAACTCTTCTATGTTGCATGAGATCCTATGATATTTTGGAATGAGGAATACTCATGATTTTATTATAGTAATCATCCTAAAATGACTTGTTTGAGGAGATGTCTACTAGGACCATCCTTTTTGTAGAAACACCTCTACTAGGACCAATAAGTAGAAGCATAGGTCACATAGCTTGAGAACCAACACCTTCAATAATGTTGAGATCAGTGCTATGTTACTCATAGATTCCATTCAATTTTGTGCAAATTTCACAATAGATATTCGTCTTGATGCATTGCGTACCCTGATAATATGATTATTTAGCATGTTTAAGGGTATGTTCATGGAATAATAATGCACTCTTTTTAAATGGATTATGCCTTCAAAAGCTAAAAGTAAAAATGGAGCTACCACTAACTCTTCTATGTTGCATGAAATCCTATGATATTTTGGAATGAGGAGTACTCATGATTTAATTATAGTAATCATCCTAAAATGACTTGTTTGAGGAGATGTCTACTATGACCATCCTTTTTGTAGAAACACCTCTACTATGACCAATAAGTACAAGCTTAAGTCACGTAGCTTGAGAACCAACACCGTCAATAATGTTGAGATCAATGCTATGTTACTCATAGATTCCATTCAATTTTGTGAAAATTTCACAATAGATATTCGTCTTGATGCATTGAATACCTTGATAATATGATTATTTAGCATGTTTAAGGGTATTTTCATGGAATATTAATGCACTTTACTTAAATGGATTATCCCGTCAAAAGCTAAAAGTAAAACTGGTGTTACCACTAACTCTTCTATGTTGCATGAAATGCTATGATATTTTTGAATACTCATGATTTTATTATAGTAATCATCCTAAAATGACTTGTTTGAGGAGATGTCCACTAGGATCATCCTTTTTGTAGAAATACCTCTACTAGGACCAATAAGGACAAGCATAAGTCACGTAGCTTGAGAACCAACACCTTCAATAATGTTGAGATCAGTGCTATGTTACTCATAGATTCCATTCAATTTTGTGCAAATTTCACAATAGATATTCGTCTTGATGCATTGAGTACCTTGATAATATGATTATTTAGCATGTTTAAGGGTATGTTCATGGAATATTAATGCACTCTACTTAAATGGATTATGCCTTCAAAAGCTAAAAGTAAAAATGGAGCTACCACTAACTCTTCTATGTTGCATGAAATGCTATGAAGTTTTGGAATGAGGAATACTCATGATTTTATTATAGTAACCATCGTAAAAAGACTTGTTTGAGGAGATGTCTAACCATGCCTTGGAAAGGATAACTATTGTGATGGGTCTTTTTGGCCCTACAAACACGATCTTCTTATCACACTGAGGTTTTGTAATATCTCCTTTTCTTGTTTGTGGGGATGTCTAACCATGCTTGGGGAAGGATAACTGTTGTGATGGGCCTTTTTTGCCCTAGGGACACGATCTTCCTATCCAAATACGGTTTACGGTTTTCTTGTCTACTTTTTATAATAGGTTTTCTTGAGCATAATTTTGTTATAGCAAGCACCCAGTATCACTTGTTTGAGGAGATGTCTAATCATCAATGTATGTCTTTGCTTGGAAAATGAGCCCGCCAATGTATGTCCTTGATATTTTTTTTGTAACTCTTTTTTCTGTAGAAACACATCTACTAGGACCATCGTTTTTGTAGAAACACCTCTACTAGGACCAATAAGTACAAGCATAAGTCATGTAGCTTGAGAATCAACACCTTCAGTAATGTTGAGATCAATGCTATGTTACTCATAGATTCCATTCAATTTTATGAAAATTTCACAATAGATATTCGTCTTGATGCATTGAATACCTTGATAATATGATTATTTAGCATGTTTTTATGGGTACTTTCATTGAATATAAATGCACTCTACTTAAATGGATTATGCCTTGAAAAGCTAAAAGTAAAAATTGAGCTACCACTAACTCTTCTATGTTGCATGAAATCCTATGATATTTTGGAATTAGGAATACTCATGATTTTATTATAGTAATCATCCTAAAATGACTTGTTTGAGGAGATGTCTACTAGGACCATCCTTTTTGTAGAAACACCTCTACTAGGACCAATAAGTAGAAGCATAGGTCACATAGCTTGGGAACCAACACCTTCAATAATGTTGAGATCAGTGCTATGTTACTCATAGATTCCATTCAATTTTGTGCAAATTTCACAATAGATATTCGTCTTGATGCATTGCGTACCCTGATAATATGATTATTTAGCATGTTTAAGGGTATGTTCATGGAATATTAATGCACTCTTTTTAAATGGATTATGCCTTCAAAAGCTAAAAGTAAAAATGGAGCTACCACTAACTCTTCTATGTTGCATGAAATCCTATGATATTGTGGAATGAGGAGTACTCATGATTTTATTATAGTAATCATCCTAAAATGACTTGTTTGAGGAGATGTCTACTAAGACCATCCTTTTTGTAGAAACACCTCTACTACGACCAATAAGTACAAGCTTAAGTCACGTAGCTTGAGAACCAACACCTTCAATAATGTTGAGATCAATGCTATGTTACTCATAGATTCCATTCAATTTTGTGAAAATTTCACAATAGATATTCGTCTTGATGCATTGAATACCTTGATATTATGATTATTTAGCATGTTTAAGGGTATTTTCATGGAATAATAATGCACTTTACTTAAATGGATTATCCCGTCAAAAGCTAAAAGTAAAACTGGTGTTACCACTAACTCTTCTATGTTGCATGAAATGCTATGATATTTTTGAATACTCATGATTTTATTATAGTAATCATCCTAAAATGGCTTGTTTGAGGAGATGTCCACTAGGATCATCCTTTTTGTAGAAATACCTCTACTAGGATCAATAAGTACAAGCATAAGTCACGTAGCTTGAGAACCAAGACCTTCAATAATGTTGAGATCAGTGCTATGTTACTCATAGATTCCATTCAATTTTGTGTAAATTTCAAAATAGATATTCGTCTTGATGCATTGAGTACCTTGATAATATGATTATTAAGCATGTTTAAGGGTATGTTCATGGAATATTAAGGCACTCTACTTAAATGGATTATGCCTTCAAAAGCTAAAAGTAAAAATGGAGCTACCACTAACTCTTCTATGTTGCATGAAATGCTATGAAGTTTTGGAATGAGGAATACTCATGATTTTATTATAGTAAGCATCCTAAAAAGACTTGTTTGAGGAGATGTCTAACCATGCCTTCAAAATGATAACTGTTGTGATGGGTCTTTTTGGCCCTACGAATACGATCTTCTTATCCCAGTAGGGTTTTGCAATATCTCCTTTGCTTGTTTGAGGGGATGTCTAACCCTGCTTGGGGAAGGATAACTATTGTGGTGGGCCTTTTTTGCCCTAGGGACACGATCTTCCTATCCAAATAGGGTTTACGGTTTTCTTGTTTACTTTTTATAATAGGTTTTCTTGAGCATAATTTTGTTATAGCAAGCACCCAGTATCACTTGTTTGAGGAGATGTCTAATCATCAATGTATGTCCTTGCTTGGAAAATGAGCCTGCCAATGTATGTCCTTGATATTTTTTTTGTAACTTTTTTTTCTGTAGAAACACATCTACTAGGACCATCCTTTTTGTACAAACACCTCTACTAGGACCAATAAGTACAAGCATAAGTCATGTAGCTTGAGAATCAACAACTTCAATAATGTTGAGATCAATGCTATGTTACTCATAGATTCCATTCAATTTTATGAAAATTTCACAATAGATATTCGTCTTGATGCATTGAATGTTGAGAGAGAGAGAGAGTACGAGAGAGATACACAAGACATGCTCCCAAAGAATGATTCATATTGATGTAGAGTGAGTATATATAGGTGAGACCCAAGTCAAGTGAGAGATGATATATATAGTTGTAACATCCCCACTCAAACAAAGGTCTCTGGCTGCGAGTGAAAAACCCTTGGGGAGAACAAGGGAAAAACCCGAGCCCCTACACATACCTACGATACAAAAATAATTTACTATAAAGTTTTCTTGAATACAATGATACATGCCCCTACACATACCTACGATACAAAAATAATTTACTATAAAGTTTTCTTGAATACAATGATACATGCCTCAATCAATGAGACAAGAACTTGGAACAATACCAAGTGCATGTCTTAATGAGCTAAAGCGAGCTTCACTAAGAGCTTTTGTGAAGATGTCTGCAACCATTTGATCACTAGGACAATGCTCCACCATAATGGAACCTTTCTTGACTTCATGTCGAACATAATGATAATGAATAGCAATATGCTTTGATTTACTATGTTGTATATAGTCTTTGGTAAGACTAATAGCACTTTGGTTATCGCATCGAGGTGTACTAGATGATGAAGGATGTCCCAAATCTGCAAGTAGTTGTCGAACCAAACTAGCTCGCGAGCTGCTAATGATGCAGCAACATATTCAGCTTCAGTTGTAGAAACCGCAACACATCGTTGTTTCTTGCTGGACCAAGAAACCAAACATCCATTTACAAAGAAACAATTCCCACTTGTAGATCGCATGGATAAGTGTGAACTTGCCCAATCAGCATCTGTATATCCAATAAGGTCAAGAGAAGTTGAAGAAGATAAAGAAGAATCCTCTCGACGACGATAAATAAGACCAAATTCCTTAGTACCCTTGAGGTACTTAAGAATATGTTTTGCAGCACTCCAATGAATAGTGGAAGGGGAAGAAAGATACTGTCCCAAAAAGTTAGCTGCAAATAAAATATCTAGTCTTGTGTTTAAACCAATAAATTGAAGACAACCAACAAGATTAGCAAAAGGTTGATGAATGGCTGATTCTTCATTGTGTGTTGTAGATGTACCCTTGGTAGAGCTTGAAAGAATGGGAGTGTTGGCAGAGTGCGCATTTGTCAACCCAAAATTCTTAACAATATCATTAATAAACTTTGTCTGGCGAAGAAGAAGAATGCCTTGTTGTCGGTGTCGTTGAACTTGAATACCCAAACAAGAATGTATCTCACCAAGATCCACCATTTCAAATGTAGTCGATAAAAGCTTCTTCATAGCATCCAAGAAAGCAATATTATTTGACACAAGAATAGTATCATCAACATATAGAGCAAGAATAATAAAATATTTGTCCTCCCTTTTGATGTAAAGATTTGGATCAGCAAAACATGCAACAAAACCTTTAGATGTGAGGAACTGATCAATCTTAATATACCAAGCACGAGAGGCTTGCTTCAATCCATATAATGCACGATGAAGCTGGCATACAAGATGCTCCTTTCCTGCAATCATAAAACCTTCAGGTTGCTCCATATAGATTTCTTCTTCAAGATCTCCATTGAGAAAAGCGGTTTTAACATCCATTTGATGAATTTCTAGATCAAATAGTGTTGCAAAAGCCAAAATCATACGAACAGTTGTGGAGCGCACAACGGGAGAAAATATTTCTTGATAATCTACTCCTGCAATCTGTGAGTAACCTTTTGCAACAAGTCGTGCTTTGAACTTATCAAATGAGCCATCAGCTTTGGTCTTGGTTTTATAAACCCATTTACATTTGATAGGAACACGATTTGGGGGGAGTTCAGTAAGAATCCATGTACCTTTGGAGATTAAAGAATTGTACTCAGCTTGCATAGCTTCTTGTCATTGATCCCTTTGAGACGAATTGATAGCTTCCATATATGATATTGGATCCTCTTGGACAGACATAGCATCATCAAAGGCATCATATTCAATAGAATAGAATCCATGCTCTATCTCAATAGGAAGATCAACATAGATCTCCAAATTTTCATCAATCTTCTTTGGAGGTGAAGGAGGTTTATGATCATCAGAATTAGTAGAATCACAAAGCAAGTAAGGAAATGCACTAAGCAAAGACTGTGTATCATCTGAAACATCTGACGACCATGTGCCACCCATAGTCTTCTCATCAAATATAGCATCACGACTAATGATAACCTTTTGAGAAGAAGGATCATAAAATTTATAACCTTTGAAATGATCTGAATAACCAAGAAAAATAACCTTCAAACCTGGAGGATCCAACTTATGTCGAGTGTCCTTGGGCACATGAATATAAGCAATGCAGCCAAATGTGCGAAAGTGAGAGACTGAAGGTGTCTTCCCTGTCCAAATTGTTATAGGAATTTTACCAGCAGGCGCAGTAGTTGGAAGATGATTTTGAATAAAAACAGCTGTTAGAAGTGCTTCAGTCCAAAACTTTCGAGACAAACCAGAGTGTATAAGCATGTAACGTATAGCATTAAGAATCGTGCGGTTTTTGCGCTCAGCAACACCATTTTGCTGAGGAGAATAAGGAACTGTAAACTCATGATGAATACCTTGATCCTTACATAAGTCATCAAATAGATTGGATACATATTCACCGCCATTGTCACTGCGAAGCGTCTTTATAGAGAATCCAATTTGAAGCGTCATGTTTCCAGTGGCACCTGAATCAACGATGAATAGAGAACCATCATGAACATGAAGTACCTTTTCTGGAGAGATATCATAATGGATGAAATTGAGCTCCTGATGAGTATGATCATCATCAGTTGAAGTTTGCTAAACAATATAAGCTCGAGAACGTTCTTCATCATATCTTCGTTTATAACAACGACGAGATGGATGATCTGTATGTGCACAATAATCACAAGGAGGAAAACTTTTGGACGAGCGAGGTTGCTTTGTAGTAACTCCATGCTCCTCATCATATTGACGTGCCCAGCAATCAGAAGCCACATGACCTTTCTTATCACAGTAAGAACAATGTTTGTTAGGATAAGCAAGACGAGAAGATTTACTACCTGGATTAGAGCGTCCACCCTGCTGAAAACGTGAAGCAGGACGCTTGCGAGCAATAAAAGCAGCATCAAAATCCCTTTGTTCGCAAGTGACCAAAACAACATCAGATTTTTCCAAATGATGCTCATGACGTTGAGAATATTCAGTAAGAGATATACATACTTTATCAAAGTGGATATCATCCTTGTTAGACAAAATAGTGATGATATTGTCATATAAAGGATCTTTGATGGTATGAAGAAGTTGAGTAACAATCTGATTTTTAGCAACAGGAGCGCCGGCAGCACCAAGCTGATTGATAATGTCTTTAAAAGCCTCGATATGAGAGTGCATAGAAGTACCAACCTTATATTGAAGATTCTTCAAACAAGTTTGGAGATATAAAATTTCGATGACTGATTTCTTCTCAAACGTTGAGATAAGATACTCCCAAATAGCATGAGAGGTTTCCAGATGAAAGACATCCAACATAAGTGAGTCAGGAAGTGCAGACAATATATAACGACGAGCCGCTTTGTCACGAAGAATCCAATCAATGTGATCAATTTTCCATTGTTCAAATAATGGACCATCAGTAATCACAAAATTGTTATTCATCACATCAATAGGTTGAACTGGGCAAGACAGGTCGCCCAAAACAATATCAAATAATTTGTCACCTTTGAGAATTAGCATCATCTTTGCTTTCCACCCAGGAAAGCCTTGTCCTTGGAAGAAGGGAACCGAACGTTGGCCAGACGGATATCCGTTAACAATTACGCAATTGGCCATGCCTGTATGTCGAGAGAAAACAAATAAGATGAGATTGCAGAATCTGCAAACCATGATCAAGACGAGCGTAGTTGAGACGCATGACAATCAAAATAGGGATATGCACGTAAGAACAACGAAAAGTATTGAGTGACTAAAAAGAATGCCCGAAATAGAGAGGCCTAACATGCAAGACGAGATGACGCATATAAGAAAAGTGTTATTTCGGTCGAGCAAAGAACGTGAACGATAATAAAACATCGCTACAAATAGCAAGATGTTTGCTTGTCGTAATCAACATCATTAACGAAGACAAGCGATTAATAAACTGTAATTGGGGATTAACGAACTGTAATTAGAAATACAGTTTTAAATAAAGAATCACAGATTCGAGCAGAATTGCTGTCTTGAATCCTGAACTGTCATAACTTTTGATCCAGAACTCCGATTGACAAGCGGTTTTGACAGGATTCGAGAGCACGACGAGAGCTACGCACCTGGACTTGGTTTTGTTTTTAAAGACAAAATTAACTAATACTTCTAATTTGAACAAGTTCATGTATCAAATCATCACTTGTGCAAAGAATTCAATCAAGTATAAACAATGAAACAACTTATCTTCCTTGTTCTTGTTACGCATCCATAGCTCTGATACCATGTTGAGAGAGAGAGAGAGTACGAGAGAGATACACAAGACATGCTCCCAAAGAATGATTCATATTGATGTAGAGTTAGTATATATAGGTGAGACCCAAGTCAAGTGAGAGATGATATATATAGTTGTAACATTGAATACCTTGATAATATGATTATTTAGCATGTTTAAGGGTACTTTCATTGAATATAAATGCACTCTACTTAAATGGATTATGCCTTGAAAAGCTAAAAGTAAAAATTGAGCTACCACTAACTCTTCTATGTTGCATGAAATCCTATGATATTTTGGAATCAGGAATACTCATGATTTTATTATAGTAATCATCCTCAAATGACTTGTTTGAGGAGATGTCTACTAGGACCATCCTTTTTGTAGAAACACCTCTACTAGGACCAATAAGTAGAAGCATAGGTCACATAGCTTGAGAACCAACACCTTCAATAATGTTGAGATCGGTGCTATGTTACTCATAGATTCCATTCAATTTTGTGCAAATTTCACAATAGATATTCCTCTTGATGCATTGCGTACCCTGATAATATGATTATTTAGCATGTTTAAGGGTATGTTCATGGAATATTAATGCACTCTTTTTAAATGGATTATGCCTTCAAAAGCTAAAAGTAAAAATGGAGCTACCACTAACTCTTCTATGTTGCATAAAATCCTATGATATTTTGGAATGAGGAGTACTCATGATTTTATTATAGTAATCATCCTAAAATGACTTGTTTGAAGAGATGTCTACTACGACCATCCTTTTTGTAGAAACACCTCTACTACGACCAATAAGTACAAGCTTAAGTCACGTAGCTTGAGAACCAACACCTTCAATAATGTTGAGATCAATGCTATGTTACTCATAGATTCCATTCAATTTTGTGAAAATTTCACAATAGATATTCGTCTTGATGCATTGAATACCTTGATAATATGATTATTTAGCATGTTTAAGGGTAATTTCATGGAATATTAATGCACTTTACTTAAATGGATTATCCCGTCAAAAGCTAAAAGTAAAACTGGTGTTACCACTAACTCTTCTATGTTGCATGAAATGCTATGATATTTTTGAATACTCATGATTTTATTATAGTAATCATCCTAAAATGACTTGTTTGAGGAGATGTCCACTAGGATCATCCTTTTTGTAGAAATACCTCTACTAGGATCAATAAGTACAAGCATAAGTCACGTAGCTTGAGAACCAACACCTTCAATAATGTTGAGATCAGTGCTATGCTACTCATAGATTCCATTCAATTTTGTGCAAATTTCACAATAGATATTCGTCTTGATGCATTGAGTACCTTGAGAATATGATTATTTAGCATGTTTAAGGGTATGTTCATGGAATATTAATGCACTCTACTTAAATGGATTATGCCTTCAAAAGCTAAAAGTAAAAATGGAGCTACCACTAACTCTTCTATGTTGCATGAAATGCTATGAAGTTTTGGAATGAGGAATACTCATGATTTTATTATAGTAAGCATCCTAAAATGACTTGTTTGAGGAGATGTCTAACCATGCCTTGGAAAGGATAACTGTTGTGATGGGTCTTTTTGGCCCTACAAACACGATCTTCTTATCACACTGGGATTTTGTAATATCTCCTTTTCTTGTTTGAGGGGATGTCTAACCATGCTTGGGGAAGGATAACTCTTGTGATGGGCCTTTTTTTCCCTAAGGACACGATCTTCCTATCCAAATAGGGTTTACGGTTTTCTTGTTTACTTTTTATGATAGGTTTTCTTGAGCATAATTTTGTTATAGCCAGCACCCAGTATCACTTGTTTGAGGAGATGCCTAATCATCAATGTATGTCCTTGCTTGGGAAATAAGCCTGCCAATGTACGTCCTTGAAATGTTTTTTGTAACTCTTTTTTTTGTAGAAACACATCTACTAGGACCATCCTTTTTGTACAAACACCTCTACTAGGACCAATAAGTACAAGCATAAGTCATGTAGCTTGAGAACCAACACCCTCAATAATGTTGAGATCAATGCTATGTTACTCATAGATTCCATTCAATTTTATGAAAATTTCACAATAGATATTCGTCTTGATGCATTGAATACCTTGATAATATGATTATTTAGCATGTTTAAGGGTATTTTCATGGAATATTAATGCACTCTACTTAAATGGATTATGCCTTCATAAGCTAAAAGTAAAAATGGAGCTACCACTAACTCTTCTATGTTGCATGAAATCTTATGATATTTTGGAATGAGGAATACTCATGATTTTATTATAGTAATCATCCTAAAATGACTTGTTTGAGGAGATGTCTAACCGTGGTTTTATCAAGTGACTTCTCTCAAAGCATCATTACATAAGTGTTCATGTCACAAGCATCATATATCAATTTTTTCTCTCTTTCTCTCTCTCTATCTTAGATGAGAGGTTTCATGTAAGTCACCTAGTTATTTTTTAATGTACAAAGTCAAACAAAATAGAAAGTTGAGTCTACATGGAATGCATTGGATACATCCCAAACCATTTTTAATTGTCTCTTTTTCTTTACTTTTCTCTAGTCTTTAATGGTTTCATCTCTCTACTTTTTATTGCATCCAAGTAGGATTTCGTAATCTCTTGTTTGCTTTTTACGCTAGGCTTTCTTGAGTATAAGCTTATTATAGTAAGCTCCAAGTATCACTTGTTTAAGGAGAGGATAATTGTTGTGATGGGCCTTATTAGCCCTAGAAACACGATCTTCCTATCCTAGCAAGGTTTGGTAATCTCTCCATTGCTTGTTTGAGGAGATGTCTAACCATGCTTGGGAAAGGATAGCTGATGTGATGGGTTCTATCTAAGTAGGATTTTGTAATCTCTTGTTTGAGAAGATGTTTAACCATGCTTGGAAAAGTAAGCTTGAAAAGTGAAATTGTTAAGAGATTATATAAAGTTTCTCAAGTGATATGAGAAGATGCTCATGCTTATACAAGTGCTCAAAAACTAATCAAGGATGGCATATGGTTAGTCGTGCCATCATAACCACCAAGACTTACTTGGTAATATGCATAGGAGGACTAGTTTAAAAAATCCAAACTTGACTATGGCCCAAGATGAGGAACAATTAACTAAAACTATAGATGGACCCACAGAGAGGAGACAAGTTTGGTGCAATTGCATTTTATATTGTCATGGTGGAAGATATGTTGTTTGTTCTACCTTTGCTATTCATCAACAATTGAGGTTGAAATATCGAGACTTGGGACTCGAGATAGGATTGACACCACAATGCAATGACAACATTAGTACTTTCAATGCCTATGGTGATAGGTCTCCAAGTATGATAAATCATCTTGATGATATAATAAGTGATGTTCATGATCATGGAGATCATGCATATAGTGACCCATATCAACTTTGTGAGGATAATGCTAACAATGTTGATCACTTGGAAGAACATGATGAACATATGGATATACATGAAGACGTTGATCCAAGTAGTGCAAATGTGGATGGTACAGAGTCCTTACTATGCATCTAGATACTTGAGAAGGTAATTGAGTTACAAGCTCTTTGGGATAAACATAGAATATGTATTACAGCTCAGGATGAAATGCTTCAACTTTTGTTTGGTGATATGGGTAGCCAGAGAGTTGGAAAGCGAGATAATGAGCTTTTGAAACCAAGCTTGAGTAAGCTCTTAGTTCAATTGCCTAAGACATGGGATGGTACCTTAGATGGAGTAAGGATTCCTACATGTTGGGAGCAATTGATTACAATGTACAATGGACTTGGAATGATTCAATCTCAACGCTATCAGATTTGTGGAGGTACACATGATAATCCTCATGAGATAGAGATTTTTGAGCCTAGTAGAGAATATCTATATGTGGGAAATGTTGAAAAGTGTTCTTGTCCAAGAAATAGAAGACAAAGCATCTTGAAACGTGATTGCTTGATTTGTTCTTCCAAGTGTCGAAGGTGTCAAAATCCACAAAAGTATATGCTTTCATTTGACTATTTACCTATTAAGAATCAACTACAACTTTTAGTAAAAAGTCAAAGCTTTTGCCATGGATTTTTACAAATGTGGTGCCACAAGGAGAGATGGCTTGGACAGGCTATTTCTATGCATCCAAACTCATCGTTTGAGATTTGGGATGGATCAAAATGTCGTGAGGTCCAAGAGTATGAGCTACCTATCATCTGCCAAAACTCAAGGTGTAATATTGTGTTTTCCACATTTCCAAGAAAATCATAAACACTTCAGCATGGATGGAGTGAATCTACCAATGAGTATATATTTATATGCAATAAGTGTTGTACATTGAATAAACACCATCAATAGTTATGCAATGTACATATTTCACTAGTTATCTTTTCAAAATATGTATACCAAATCTAGTTGTGAATACATAGAATCATACTAGTTATTGCTCTATGCGTATTTGTACTAAATTAATTTTTTATGTAGGGAGAGCCTCGAAACTTCGCTCTACTTCTACATTGGGATGGGTTCCAAGCTTCTCAAACAACTCAAAAAGATTGTAGTGTAGTAGAAATTATGATTTTAAACGGTGGCAAAAGGTCTAGGGTTGGGATTCTTCCTATATTATTTTTGCCACTAAGTAGCAAGAAGTTGATTCACAATTCAATCTTTGTGTTCGGGATCCTTTTGAGACCATTAATAAAAGAGCTTGAGGAGTTATTCATTGGGGGAGCAAATGTGTTTTATAATTATCCAATTGAACGTATCTTTGATAATTCCACTCAACAAACACAATTTTGCAAGATACATGCAATGTTAATGATGGTCACAGGTGATCATCCAGCCCAATGCAAACTTGGAATGTTTAAAGATGGAGGATAGTCCTTTTGTCGAAGGGACAAAGCTTAGGCTACCTTGGATAGTAATAACTCATCATTTCAAGGTTGCTATATTTATGATGGAAATCGATATCAAGCTTAGTATCCTCCAAAAAAACGTACCATAGAAGGAATGAAAGAAGCATTTTTACAATCCAAAAAAGCATTCACACAGATTGAACGATAATGTATACTCAAGGAAGTAGGATTATCAAGAGAGTCTATAATGTGGAGATTGCATGATCTATATGGTTTCAATTTATCATTGGATTTAGTCTATGATTCAATGCATATTTTTGCATTGAATGTATTAAAAAAATATATAAGTGCTCTTATGCAAGCTGCATCCAATGAGACAAAGAGAGAAATAGATGCTTGTGTTGAAAAATTATTTTCCCTCACTCCACAATCCATTTGATATGGTCATTGGCCATCCACTCCAAGTAAATACCATGATATTTTTAAGGCAGAGGAGAATCAAAAGTTCATCCAATGGTGTTTACCATATATTTTACTAAGAATTTCTGACTTACATAGAGAAATCTATGACTTGGGGATTCTTCTAGTAGATATATCCCATGGGTTTTATAATTCCAGTCGCGACAAAGGCCGGTCAAAGGAAAGCATAGAAATGATGCGTTCCTTGCTTCTTTCATAGAGAGTAAGAAAGTAAGAGTCTATGGGGGAAAATTCTTCTCCTCTTGAGCATGTTGCAGATATGAACCTTTATTAATTCAATATATCGATTTCTTGTAGCCTCTAATAATGTCTACTAACTTATTTTATTTACAGGATTTGAAGAAATACTTCATGATGTTTGCAGGCATGGAATGCATGATATCTATTGGTGCTATGAATTTGAACGTAAGGTACTAACATATGTTGGTATCAAGACCAATAAAAAATACATGGAGATATCGTACATTCATTATTACAGAAGAATATTATTTACAGAGGTTTTCCCAATCTTACAACAAGATAAGGATAGCCTTTTGCCACATGAGAGGACATTAAAAAGTATTCATATGTGTTTGTTGTCAAGATTGTGGGAGAGAAGGAAGGAGTCTCACTTGTAGCTTTCTCACTTGCACAATAGGGGAATACACACACAGGTGGAGGCTAAAAACAATTTTCCTCTTCTTAATTATGTAAGCCAAAAGAACACACGTACAAAGAAATAGAAGAACCCTATATATGGGTCTCAAACCAAACTCAACTAACTAAGGTGGCATACTAACTGAGCCACGAACTAGAGTAGATAAGGATAGTTGTCATCTAGCTATTATTCATGGGCAGTGTACCAATCGCATCTGCAGCTAACAAGTCGGTGACATAAATGCACAACGGTCACCTTGGCATATCACGAGTAGAGCTCGATATCTCAACACTCCCCCTCGAGCTCAATCCCAATTCCTGCAAACCAAGTAGGTCTCTGAACTTGCGCAGCTTCTCTACGCCCAATGCCTTCGTGAATATGTCAGCTATCTGATCCTCTGTGTTGACATAAACTAGATCAATAAGACCTAGTAAAACCCTCTCCCGCACATAGTGATAATGCACCTCAATGTGCTTTGTTCTAGCATGATATACTGGGTTATTTGCCAAGTGTATACTACTCATGTTGTCACAATAAATGACAATTGGCCCATTTGTATATGCTGATGCATATCATAAAGTAGCTTATGCAACCAAGCTACCTCACATGCAGCCATTGCTGCACCCCTGTACTCAGCCTCTGTGCTCGACAAGGCAACTGTAGGCTGTTTCTTGCTACTCCAAGTGATTGCAGCACTCCCAAAGAGAACACGTATCCACTGGTAGATTGTCTATCAGAAATACTACCAGCCCAATCAGCATCAGTGTATCCATGCAACTGTATCTGAACCCCAGTCTTATAAAATAGTCCATACTACAATGTGGACTTCACATACCTGAGTATGCGTCTAGTTGCATCCAAATGCAGTTTCCTTGGAGCCTGTATAAACTGACTTAGCAATCCAACAGCATAGCTCAAATATGGCCTGGTAATAGTCATATAAATCAAACTTCCTACTATGTGTTTATACATAGTAGGGTCTTCCAGAAGCTCACCT
The DNA here is from genome assembly GCF_053477565.2 of Lygodium microphyllum. NCBI lineage: Eukaryota > Viridiplantae > Streptophyta > Polypodiopsida > Schizaeales > Lygodiaceae > Lygodium > Lygodium microphyllum. The sequence continues at coordinate 95,901,268 of NC_141144.1, read as the reverse complement.
GCATCTGCGCTCAGCTTCACATTCTACTCCAAAGGAACTGAAATAGGCTTACAGCCTATCATCCCATATTTGGACAGCAAGTCCAATCCATACTACCTGTGCAATGAAGGATATCTTCATCACTATCACATCATCAACATAAATGACAAGTAGCATAATACCTTTCGTTGTTTTTCTCACATAAAGTGAGAAATCTGCCTTGGAAATCTGACAGCCAATAGTAACAAGATACTGTCCTATCTTGTCAGACCATGCTCTAGGTGCTTGCTTCAAGCTATACAAGGCTTTCTTCAACCTGCAAACAAACTCAAGATGAATAGTATGTACATAACCTCGTGGCTGCTCCATATAGACCTCTTCTTACAAATCACCATGCAAGAAGGCATTATTTACATCCATATGATGTAAAGACCATCCCTTTGATGCAACCATAGCAATGACTGCTCTTATGATTGCCATCCTTGCAACCGGACTGAATGTTTCTTCATAATCAATGCCATATGTTTGTGCATATCCCTTGACTACTAATCTTGCCTTGTATCTGTTCACAGAACCATCTGCATTGTGCTTCACCTTATAAACCCACTTACAACCAATTGAATTCCTATCTTTAGGCAAAGGTACCAATTCCCATGTAGCATTTGCTTCCAAGGCATCCATTTCTTCATCCATGGCTTTTTTCCATTATTCTTTTCCCATGACTTGCTCAAAAGAAGTGGGTTTTGGTTCATGTATCACTTTGACTATATAGGCATAGTGAATGGCTATAAATCCATCATATTTCAGTCTATCTACAGGATACCTAGCTCTGGTAGACCTGCGCAAAGTAGGCTCACTTCCAGGTGCTCTCAAAACATCTATGGTCTTCCTTACTCTAGGTGTAACAACAGAAGGAATACCCAACTCATCATCAATGCTCTGTTCTGAGCCACTAGATTCACCATCCACATAAGAGTGACCTGCATTCATATCAAACATGGGTTGATCTACCTTCTCTTTTTCTTTTCATGATATCTGCATATCACTATCTGCATTTCTTTGAGGAGATTCTCCTAATCTCAATCTGCCTATCCATGGCAAAGAATGTGAACCACTGCTAGAGGACACTCCAGGTCCACTAATATCTTATGACTACTGCTGTGAATTCTGTGCAGCATTACCATTTTGTGCATCTACATTATCAATCACATTTATTGGTTTATACCAGCTACTCATCTCATCAAAAACAACATCTCTACTCACTGTAAACTTATGAGTAGAAGGGTTATAGCATCTATACCCTTTCTGCTATGCAGAGAGTAACCAATAAAGATGCACTTCTCAGCTTTTGGATCCAACTTGGATCTCAACTCATCTGGCACATAAATATAGGCAATGCAACAAAAAATTTTCAAATGAGAAATATCTAGTTTTCTACCAATATACCTCTCCTCTGGATTCATGCCATGTATTGCTGCAGTTGGAGTCCTGTTCATTATGTAGACTGCTGTAGCAATTGCCTCAACCTAGTAAAAATCTGGCAGGTCTTTTTCATTGAGCATGGCACGAGATACCTCTCCAATATGCATGTTTTTTCTTTCTGCAATTCAATTTTGCTGTGGGGTATGACTACATGAATATTGCTGCTTTATGCCATGCTCCTACAAGAACCTTGCAAACTCATTTGAGAGGTACTCTCCCCCTCTATCTGACCTTAGGCATTTTATTTACAGGCCTGTTTTTTTTTTAACCATAGCTTTAAGAGTTTTGAAATGCCCAAAAACTTCACTTTTCTTTTTCATAAAATACACCCAAACTTTTCTGCTATAGTCATCAATAAAAGTGACAAACTAATGATAGCCTCCAATAGATGCAGCTTTAGTAGTCCACACATTAGAGTGGATTAATTCCAATGGCTTCTTACTCTCTTGAACATGTCTAGGAAATGGTTTCCTTCCCTCTTTTCCAAATTGACAGGCTTCACATACCTTATGCATTTCTGCAACCTTGAATTTAGGCAATTTTGCAACAATATTTTGGGCCTGCATTTATTTAAGTCACTGTACATTAACATGACCAATGCATTTATGCTAGATATCAATATCTGTAACTACACCAGTCCCATGTGCAAACATTTCTATACTCAATTCAGGCATGTCTGCATCTAACGTAAACATTCCATCCTTCTTCTTTCCTTTTGCTATCAAGTGACCTTTATTTTTCATATCCTTAACAAAGCATCCATGAGGATTAAATCTGACCTGCAAGCTCTACTCAACCATTTGATCAACAGAAACCAGATTCTTGGTGATATTCGGGACATGAAATACATCTAATAGGTATTTCTTTTTCCCATCCTGCATAGACAAAGGAAATTTTCCAATCTACATAATAGGATGTGCAGTATCATCACCAGTCTCCACAAATCCTAGTTTTTCCATTTTCCTTGTATCCTACATCCATTCTACATGACCTGTCATGTGGTTTGACGCACTTGAATCAACGTACCACACTTTGTTGCTTTCTTCTGCACTTGTTACAGAATTGTTCTTGTGCTGCACCATAAACAAATGCTCATTTTTGTCATCACCCTGTCTACTAGAAGATGCAAAATTCCCTTGTTGCAATTTTCCATTCACGATGTCATTCTGCTTTTTATAGTAGTCTTTAGCCATATGACCCATTTTACCACAATAGTAGCATTCAATATTTCTATTTGCATTTTGGCCTCTTTACCATCCACCACGACCTCTTTGGCTCCTCCTGCCTCTAGAGTTACCACGTCCTCCTCCATTGGACTGGTTTTCTTGAGTTTGCTGCATATTCTGATTTCTACCACGGCCTCCAGATCGGTCTCCTCTACCTCTACCTCTATCTCTACCTCTTCCAGCATTTGAGTAGAAGACAGCTTCTTTTGAAGTTCCTCCTAAAGAAGATGCACCACCATTTCTTTGCTCCTCAGAAATTAGAAGAGCAATCAACTCCTCAAAATCAGAAAATCTTTCATGGACGGAAATGGATGTTTGGAACTGTGCATAATCCTTTCCTAGACCATTCAAGGTCACAGAAACTAAATCATCATCTTCCACTGGCGACCCAATGGAAGCAAGTACATTTGCAATCTTCTTCACCTTCATGTGGTAGTCATTGATGCTCATACTTTCTCTTTGCACATTGTGCAACTCTTGCTTGAGCTGTATTTTCCTGGCTTGAGTATTTGTGCTATATATTTTTGACAAAGTATCTCATGCCTCCTTTGGCGTACTTGCATCCTGAATATGCACAATCATAGAGTTTGAAATACTAATAGACAGCCAGTACATAACTTTTTTGGCTCTCTCATGCCATCCTTTAAATGCCTGCATTTGCTGTTGATTGGGAACATCAAAGAAGATCTGGTTCTTCTTCATTTCCTGCAACCTATTCCCAATATCTTTTTCCCATAAGGAAATTTGCCATTCTAAACTTCCATGCTTGGAAGTTGTTCTTGTCAAGCTTTTTAGTAACAATCTGTGAAAGAGAATTAGATGCCATTACAGAACACTGCAAAGAATTCTATCACTGCAAAAAACACAACTTCAGCCTCACAAGAGCAAATCTTCAAAACTGACGAAAGTGGTATTTGACCACACAGTCACTTCCTAGTGATGATTTTGCATGAACAAGCAACAAAGATGATTTTGTAACTCCCAATGTCTCTACATACAATGCAATTTCTACGGTAACTTTTCACCGACCTGTAGAACAGTGGTCGCACAGCAAAAACATGGCCTTTTCCTGAGTGTGTGCGGAAAACTTCCGCCTCCAAAACAGGCCCCGAAATGACCTTGAATTTAAAAAAAAGGGCAACCAAGGGCTAAAGCCCCGACCCGCAGTATATACTTCCCTCTTGCTACACCACGAAGGGCGTCTCAATCTGAGACAATGCACTCTTGCACTTTCTGGCTGTGCTACCTGCAGAGACTTGCTCCCAAACTCAAAAAATGAAAGCAACATTGGTCCTCTTGCTAGAACACCACGAACTTGGTTTGCTTTCTTGAGCTCCTTACCACGAACCAGGCTCTGATACCATGTCAAGATTGTGGGAGAGAAGGAAGGAGTCTCACTTGTAGCTTTCTCACTTGCACAATGGGGTAATACACACACAGGTGGAGGCTGAAAACAATTTTCCTCTTCTTAGTTGTGTAAGCCAAAAGAACACACGTACAAAGAAATAGAAGAACCCTATATATGGGTCTCAAACCAAACTCAACTAACTAAGGTGGCATACTAACTGAGCCACAAACTAGAGTAGATAAGGATAGTTGTCATCTAGCTATTATTCATGGGCGGTGTACCAACCGCATCTGCAGCTAACAAGTCGGTGACATAAATGCACAATGGTCGCCCTGGCATATCACAAGTGGAGCTCGATATCTCAACATTTGTCAGTTCCTTCTTTTTTTGAGATAAGAAGTCGTAACAGCACATCATGCCACGCAACACATGAGCAAGGAATCTTGGAGGTTTCATCAGTCAAGAGGGCAAAGGAGCTATGGAGGGATCTTGAAATAATAAATCAAGATATTGCATGTTGGAGAATGATAAAACAAAAAGGTATAGCAATACGACAAAAGAGAGGAATAATTAGACTGCTTATTCAGGAGGAACAAAAGTATGTAGAGCACTATTGGTCTCTTGAAGAGAATTCTCTACAATCCCAACATGTGACAATGTATAAAAAGTTATTGTTCAATGGGGATGTTTATAAGCTTGGGGATGATGTAGTAGTTAAAGTTGATGAGCCTAACACTACTGTTGAAAGTATGGGTCATTGGAAGGCTCGTATTACATCATTTTTTTCAATTCAATGGAATAGAGAGATCATGCTTTTCTTTGGGGTAGAGTATTATAAACAATGTATCATAGTAAAAGATAATAAAGAGTGCTTACTTATCGAACCAACTACAGGAATGAGTGTGTTATAGAGAGAAGTCTTCCATTTGACTGGGATTATGTAAGACCTGTAAGCTTATTATTGCACAACTGTATGCTTTTCCCTTTCACTAATAAGCTTATTGCTTATGAAATAAAAGATCTCTCAGCAAGGATGAGACTGCTTTAAGTAGGTGAAGTTGGATGTATTCCTCCATGGCTAGAGAAAAATGATATTGTGTCGGCATATATGGATATAAATAACAATTTAACCAAACATGCGGTGGTACGTGAAGTGGATAGAGAAAAAAAAGAATGCAAATTAGCATGGTTGGAGAATGATCACAATCAAAATAACTTATGGAAAGTTTCTATGGAGGATAACTGTACAAGGGACTGAAATTGTTGTATCACAATAATACGTGGATGGTTGATAAGGAAAAGCAAGAAAGAAATATTACCGTCTCGAGAATTATGTGATTTTCCAATGTCATGGATATCCTAAATTTATGCAAAAAAGACATGTCTTTATAGACTATATACATGCTTATAAATGTAAGTATTTTTTAAAACAATTATTTTATTAGATCAATCCAAGTTTCATATATCTCTAAAACTAATATTTACCATTTTGTGAATGATTACTATCTTAAATATTATTTTTATTTGATTTGTATATATATTTTTTCAAGTTATATTTTACGATGGCCTCTAATGAGGTCATGGCTATAGATAGACCAACATAAGAGTAGATATTTTGGCCTCCATCATCAAACAATCGCAATTTAATAAGAAATATGGAAGAAAATATCACATAGCATATTGTCGTAGTACACAAAACCAAATTTATTGTGCAAATCAAGCTACTGTAAGACGTTGGGTGAAATATGTGAAAGAAAAGTATAAATATCTACGACATAAGCTTGACTTGCAACAAGAGATAAAAGATTACATTGAGTCTAACCATCATGAGATTAAGCCATTTGAGTTTCCAAGGGCAACTTATATTTGGAGAAAAGAAGATATCTACCTATATTTCCTTTGAAACATGCAAACAAATAGAAAATTCAAGAAATAAAAGATGAGACACTTATCAGAGAGCTCCTCTATGGTACACTCTTTTACATGTATTAGAACTTACTTTACTTTTTATGCTCCTTACAATTCAATGTCTTTTATAGAAATCAACTACTTCTATAGTTGGAGAAGATGCTAAAGATGATCAAGAAGTTCAACAGGTTTATTTCAAAAAAATTATTTTCATTTTAGAGTAATGTTTTTTTAAATTATGATTTGGTTTACATAACTGTACTGACATAAATTGCACTTTTTTGGTTATATTTTAAAAAAACATTGCAACAATACCAAGCTTTTAACAATGAAGAAAATGAGGGTTTAGATCATAATGCATGTGGCATAATAGAGGTTTGTCAATAAAACTATGATGCACCTCATTGATCGTTACTTTTTGGAATATTTATGTTTTTTATTTGATTACTAAGTTTTCTTTCAAACAAGATGGATATAGAGGATGTTTATCGTCTAGAACTACTGTCACATACACAAGATGATTCAAATCACAAAAAAAAAGAAGATGAGAATTTTGATATGGTGAGCATGATATTCATAATTATTTTTAATAAAAACTTTGGATAATTTTACTAACATGTTTCATTTTCTTTTAAGGATGACATGCTCAAGAATAATAAATCATTTATCGACCTTCTTGTACATGCTACATAGGTTAATTATCTTCAATGCTTTGTAAAAAATAAATATTAATATATATCATATTATAAATTATTTTATTTTATTTTAAATTATAGATTGAGGAGAACACTATGTTGGCAAATAATGTTATAGTTCTAAATCAAAAAAGCAAGTGAATCCCAAAGGTACTAAAATATTTCTCATTTTTTTAATCTCTATAGTTTGTATTAAATATTATCTTTGTTTAATCAATTTATTTTTATCTTATAGTGGAGTGAAAAGATGAAAGATAACATGAAGGAAATGAAGAAAAAAGCTTCAAGGGATATAGAGAATCATAATAGATCCAAGGTATTTTGAGTGTATCTTAAGGTAAATATGGATGTCTTTATTTTGGTAATTTAACCCTTTCATGATGCTTTATAGGGGATTGAAAACTCCAATGTGCAGCTAGCTAGGAGCCATACTAAGACACTTGATAAATGCCAATCCTCTCAGGTTATATGTGTTGGGTTTATTTAGTATACGTGTGTATTGCTAAATATGTAAATATAAATTGTTTTTACTAAAATCATTTTTTTGGAATTGCAGAGTATGTTGAGTGAGGTGGATGAAGAAACAATCTTCTTAAAATACTTGGATATTGCTACGGTGGATGAGCTATATACATCATTAAAATTCACTTTTAACATCATTAAGAGAGATCCCACTTTCACTACAAATCGTACAGAGCATAATGTGGATGCCATGAGAAAGGCTATAGTACAATTGCGAGTGGTTCAAAACCGAGTTATAATCAAAGATACAGTCATTGAAAGTCTAAGCCTAGATGATGCTAATGTAGTAGAATAGGGACAATTTGGATTTCACATTATAGTATGCCACTTTTGTATTGTGGACATTGGCAAAAAATCTATTATTCACTTTTACTTTATTAAAATCACTTTTTAAATAAAGTATTATTCTATTGTTATTTATATCAAAGATATAAAAATGTCATTCTATGAGATTTTGTTATATCATTATATGCCTCCTATATGCTAAGTTGTATGATGAAGTTACTACATAGATGTTATATGTTATAATTTCTTATATGGTAAACTTTTTCGATGAAGTTACTATATAGATTATTTCTATTTATGAAGTTACCATATAGTAACTTTTTTAGAAAGTTACTATATAGATAGTTATGATAATAAACTTCCTATATAGTAAGCTAACCAAAAAAAGCTTTCTATATAGTAAATTAACTAGAAAAATCTTTCTATATTAAAAACTATCTTTCTAGATTCGCAATCTAGTAAAGTTTGATTTTTTCTATATTAGACTCTTTCTAGTTATGTGGAAATCGAACTAGCAAATTCTCTTTTTTTTCCTATATAGTAAGTGGTTTAGAGTTTCCTGTCAAAAATTATTTGCATGCACCCAATGCGGGACGTCTTTATCAGTACTGATTTTCTTTCCTTGTTGCAGGGCATTCTTGTTTCGATACGAGCATGGCATGCCTTGATCCCACAGAGGATGATTGTAAGCAATACTGTGCTCAGCAGGAAGGCTATCATGTTTTCCTCTGCCTCGAGAACAAAAATTGCGGATGTTGCAGTTACTGAGGCTGCATATCCTGATCGCCACGTGGCGGGATATTCTAACGACTTTCCAATTTGCAGACAATATCCCATCTCCCTTTCGTAACCATCATTCTTACTTATTACAATCATCGCATCCACTACGTATCATCTCTCCCGATCGATCATCCTATTAATACAGTTACTATTGTTTCCGCCCTAACATTCGTGTCGTTGTTTAGTCTGAAAATGCTGACCTTTTATCTCACACGGAGTCTTGTTGTAATGCCAACGATACTTTCCTGATCATCTAGTCCTGTGAAGAGCTGGGCCGCGCGAGGGGTTCTAGAGTTAATGTATCATCACTCCTGCTCGTTGGGGTCAGGGAAGAGGAATCCCACGGCATCAACAAAATGAGAGAGAGAGAGAGAGAGAAAGAGAGAGTTGTGGATGCTGCATGACCTGCTTGTCTGCGTAGCTGGAAAAGATCAACATGAGCTGTTCGTAGTCAGAAAAGAAGATGACCCATTCATTAGCATTGTAAGCTCGCGTTAAAAGATGAATTTTTTACGGTGTGTGTTGAACTAGTGTTGGTTGGGGAAGCAACTCCCAATAGCACTACTGATCTTGGGTGCGGCCGAGGACTAGCTCTATCAATCTCATTAGCCTTGGCTGCGAACTAGCTCTATCAATCTCTATCATATACCTACCCAATGTATAAACCTACTCGTAGCCTAGCCTAACCGAGTCTATGGTAGCTTAATCAATCTAGTGGCCTGCTGACCCAAGCATAAGCTCTATTTTATACATAAATGTAGCCAAGCCTAATCCTATGCTCTAGACTATGCTTTGCCTATGCATAAGTCTAGCCTAGCCTAGCCTGCCCTTTCCCCTACAAACACCTAGCCTAGCCTAGACTATATGTGAAGAGTCAAATGGAACACAAAAAGTCAAATGAGTAGTAGCTTGTTCACCTAATGATATCGTTTAAACTTGCAAAAATATCTAATCATACAAGCCTTTTTTTAGCAAGGCTAAGCCCCCAATTCTTTTTACAAAGCTAAAGAATAAACATGCTGCTCTGAGAGAGAGAGAGAGAGAGAGAGAGAGAGAGAGAGAGAGAGAGAGACCTAGCCTATGTCTTGCCTAGGGCTAAGCCTTGTCTAGCCTACGACTAGCCTATAAAGCTAGCCCAAGAGAGCGTCCACCTAACCATATAAAGCTAGGCTAGGGTTTTGAAGGCCAAGCATATCTAGTTATGCCTTGCCTAAGCCTATGGCATGTGTAGCCCAAGACTAGCCTACAATTAGCCTAAACAAGCCTCAATCTAACCATATATAGTAAGGCTATAGTAAGGCCTTATAATAGGCCAAGCATAGGCTGTGCAAGGCTACTATACACGTAAGTAAATTTGACCTCAACTAGGGCACAAGATAGGCTAGGCAACACGAGGATCCAAGATATGTTGGGCTAAACAAAGGCACAAGAGATACTAGAATTATGCTAGGCCTCATGCCCAAGCCTAAAATAAGGCTCAGTCTAGCCTTTACCTAATCCATCCTTGCTATGCATCATGGAGCTATCCTATGCTTATCCATCCTATTGTGGCTTATGGTTTGTGGTTTTTAAACTCTCTTGGCTATAGTCATAGTAGAGAGAGACATAGTGTGAGGGGGGGGGGGGGGGAGCAAGGTAGAGGGAGAGCTAGAAAGAGAGGGGAAAGGAGAAAGATGAAGCTAGAGAGAGGAAAAGAGAGAAATAGAAATTGAGAGACAAATTAAAAGAAAGAGGGTAATTAAGAGAGCAAATGGGATAAAGGAAGATAGAGAGAAGAAAGAAAGGGAGCTAGAGAAAGATAGATAGAGAAGGCCCAAATTTGATACTAGGCCCTTTATCAAAAGGTCTCTTGCACAACCCTCAATGCACCCTTAAGGAAATATATTTTTATATCGTTGATTTTACAATGTGCTCAAGCATTTGATGTTGGTGAAAAGAAGTGCATTGAAGACTATGTCGTTCTACATCATGACTCAATGCCCAATGCATTATGCAGACAAATTTCCTTGGTACCATAAATATTTTAGCATTCATATCCTTGCCTCTCAATTGATGATGGAACTCCTCTTAATCCCCACACTCACAAACAACTCTTGATGATATTGTTGATCAACACAAAACCCCATCTCAAATGTAGAGGCGATCAATTGCCAAGACCCACAGACCACCTATTGTTGTTCAAGCGTGTCAAGCAAGCACTAATGGCTACCTCTCACATAGCCAATGCACTATCACTCTCTACAAGTGTAGTGAGCTTACCTTGATGCCCAATTAAGTTGCTTCCTCTCTCTCAGCACTCCGATAGCTCCATGATTCGTGATGCAAGCTCAAGCATCCTCAAGCCTCTTCCTCCAAGGTCCATCCTCCATAGCCACACACGAGACAAGAGAAGAGAATAGAAGAGAAGAAGAAGTTAGGAGATGGTGGAGAGCTTCACCTCCAAGATCCCTCACTCTCACAAGCTCACTCCCTCACACTCCCTCCCTCAAGCACTCACAAGCAAGCAAGATAAGAGAAGGAGAGAAGAAAAAGAGTGCACTTTGCCACACACCAAAGAATGAGCTCCCATTCATCTTTTGAACTTTATATAAAAATCCCTTGATCCCATTTAGGGGGTCATCCCGTTTTTACATGGCCAGCCATAGCCTAGGCCCTTTCTTCCATTGTCCTCCTATCTTCCTAGCTTCATTTCTATCGTCCATCTACCTTTACAATTTGCACGAGTAAGAGCCCAAGTGAGAACCCAAAAACTCTTAAAATAAATCGTGGTGCATCTTGCATTCTTTTACAAAAGCATTGACTTGCACTTTTTCTTGTACACCTTTCTCCTTGATTCAGGATTTTTCTGCACCTCTTGTGTTTCCATATTTCTCCTGACCCGCCTTCGTCTCCCGTTTCACTTTTTCCTTGGCCTTATCTTTTGCTTTGAACTTTCCCAATTTTCTATCTTGTTCGTCTGAGGGTTATCATCTGAGGGTAAACATTATGCCCTCCTAGACGAGTGCTAGTCCCATGGCACTTGTTGGTGGTGAGGGGAACGGTGGTGCTGGGATCCCAGGGGTTCCTTGAGGTTGTGGACATACCATGGTGGGGGTGTACTGGAGGGATTTCTGGACCGATTGGAGAGAGTTATTGAAACTGAAAGGCACTTGGGCTAGCTAGGGGCCCTTGTGTTGGAGGGATTTATGGAATTAAGAGGCCTTGGCATTGGATATGATCCTTGGTATTGGAGGGATGTTGAGGGGTGGGTCCATCTTTGAAATTCAAAATGGTGTTAGATGGATCAATGCTTGGAGGATGGCGTGTGGATAGATCCTTCTTTGAAATTTGACATGGTGTTAGACGGGTCCATCATTTAACTCTCTGCGGGGCTGAGTTTGCCTATGCTATTCCAAATGAGCTTCTTCATTCACTTTCTAATCGTCGCTATTATGTTCGCCCCTTGGTTCGTTGTGCTTTGTCTGAGGGCACATGGCGTAGGATGGGGAGGGCATTGCATGGATGATGGGGTCTCTGAAGTTGGTAGTGGGGCCTTCAGTTGTACGTGGAAAGAAAAGAAGGTACACTACCTGGGGTGTGTCTGCCTAATCATGGAGTGTGTGGTGTCGATATGGTGGAACTGGGAGGTGGGTCTACCTTGGGCAAGTCCTTGGTGGTGTCCTACACTTGAGGATCCAATTAGTGTAGATGGACGGTGCAGCGCGTGGAGCTTAGGGTGACAGGTCTAATCATAGGTGAGCGGTACCTCCCTAGGTGTTTCCTACCCTTGTTGTGCCTTGAGGGTGTGTCGTGGGGGGTGGGGCTAGGTATGAAAACACTAGCTACAGTGATTTGTGGTGTGCAAAGGTTCTTTTTTTGTCCCACCAAGGGTGCTCTCAAACTCTACCATGATCTTTCTTGGATGAGTCACGAGGTGGTCTTAGGGATTTTGTCAAATAAGCCAACTCTACATGTATTCCTTGATTTTAGCCCTCGCATTGAAAGGTGTTGTTGACAAAAAAGGGTGGTTACACCTCGTAAAGTGGCTATCATTCATATCTTCAAGGATTCTCATGCAAAATGAGGGAAGTAGAGTTGCCCTCATCATGAGCCTAGCCATATAGCACAATTATCTATTTCTGGGTTAATGTCAAAAAAGAGTGGGTGGAGGTGGGCTTCCTCAGCTCTGCTGGCTTTTGTTTAAGCATAAATCTAATGGTTCTCAGGTAATTACAAGTGGTTATGAAGGCTGGGTTTGGGCACGAAGAGAAATCATCGAGAAAGCAGTTAATAGAAGGGTGCAAGTCCTCTACTCTAAAGGTCATGCACTCCTTGAGAGTTGCTGCATTGACATTGTAGATCTTCGAAAAGCCATACCTGCCATGCACCCCCTATTGTCATCCACTCCGTGTTTATGAGGGTAGGGCATGTAGGCAAGATCATTCCATTCTTCTTGTAGCCTCCCACAAAAGGCCATCCATGCATCAAAATTGGTGTCCCAAATCCTCCTCCGCCACTTTGGTTGTGCCTCATAGCCTTGGACGATTCTGGGAACCTAATAGACCCTCTCTTGCCAATAATTTGTGGGCTTCTACCTCCATTGGGTGTGATGATGATGCTCTACTCCTCAACCCATCGATTTGCTAGGGTATTGCCCAAACAAATGATTCCTTCCACTACTTCGAGGGGTAAGACTCGATTTAAGGCCCATGGGTAGAGGAAGGAGAACTCGAAGGGTTGGGAAGAAAGTCAGCTCCTATAGCTAGTTAACAGGGTAGTGACCCTTGTGTGGCGGCATGGGCTTGTTAGGAAGTTGTTATGGCCGTGCATGCACCCTTTGCTAGGCTTGCTCCACAAGTTCCTGTCTTCTTCTTCTTACAGCAATAGTGCGCTCGGGAGCCTGGATACCCTCCAGCTCTTCTACAGGTAGATTAGGTAAGGGGGGACTCACGTCCCTAATTTTTTATTCTTTCTCGAATGCTTACTCAAGGTCACAGGCCCTTCCTCGATGTGTTGTTCCATAGGGAGTTGGATTGGGGGTAGGTGGGGCTACTCTTGTTCCTCGAATCCAAGTTCCTTGAGCTCATCGGTGGAGAGGTCGGTTTGTCGCAAGTAGCTACATTGCTACTCCTTGGTTATGCAGGTGCCGGTTGTTGGAAGTGTGTGCTCTTGTAGGCCATATCTTAAAGCTCTGGTTGTCAGTTTTAGCTTCCTTCTCATTCTCTCCACCGAGTCCTCGCCTTCAACTTGTGTGACATGAAGCATAGTGCTAAAAAAGGTTTGCCTCTACGTGTTGGAGCACGCTTCAGTGATCTCAGCTCTGGACTCTGCGAGAACCCTCTCACATTCTAATACTGCCAAGTGCTCAATTAGTCCCTACACTCTTTGAAGGTTGTGTTCCTCCCATTGATGTGCCTTTTCTTCCATGTCTTCCTTACCCCTCTACATCTCCTAAGACAACATCATTATCACCTGTTGTTGCTCGCTCTAGAATTCCATCATCTAGGTCTTTTCCTTATCACGATGGTTCAGCTGCTCCTTAGCCATCCTTCTACCTTGCTTAGCCACATAGTACTGTTGGTAGGCTTATGCAATCCGTTTTGATAGATCTTCAATAGTTTACACACAACTTTCAAGCTTTGCCCATTGTAGCTTCTTTTCGGTCATGGCCATGGCCATTAGTGCCTCCACCTCCTCCCAGGCATTCTTCAGGTCATCTTATAGGCTTCAGGTGGCTTTGTCGATGGCCTCGTCCCTCATTTCTGACACGGCTTCTATTTCTCTCTCCATCCTTCCTTGCTCTTCCATTTCCGTCTATAGCTAGAATACCAAAGCATCCTCTTGTTTTTTTTGTTGTTCTTTTGGTGAGTGGTCTCCTTCTTGTGGGCTTCCCTATAGATTTGCATACATAGCTTTCACCCATGCCATTCGCTGTTGGAGCTAAGCATATTGTTGGATGAGCCACTTGTAGCCCCGCTCCTCTGCTACCAAGTCTTGGGCTTCATTCTCTAGTCTTTGCCTTAGGCAATCTTCATTTTCTTGAGCCTCCTTTTCTTGGGCACTGAGTTTCTCTTTCAAGCTCCAAAATTCTTGTTGATACTTAGAGGCTTGTCATGTTATCTCTAGTCGAATGGCTACCGCAACCTCTCTTTCCACCTCCAACTCCTCAACAATGGCCTTCTTCTCTTCCATGGCCCTCTCTAGTTGGGCTAGGAGTTCAGCCACATAGGCATCATAGTCTGCGGCCAGGGGAATCGTTTGGCAATGCTGTGGTGGACACTTCTATCTTTTTCCACTTTGGGTCATTCCTAGACTCGATGTCCACCGCAGACAACCTTTTGGCTCCTGTCCCTGGCACCATCTCTTGTACTTTTGTGACCAAGAAGTGCATCATGGACATGAGCTGAGTGCTATCCATGGCAGACACTAGACACTGGCTCCTATGTGATGGAGGTGGTGGTGGTGATTTGAGGCGTGAGAGTCAAAGGGAGAGGGTGCAATGGGGCCTTGCCCTTTTCCACAATGACTGGGGCTACTTCAAGACTGCCGCTTGGTTTGCCTTCATGCTGTGGGCTCAAGGTGGCCATTCCTTTGGAACTGTAGGCCTCCTCTATAGACCTGTGCATGGCCTCCGCCATGTCTTTATCTTCCTTTCTTTTTAGCTCTTATGCCTCTCTCTCGGCTCTTCTCTTTCTCTCATCTTTGGCCCTCTTGGACTCTTTTTGGGCCTTCCTCAACTTGGCCCATTCCTCCCTTGTCATCGTTTCTTGTGTCTCCTTCAGCTTTGATGGGGTTCTCTTCGCTTGTGCCTTCAGCTCTCCTTGGTTGGGATTACGTCTCTTGCTCTTCCTTATCACTTATGCTCCTTTCTCTTGACTGTACATGTGCATGGTGAGGCAGTTTGCCAAGGTTTTCCCCTACTCCTTCTCAACCTTCCTCTATGTCCTTTAAGGCCTCCTAGATGATGGCCATTAGGATCCCACCAAACCTGATGGTGGATGCTTTGGAGGAGGACTTCTTTCAAACTGATCTTGTTGTGGAGGTCGGGGATTCTCCTCCTGCTACCCTTCTACCAGTGGTCAAAGATTTTTCTAAGCTTTCAATAGTTTTGCGCACAAAGCCATTCTAATCTATTTTGTCTAGGGATCCTACTACAATACTCTGCAACAATGGCACCCTGATTCTGTTCATAAGGGCATTGTAACTTTGACTAGAGAAGAGATTATGGACCATCTTTGCTTACAACTTGATCTCAGGATTTGGAATATCCGCTAAAATTACCCCATCCACTGTGTGTACAACAGCCTTGTTCATCCCTAGCATGTTGTATACGTCCCTTTTTGGGTGTCGCTTGGTCTTGCTAATTAAGATTAGGGCCTTCTCCACCACATCAAGGCTCAATGCCACCTCTACTTGGTGGGCTTCTTCCCCTTTCCTAATTGTCACCATGCCACAGTTCCTTTCGGCATTGAAGCTCCTAAAAAACTATGAGCATTTTTTGTAGTTGACCGCATGCCCAACCTTTTCTACGTACTTCTACAGGCTGCACTCGTCCACAAGTCATTTTTATAGGTGGCTCTTCCATGATGACATCCTCTAGGTTTAGGGCATACTTGAATGTGAACTCACTATAGCCCCTCGTTTCTACTGTTAAGCCATACATAGCTCGCTCTTCCTCCGTGATCGGAAGCTTGCAGCTTTTATCTTGCCCTGCCATTTTAGGTTCATATCATATATCATGGTTCACCATTAGTATTCCTAAGACATTCTCTTATTGGAAAATAAACAAGAATTGATCATGCTTTTATGGCACGAAGAACATGCTTTAAGAAACAAAAAGAATTTTCCCTTGAGCAGCTCTATTCATTTCCAAGATCTTATGATACTTTTCCTTGATTTCACCTTTCTTCACCTTTACCCCCTCCACCCTTGGGAACGAGAAGAATCCTTCCTAGGATTGGAAATGGGAGAGACAATACATTTGAGCACCGTAGGGTGCTATTTACTTGGGCATTAGCCAATTATAGAAATCAAGGTTGTAATCCAACTGGGCATGATGATCAAGATTAGAAGGGCTAATGCATACTTGGGTAATGTAAGTCACGACATCGGTTAGAAAGTCACCCGAGTTGATTTGGCTAGCCACATGTAGCTCTTCTTCTATAAGGATGCAATCAATGTAAGGATGGTCCAAGACCTGGTCGTCTAGGTGTTCGAAGAAAGTGGTGGCCAAGACCCTAAATGAGGTTGGTGCTACATAAGTCAAGTCATACTCAGTTGTCTTGATGGCGCGTCACTGCTCAACATTAGTCATTATTTAGCAACCCGGCTTCTCCCATTGGAGACATAGAGGTACCCCATTTTTGTAGGAATAAGGAGTTAGAGTCAGCGAGGTGAGTAAGTTCCCCGATCTCAACAATTGACGCAAGCCTTTGGGGCTTGCGGTAGGATGTTATTAATCGTCTGATGAATGCATGTTCTTTTGAGATTTCACCATGTGGGAGCTTTCACTCAACCGCCAAGACCCACGGACCGCTTATTATTTCAAGCGTTCCAAGTCGAGCACTAATGGCTACCTCTCACATAACCAACGCGCCATCCATATCTATGGGTGTAGTGAGCTTACCTCCGTGCCGTTTGAGTTACCTCTCCCGCGCACTCCGGTAGCTCCACGATCCAAGTGCAAGCTTCAAGCAAGCTCCATCCTCAAGCTCCACGCTCCAAGCTCCATTGCCGCAAGCAATACAAGAGAAGAGAAGAGAAGAGAAGAAGAGAGGAGAAGATGGAGAGCTTCTCCTCCTCGGTCCCTCACCCTCACACACTCACTCCCTCACACTCTTACACTCCCTCTCTCAAGCACAAGCTCAAGCAAGCAAGAACAAGAAGAAGAAGAAGAAGAGGAGAGCTACTTTTTGCCACACACAAGAATGAGCTTCTCATTCACTTTTCAACTTTATATACAAAACCCTAAATCCCTTTTGGGTGGTCATCCCCTTTTTACCCTTTTTACATGGCCGGCCATAGCCTAGGCCCTTTTTCCCATTGTCCTTCTATCTTCTTAGCTTCCTTTCCACCGCCCCTCTACATTTACAAATTGCACGGGTGAGAGCCCGGTGCTTTGCCTTTGCCTTGGACTTTTAAGGTTGCCCTTGCGCTTTTGGCCTTTTCTCCTTTTCTTTCTTCAGTCGGGCTACCTTTTTTCCGCCTTTTCCTTGCGTCTTTTCCACTTCTTTTTGCTTTCTTCATGTTGGGGTTAACATTACCCCCCTCCTAGACGAGTGCCAGTCCCATGGTACTCACCGTCGTAGGTAGCAGGCTGTAGCATGCACCGAAGACGTGGGTTACAAGGACGCCTGTGGTTTCCGTGGAGGAGTGTTGGTGGTGGTGTGGTAGAAGGTCCTGGGGGCCTGTTGGTGGCCAAGGTGGCTGGTGGAAGATTGTTGGAGTTGGTGGTAGGGCTATGCTATGTTGGGGATTGCATTGATGGCCAGCACAAGTGTTGGTTTGTTGGGGATTCTGCACATGACGATTCTTTGCGGGCTTGTTGGATGGTAAGGGACAAGTATCAAAGTTGAGTGTTGATGAAGAGCAAACAACACCTTATACTTGCAATTGGAAAACCTCACCTGTGATCTCTCCTTAAGTGCTAGGCTTCTCATCATGCACAAGACATATTTTGATTAGTTTGGGGGACAGGTCGAACGCTAAGCAAGCCTAAAGTATTGTCCTGCACTTGAGGACCCAAACTGTGGATATACTTTGGTGCAAATATTATGTGAGTGCTCGTGCATACTTAGATATTACATAGTTAGAAGACCATGGGCTAGTTTCTCATAACAATTCGTAGATGAAGCAAAGTTGTCCATGTGGAGAAGGAGTATGCATGAAGGCATATGAGACATCCTTTGCATTGTGACTGCACAATGTAGCATAATGAAATACAAGGACACCACACTTTTAGTAGGTGGAAACTATTCGACTTGTTTGATGAGTACGGTGTACTTTTCATGGCCAATCGTGCGGTGCTTATCACCACTAATTGCAATGGTACGAAGGCAGAGTGCAAAAGAAAATTGTGCAAGTGGGTCAGGGTGACAGGTCTAACCCTAGACGAGACAAGCTCCCTAGGTATGTCCTGCCCTTGATGTGCCCTGAACAATTGTGGGTGAGTGTAAGGGGCTAGGGGACTAGGGATGGAGCCAGTCGACCAAGGTTACCAGACGTACCTAATTTGAGGACCCCTAGGTGTTGTGCTGTGATCGTGGGTGCTTCTTATTTTTCCATTCTTTTCTTTTCTTTTCTTTTCTTTGCTTTTTTTTTTTTTTTTTGCCTGAGTACAACCATTACAATATGTTGAGGCTATCAGCCTTTCAATGGGTTGGAAAATGTCAAGCTTCGAAGGCTCAAAAAATGAATAGTACAATGATGATGGTGCCCTAGCCTCGTTGTTAGAGAAGCAGTTGGCGAAAGGGGGAGATACACTTGAGATATTGCAACCCTCCTTGCGGCACATGCGATGTGGGTACAATTGAGGTAACGACTGCCGTGAGCTAACTATAGAGCTTGACCCAGAAAGGGGGCGTGGCCCAGGAATGTTTTGTGGGCCATGCAATGTGGGCGGTTGGCAAGGATGCTTTTGGCAGCGTGGCTTTGCCGCGGCTCGTTGTGGGGTTGTGGGTGTTGCGGTGATTGGGCATTGAACATTTTCGCACATGGACCTGTATTGTCCTGCATCCACTTGTCGCTTCATGAGAGCATATGCATTGTGTATGCCGCAACTATAATAAACCAGTGCAATGCAAGGAGACATCACTTACTTGAATTCTATGGTGTTGACTAGACATTTATCTCCTGCGCTTGATTAGCTTTTTCTTTTGCTAAAGGCATAGCATATATTAAATGCAGATATGATAGTTCATACAAGTCAGGAACATGTTAATACTTAACAAGTCGGGAATACTTAACCATTTAAACCAAAAGTCCTAGACAGTTATCATTTGATAAGCCCTTTATGCATTATGGGCTACTCGATTTGTATGAGGCGGGGCGAGTCTGGATGGCTGGGTGATTAGGGCTCTGCTGGTGTGGGGCTCCCATGGGGGTGAGCAGGGAACATGTCGGCCGGGACATGAATGGTGTAATCCCGGCCCGCTACCGTCTCCAGAATATCTTTAAATAACTCATTAAATTCTTCTCTTTCCCGAGCTTCCCTTTCTGCCTTTGAGCATCTGGGGCCCGAGCGGGAGCTGGGAGTGTACACCACTAGTGCTGCCACCTGTTGCGCGTTTTGAGTCTCGACTTTCTTGACTCGAGGATTCTTCGGCCTTCACCTTGGGCAATGTCGCTTAGGGCTTCGCTTCTTGGCGTACCTCTTGATGGTGGGCACATAGCGCTCCGGTGGAGGGGCACGTGCCACATGCTCCCGCCTTATGCGCAGAGCGTCTTTGCATGCTAGATCTCCATGATCCTCCATGCGTTCCACCACAAAAGGAAACCTACAAGATGCACTTCAAGGGTTAAACATTGATACAGGGTACAACTGTTTGCATAGAAGGGATTTTAGTGTGGTTTATGAAGCGCATATGACAAGAAGGGGAGGGGTGAGGCATGCGGTGATTGTTGTAGAGGACTGGTCCCCATGATGATGTTCGCGTTGCCTCCAGTCATTAGCGGAGATTAGTTTATGCTAAGTCGCGTGGACTGGTTGTCATGGAGTGGGATAGGGTACATCCTCGAAAGGATAGACCAAAAAGGGAAGAAGGTGTATAGGAAGGGACTACACCCTGTCTACACCATCAAAGTTGTTGGTCAAGGCCTCCTATGGCGGCAATATGGGTTGCATTCCCTTCACTTGGAGGTGGGGCTGGTCACACGACTTTCAAAAGTGTGATGAAAGGAGGACCTGAGGAGCTTAGCTTGTCCAACCCGACTCTTCTCCCTGCGCTAGACTATCATTGCTTGTGTGTGTTGATATTGTTTATACATGGTGACACAAAAATCAGTGTTTATTTATATACATATCTATGAATCCATGTCACATCACGAGGATAAGAACCAAGTGTAGAACTCGGGGTTGTACCGGAGCGTGGCATACGCATCTAGTATTCGTGGCAGCAGCTGACTTAATACTGATAGATATTTTGCCACGTCGAGTAGCATGGAACCTTGACTGAGTCTACTGGCAATATGTAACTCCTCCTCAGTGAGAACCTTATCAATCAAAGGGCCCTAAAGCCTAGTCCCAGCTAAGTCCGTACCCCGAATGTCAGTGAGTACTCGAAGGGAAGTTGGTGCCACATAGGTTGGGTCCCTTTGGGATCGCCATTTGGCCAATCGCTCCTCAGAGACTGTCATGATTTGAGCCCCTAGTTCGGCCATTACGATGCGGCTTTCGCACCAACGCTGCTCAAATTGACTCTAGCTTGCTGACAGTCGCTTTAGTAGATCTATTTCTACGAGATTCGGTTGGCAGAGCACTTGATTGAACGTGACGGTTAAGCGTAGTTCGTCAGCCTCAGGGATGAGTCGCATCTGTTCATGCAGGAGCCTATCGTAGTGCCCGTTAAGATTTTCTTGTTCTTCTCATGATAGAGGAAAGGTCAAGTAATCTCCAAGCTGCTCCTTGGGGATCGTGCCCACGTCCGCAAGGATGTAGACACGTGCGATCACTTTGAGCTTAGCCTCCAACTCAGTTAAGCATTCTGTGACACTTCTATGTTCAACGAGGGCTTGCTCGGTTGCTATCTCATGCAAAGTTCTAAGAGTTTTCTCAGTCTTTAGCATGGATGGGGGCTCAGGCCTAGATGAGCAAGACTGGTCAACACTAGGATTTCTTATGCTCTTGCGGTTCTCACGTTTCTCCTGAGGTTTTGCTGCAATTTTGTCATGGTTCTTCTCGGGTGTGACTGGTATAGATTTGTCACCCTGTTGTGATGACGTTGTATCCACCCTTGATTGATCAATGTGAGTTCTATTGTTAGTGGATAGAGTGTTGCAAGCAACTGTTGATGGCAACGGTTGCTTTGGTTTTTCAGAGCACACAGATGTGTCTAAGGGTTCACCGCTATTAGGAGAGGCATCAATGGGTTCATTGGTGGATGGACTTGATGCTTTATTCATCAACTCTCCGGTGCTCTTCGTCTCAATGTTCTTGGGGTCCACAACCACCTGCAATTGTTGTTGTTTTCGCTGCTTCCTCCTCTGTTTCCTGGTCCATGAAGGTGCATCTCTCCTCGACTCAAGATTCTGGATCAGGCCAACTGGTGATGTGCTTGATTGGGCCTCGGCATTCTCTTTCTCTAGTGTGTCCTTACGAGACATGGCCGTGGCCTGCTGAATAGCCTCGCTAGTTTGCGAGAGCACAACTACCTCCCTTTTCGGAGAGTCTAGCCCTTCAGCCAACTCCCTTGTGTTTAACTCCTCGAGCCTAGGCTTTAGGCACTTTGAAAGTGCTAGAGTTGTCGAGGGATTTGGTTGCAACACCTCCTCCACAGGTAAACTACTAAGGACACGTTCCACAAGGGGCATTGTCACAGCCGAGGGCTGTGACTGCTGTGATCCCTGATTGGAAGTAGTAGCAGCTAGTTTGGTGGGCTGGCCACCCTTGGTGGATTGCCATGTTAAGTCCTTAGGTCGATTAGAAGTGGTCATGTCTTTTGTTGCCCTTTGAGCATTCATCTGTGTGGATCGAGCATGAGTTGATCTAGTCACTTTAGAGTGCACATGCATATCCTTGGGAAGAGAGCTACGGCTAGTGTCATGTCCCCCCTCTTGGGTATTCGGAAGCTTTGATGGAGATAGAAATTGGGAGTGAGCAGTCGTCATTGACGACTGCTGTTGTGCTTCCTGTGTTTGCTTGGGAAAAGAGGATGTAGGAGATCTAGGGCTCTTAGGTGGACTTGGCACTTGCTGAATGATTTGGTCGAGGCTATTAGACGATTGTGCCATTTGCTTTGTTGAGCAATCAACCTTGCCTTGAGCCATGTTGTGCCTATGATGCTTGTTCTCCCCTTGGGAAATCAAAGGCTCCTTGGGCACTAACGATTTTTGTGCCGCTCAATGGCTACGTATGACATCTATTTATTTAGCATGCTAGGCTGGGGCTCTTTCCTTCGAACAATCATGTCTGGTTTCTTGCCTTGAGACCTAGAGTTTCTCTTAGATTTCCTCTTGTGCCATGCTTTTGAGGCACTTTGGCCTTCAGCTGATAGAGGAGGTTTAGCAGGGGATTTTGGTACCCAAATCCATTGGTTGCCTGCATAATACCCTTGAGCACGAAGCAACGCTTTGGATATCCAACGCGGCGTTGTGCTAGCTCTCCATCGATGCCTTTGCCTATAAGACTTGGGCTTCTTTCGTGGTCTTCTATAATATTTGTGAGTCCAAACCCTGTCCTTGGCCTTGTCTCTTGACCTTCTTGTTTCTGGCATGGTCTCACTCACTGATTCTCATTGTTCGACCTATGTTTGTATCAACTCTTCCAACAAGTCCTTTCCCTCGTTTGTAGGCTTGACTGTTATGGCATCACCTTCCTTGCTTTTCCCTTGAGGTTCGATGAGGTCACCCTTGCTAAAGGTGGTGACTATCCTCACACCCAGTAGTGTCAAGTGTATTCTCTGTGCTACATAGTCAGCCTCACATTTGGTCGCCCTTTTGAAGGGTCTTCCCAGGAGGGTTTCTTTCCTGCAGCTAGCACTTTTTGAAGGAGCATGAAATAGGATAGGCAAGCTTTCCGTTTCAATTGTCACAAGGATTTTGCACTTCCTTATGAGTGCTTGTGGGTGTCCCCCATAGGGGCTGAGAGTTGCACTAGTCAGTGTGAGCTCTAGTTGGCCTAGTAGGGTCCATGATTCATAGGTCAAGATGTTAAAACCTGCTCCTTCATCAATCAAAGCATCGATAATATGCTCTCTTTTTGCGGTGAGTTTGACCCTAAGATAAGCAGGTGGCACTACGTCCTCATCTTCCGAGTCTTGGCTTGTAAATTTAAGCCTTCTGGCAGATGCCCTTGAGTTCTCAACTGCGCGACCAGACGTGGATTCTCCACTGTTGTCTTGGATCGTCAGTGCAGTGTTATTCAAGGTACATCTCTCTGCTGAAGTTGCATTTTTCTCTGACTAGTCACGGTTTGAACACAATGTCTTTGTGTTCTCGTGGTGTGGCCTTTTTGCCCTTGATGGCTAGATTGGCCCATTGATGTTCCAGGGTCTCTGTTTCTCTCTGTTCGGGTATGGGCTTTTGGCTGCTCTTTTGCAAGTGAGAATCCATGATCGCCTAGAGCCATTGCTTCACTTGGGTCCAATTTGGAGGACTTGTCATGGTGCGCATTTTCTCTCCAACCTACTCGGGGTAGGTGCGGAGGGGGCAGAGCCCTCTGCAGGGGTCCGGGGGGGGCAATCCCCCCTAGCCCACAGGGCCGTTATGGTAGACGTCACATGCAATTTGGAGGACCGTTTATAGCCAAATTTTAAACTACCTGCTCTAAATTTTAGCCAGTGATGGATCTGTGATGTGCCTTTAGCTCTACATGGTCTTTGGGATCAATTTCGGGGTTTAGATGCGTCATAATCTGTGTTCTAGGTACCTATCCAATTTTGACATTTTTTGATCCGATTCTAAGATGTCCGATTTTCAGGAGTCCGATTATCAGAATCGGACTTTCAATTTTGGGTGGGTCCGATCGGACCAGTGGTCCGATTTTGGTCACGTCCGATTCTGGGAATCGGATCGGACAGGGTGGTCCGATTCTGGCTGGTCTGATTTTGACTGGTCCGATTCTGGGACTCGGATGGTCTGACTCCCGAACTCGGGTGGTCCGATTCCGGGAATCGAACCACTACGAGTTGGTCCGAGTGCGCGGGCACGATTCCCGCGCGTTTGACCCCTCCTTACTGTCTGCTGCACGCAATCACCAGTACAGACTCTCTAGATCTGATTAGAGCACTTATTGGAAAACACCAGACTCACCTATAGCAGCACAAATTGCCGGCGCCTAGAGATCGGGGTAGCGCTTCCTCGTCCTGTGAACCAGAAGTTCTCTCTCTTTCTCTCTCACACAAGGCAAACCAAGAAACTGAGGTCTGTCCTGGCCTCCCAGGCCTCTTAAGGTCCTTTCCTAGCACTGCAGAACCTCACAGCTAGTTCCCTATCCCTGTCTCACCCAGAAACTCGAATCTGGTCCCCTGTTTCCCTGTTTTAGCCTGTTATACAGCAACAGAAAACCCTACTATTTGTTTCTTTTTCTTTGTTTTTTCCTATCCTAAATGCATCCAAAACACAAAGTAAATATCTACACTACTCCATCTCATAACATAAATCTCAAGAAAGCAAAACACCTACTTGCCAAGGAGATCGAATACCCTCTTCAACCCCCTCGCTTCTTACCTATCTAACTCAAGCATCGGTTCGGGGAAAACCCTACTCCAATGCTCGATTTGAAGCGCGCAAGCGCTCAAGGCTTGAATCCGTTGGTCTCGGCAACGGAACCAACATGTGGGAGCTTTCACTCAATTGCCAAGACCCACGGACCGCTTATTGTTTCAAGCATTCCAAGCCGAGCACTAATGGCTACCTCTCACATAACCAATGCGCCATCCATATCTACGGATGTAGTGAGCTTACCTCCGCGCCGTTCGAGTTACCTCCTCTCCCGTGCACTCCGGTAGCTCCACGATCCAAGTGCAAGCTTCAAGCAAGCTCCATCCTCAAGCTCCACGCTCCAAGCTCCATTGCCGCGACCAAGACAAGAGAAGAGAAGAGAAGAGAAGAAGAGAGGAGAAGATGGAGAGCTTCTCCTCCTCGGTCCCTCATCCTCACACACTCACTCCCTCATACTCTTACACTCCCTCTCTCAAGCACAAGCTCATGCAAGCAAGAAGAAGAAGAAGAAGAAGAAGAGGAGAGCTACTTTTTGCCACACAAGAATGAGCTTCTCATTCACTTTTCAACTTTGTATACAAAACCCTAAATCCCTTTTGGGTGGTCATCCCCTTTTTCCCCTTTTTACATGGCCGGCCATAGCATAGGCCCTTTTTCCCATTGTCCTTCTATCTTCCTAGCTTCCTTTCCAACGCCCGTCTACATTTACAAATTGCACGGGTGAGAGCCCAACACTCTTTTACAAGATTTCAGGGTGCGCCTTTTTATTTTAAAATGCGTCTTTCCCCTTTTGCCTTTGCCTTGGACTTTTAAGGTTGCCCTTGCACTTTTGGCCTTTTCTCGTTTTCGTTCTTCAGTCGAGCTACCTTTTTTCTGCCTTTGCCCTACGTCTTTTCCACTTCTTTTTGCTTTCTTCGTGTTGGGGTTAACACACCATTATGGATCAAATCCTTTGAGACCTTGGGGGATGTTACGGTTATAAACTCGTATTCTTCCCAAGTGCAAGATAAGGAACGAACCTTAGAGGCAAGGGATTCATCAAGCAAGCCAAGGTCAAGTCTTTCGTAGCTCCTAACAAACATGTTAAAGGTGTTATCCAAGAGCTTGATGTAAGGCCACCATTTCATCTCCCATATTCTCAACAAGTTCCTTGGCAAGCAATAGAAATGAACGTCACTCATAGGAAGGCCTAAGAACTATTGATGGTTGGGGTGGAATTGAGCTAGACAGTAATGGTTTGAGGGGTGGCGGACTAGGCAATGGTGGATCTAAGGATAACTCCATAGTCTGATCCTCATGTCCAGCACTGCTTTGGGGTACTAAGGGTGGCTCAAGTGGCATGGACAGTGCATTGCTGCCAAGTGCATTGCTTCCCTCTTGCGCAGCCACTTGGGTGTGCCAAGTTATCTAGAATTAGATGATTCTAGGATATCGAGCTACTATTTCGATCAATATATTGGTTGGGGTTTTTTTACCGCAACTGTCACGGGTTCTATGGGTTTTGCAGCTCATGTTTCCTGATTGTTCCTTCCCTTAGCAAGAGTGGGGCTTCCTAGAGATGGGAGGGCAGTCGATTGCCATGGCTAGGCTATGCTTCTACGATCTCTCAGTTTGGGCACCCATATCCAAGTGTTGTCTTGGTAGTATCCTTGGGCTCGCAACAAATCTTTGGGAATCCATCGTAGCTTGATTGTGCATCCATGTCGATAGCATCCGACCGATCACTTAGGTTTTGAATGATAGATCTTGGCCCTATGGAGCCATGTTTCTTGCTGTGCATAGGCCATTTTTGGTGGCTTGGCACTCATTTAAGTGTGGGCTCTGCGGCCTTGGGGATGGCCTTAGATGGTAGTGGTTTTGTGGTCTGGGTGGGTTGTGATAACTCACAACCACCCTCCTTAGGCTTGGTCCTAGGTGGTTTGATCAGTGGCATAGCAGGCTTTGGTGGAGCCTTGCTACCCTTGCTAGAAGCTATCACAATTCAAATGTTGCTAATGGAAAGGTGAATCCACTACAGATCGTAGTCCACGTTGCAGTGTGCTTGCTTCTTGAAAGTGTGTCCTAATAGTGTTTCTGGACCAGCATCCTTCGTATTTGGCAATACATAGAAGATGACTAGTAGGCTCTCAGACTTAATAGAGACTACGATCTTGCACTTCCCTAAGAGTGCATATGACTTTCCCCGGAATGGGCTAATTTTAGTATTGGTGGACTGTAACTATGGCTGTCCAATGAGGGTCCAATGAGCATAGGTCAAGACATTGAAGCTAGCTCCCTCGTCAATCAAGACATAAAAAGCATGTATGTGCTGAGCAATGACCATGATGCGTAGGTATGTTGTTGCTACTACCTCTTCATCCTCATCCTCTAGTTTGGCGATGGTGGCTACACAGACATTGATAGGGGCTTTCAACATAGGGGCCTCGTGTAGTGGGTGTGTGGGAGGATAGTACTTCTTTATGTGCCTGTCATTGAAGAATCCTATGCCCTCACCTTCAGTGTCATATTCTACGGTGTCTACCTCCTCCCTTGTCTCCTCACTACTGGAGTAGCAGTCCTTGTACTCATCATCAAAATTCACTTCTCTTGTTTGCTCATTATCCTTTGGACTCTCATCTCTCTCATGTCCTTTGTTGGTAACTCAGGCCCAATTATACATTAAGTTCATGTCATGCACCTTAGTTCATCTCCACTTAGGAGAGTTCACGAGGTCTCTAAGGTGCTTGAGATTAGCAACGGGATTGCCAATCAAATTTCTCGCTAGATACTTGAGGGTCTCGTGCAATTCTAGCTTGTTGCTAGGAACATGGGAAGAGATCGGTCTAGATTGACTGCTTGAGCTCTTGGTCATCATATAGAGGGTCACTATGGTCTCCCTCCTTGAGACACTTGCAATTTTTACAGCATGTTTGTACGTCTCCTCCTTGTTTGAGAATGGAAGATCAATGGTTGCTAGTGCGTGCATCCAATCTCACTCATCGTCAAGGCAAGGAATGTATTTGGTCAAGGGTCTGTGAGACTTCCTTATTGGTGTGTCACCCCTGAGCATGGTAGAGACAGCATCTAAGTCGATAGGGGTTGTCTTCCAAGTTTCCATCTCAACCTTTACCACTTCCTTTTGGTTCCCTAGGAACATTAGACCATTACCCCAGTCTTCAATGACTCGAGTGTTTCTCATCTAGGGTCATCCTAGTAGAGTGTCATAGTCCACTCCCTTCTCAATCTTCACTGGCCAAATTTTTAAGACTCCAAATGGACTTACTTTCATTATGCTAGCTCTAGAGTGACGTTGAACCTAGAGGGGAGAGAGAGGAAAAAGATAAATAGACAGATGGAGGGAGGGAGAGAAAGAGGAGGGTGAGGGAGAGAAACAATGAGGGAGAGAGAGGGAGGAGAGAGTAACAAAGAGAGAGAGAAAGAGAGAAGGGAGAGAAATAAAGAGAGGGAGAGAGGGAGGAGATATAAAAATAAGGAGGGGGAGAGAGAGAGATAAATAGGAACATGAAAGAGGAGAGAGAGTGAGGAGAGAGAAACAAAGAGAGAGAGAAAGAGAGAAGAAGGGAGAGAAATAAATAGAGGGAGAGAGGGAGGGAGAGTTGGAAGGAGGGAGAAAAGAAGAGAGAGGGGTGGGAAGAGAAATAGAGAGGGAGGAGATATAAAAATAAGGAGGGGGAGAGAGAGAGATAAATAGGAACATGAAAGTGGAGAGAAAAAATAGAGAGGGAGGGAGTGACATATAGAGAGGGAGAAATAGATAGAGAGGGGAGAGAAAAGTAGAGGGAGGGAGGGAGAGATGAGAGGAGAGAGAAATAGAAGGGGAGAAGAGAGAAAAATATAGAGTGAGAGGGAAATAGAGAAGGGAGAGAGAGATGCATTGAGAGAGAGGGAGACATTGCCTCTCATTTCTTTGCTTTTCTATTTTGATATTTTCTCTCTTTATTTTTGTTGTGGAGAAATGCATTGAGATGCCTGTGTGTGTGTGTGTGTGTGTGTGTGTGTGTGTGGAGAGAGAGAGAGAGAGAGAGAGAGAGAGAGAGAGAGAGAGAGAGAGAGAAGTGGGGAAGAATAGGAAGACAAAAAGAGGGAGACAAAAAAAGTGAGAGAGAGGGCAAAATAAAAACTAGAGAGGGAAGGAGAGAAAGAGAAAGAGAAGGAGAGAAATAAAGAGAGAGAGAGAGGCCAGGGAAGAAATAAAGAGGGAGAGAGAAACAAAGAGAGAGAGAGGGGAGAGAAAAGTCATTATGAATGAGAGAGAAAAATGGAGAAACAAAGAGAGAGAGGGGAAGGAGAGAAAGTGAGAGAGGGGGTAGAAATACAAGTAGGAGAGAGAAGAATAGAGAGAGGGAAGGAAAGAGAGAGAGAAATGTGTGTGTGTGTGCGTGTGCGTGTGTGTGTGTGTGTGTGTGGGGGAGGGAGGGAGATAGGGAGAAAGCAAGGGAGTACTCAAATGAGAGAGAGAAGTATATTGTTTACTGTAACATAGACAAAACGAACAACGATGATGGGCATGTGATGTTCAAGATCGAGAGATGTATCTCAATTCATGTATCATGTGTCCTTGCACTCAGTGTAAACTGACAATTTGATGAAAAAGCCACTTATCAATAGACCACATATGATGTTTCAATGAGTTTCAACAAGAAATCTTTGACTAAGTAGTCTTGAACTTTGAGTTACATGTAAGAAAAGTATACATCAATCATGCTTTACATTCAAACTCTAATAAAATATCACATACAATAATATTAGATGTTCCCTCAAAATGTTTATAGAGAGGTGCCATTCCATCTTAAGGAATACACGTATTGTGGCTTGTAAGAAGAGTTCATGGCCATATAATGGATGGAGTACTTGAGCCAATAAAACCATTGAAAGGCATGCCGCTAACTATGCCCTAGACACCAGAGGACATTGGGGATCTTTCAAACCTTCCTCCAAACTTGGAGCCCGGGATGGAGGCAATGATTGATGCATTACTATCCATGGATGCCAGGTCATCAGATCCATTGAGAGAGAAAGCGTCCATACCATTATATAATGGGTATCGGGTATCTTATGTAAAGACACTACTTCTGCTCCTAATTATACAAGAAAAGTACAGATGGAGTGATATGAGTGTGATTGAGTTATTCAAGTACATACTATGCTCCTTTGTCTTTGAATCCACTATAAAAATGGTTTTTACTATTTTCAAATGTTTTTGAGTTTTTTTTTTCAAGTTGCTAAAATATCATATGCTTCCACTTGGAAATATGATGCATGAGTCTCTAGTGTTACAAAAGCTTAGCATAGACTACAACAACATTCACACATGTATTAACAATTGTGTGCTATTTCAAGGAGACTACAAGACTATGGAGAAATGCTTGAAGTGTGGTGCTCACAGGTATCAATGAGACATGCAAGGATAAATCGTTCCTCAAAATATTCTTAAAAACTTTTCACTTATATCACGTATACATCACATTACTATCCATGGATGATGGATCATCTGATCCATTGATAGAGGAGGCCTCTATATGATTATACAATGGGTACCAGGTATCTCGCTTAAAGACACTACTTATGCTCCTAAGTGGATGATGGATCATCTGATCCATTGATAGAGGAGGCCTCTATATGATTATACAATGGGTACCAGGTATCTCGCTTAAAGACACTACTTATGCTCCTAAGTATACATGCAAAGTATGCATGGAGTGATGCAAGTGTGGCCGAGTTGTTCAAGTACATACTACCCTCATTTGTCTTTTAATCCATTATAAAAAAAACTTTTTAAAATTTCAAAGGTGTTTGAGTTTTTTATCAAGTTGCTAAAATATCGCATATTACCACCTTAAGACATGATGTGCAAGTCTTGTGATGATGATGTGCAACTAGTGTTCTGGAATCTTAGCATGTATTACAACAGTATTCATGCATGTATTAATTATTATGTGCTATTTCAAGGAGACTACAAGACTATGGAGAAATGCTTGAAGTGTGATGCTCATAGGTATCAATAAGACCTGCAAGGACAAATCATTCCTTAAAATATTCTTAGACACTTTTACTTATACCATGTATATGTCACATGTTTCGTACATCAGGCATGGCACGCTTAGCAACTTGGCATACATAAAATGGATCCATATGTTATGGAATCTAGTGAATACCAACAAGCTTGTGAGCATGGAGTCACATTGACCCCATCTTTCCAAGATTTTTACGGGAGCTAAGGATTCTTGAGATCTGTCTTGCTACACATATCGTGAATCCATTCAGTCTTTGCTCCAAATGAACTACGGTATCATGGTGAAGTTTGAGTAAGAAAGTTAACAGTGGGCCATCTATTTGAATACTATAGTAGATGAGATGGAGTATTTTCACAACTTGTAAAGTGTTATTTTAGTAGATTACCATAGCTTCTTCATGATCATATTTGATGTATAATGATTTAAAGTGGTATTGAAAAGAGCAAGGGCAATGGTTCAATGAGGTCCATCTAGATTCTTGAAGGTAGATTTAGAGAAAAGTTGGGATGATTTGTGCAACATGTTTGTCTTGCCAAGTTATTTTGAGCATGTACATGATCTTTTTTGCTAATTTTTTCATAGTACAAAACACTCACAAATGCTGATTTATTCTTTGCGACACACTTATATATGATATTAAACATGTGATCTTTTATCCAAACCCTCAACAATCTCATTGGTGGTATGTTGTGCCATCAATACCTCGTAACACTCGAGTGTATGATGAAAGCAATGATTCTAGCATCGATAAGGAGAATATGCAAGTAGAGAAGTCAATATTGTGGGGAGTCGAGAACGAGGAGAGCTTGGAACATGCGGAGGAGACAAGTAAGAGTAATGTGGATGAAGAGACAAGAGGACAATAAATTTTTGAGAATGAAGTGGACTCTTTCTATGGAGACCTATGCATAGACCTTACAATGTATGCCAAGCTATACCAAGACCCAAATATGGAGTTGTAGGACCAGCCATATTTACATACACTTGTCAAACTCATTGATAATTTTCATTTACCGGTACTTGCATACATGCTTTTTAACTAACATCCTTTTTTTCAAAGTTATGTTATTGTGCCTTACCTAAGCTTGTATATTGATTATTCTAGGTTCCTATTTTTATTTTCATGTTGTTATTGACCATCTAAAGAGTAGGATCTGAGAGATGACATATAAGGAGCTATAGGAGATCTTCAAGTGTATGTGTCTAGATCAAATGGTATGATTTAAAGATATGACAGACTAGGAGTTTTCTTCATTATCATTTTTTTATTTTGCAAAATAAATCTCTAGTAGGAGAAGTCAATGCTCTTGACTTGAGGATTTGATTCTCTAGGCTTACTATGGAGGGAGACTCATAGATGCCTCACTCAACTGGTGGAGAGAGTGGTTGTGATGGATGCCTAGGAGAGCAACAAACTTCCTCTCCTAATTATTCTGGGAATGCTTCTAGGGGTTGTTGCGGAGATGTAGATGTTGTGACTGCATGACTGCTTGCTACTCCTCTCTCTTATACCCATTCTAGAGAGGGTGGCTTGAATGGTGTTGTGGAGGTATCAATGCAATGTTTTCATCTCATCAATTAAGTAGACACTTATCATCTCTAGGGTTTGCTATACTCATAGAGATGTCTACTCCCTTAACTCTAGGTTTTTCTCAAGCTTCGCAAGTGATATTCCTATGGGTGCTACTCTGAGAGTGAGATACCAACCCTACAAGTATACTAGATGGATAAAGATCTCTTAGTTATGCCTAGAAGTGTAGTTGTTGGGTGGGAGAGGGAACATCTTAGACATATACCAGTAGAGTATAGATACCTAATGGATGAGAAAATAGATGTCAAGCTCAAGAATGATGAGGAAAGGAGGGTGATGGCATATAGGAGAGAGCTGTGCCAGCCAATATCTAGGCACAAAGTTATAGACCACTAAAAAGATATACTAGAGGGGAGAAAGGACTATATGGTAGTATCCTTGTACAAGGAGTTTCAATATCTATAGCGGCAAACCAGTTTTGGACAGGATGGATGATGGATTGTATGTGTACATACATGCCACATTGATGATTAGATGTGCATACGGAAATCAAGAGTGGCATCCTCAAGCCTAAGTGATTAGACAAGGAGTTTCAATACCTATAGCGGCAAACCAATTTTTGACAGGATGGATGATGGATTGTATGTGTACATACATGCCACATAGATAATTAGAAGTGCATAAGGAAATCAAGAGTGGCATCCTCAAGCCTAAGTGATTGGACACAAAGGGTTAGTAGAGACTCAAGGAGGAGGTGATAGACTCTCTACGAGGACAATGGCGGTAATAGCAAGGGTCGTGCATCATCTAGGGAGTGGTAGACCTAGAACATATTTGGAGGATTTTGTAAGTTTACTTTGGTTGTATTCACTTTCTTATTTGGTATACTACTTGTAGTAATAACCTTATAATTTCTAACGGTGCTACTTTGTTTTTCTTACAACACTCCATCAAAAATCGTAATCCTACAAATTTGGAGGCTCAATATGTAGAGAAACATGGTCACATTGTCCTCATTGATTGATTATATGTTAAAGCAATCCAATAAATCACGCATCTTTCTTGCTTTTAGTTTTTTATTTGTGATGCATTATGTATTGTGAATTAATATTTGATTGATTATATTGCAGAGTCCATTCAATGCTCCATTGCATTGAAATGAGCTCTTGGACGGTGGGGAGCTATAGTAGTTACTTGGATTTGTGGAGCACACATCCTTTTCTTTTTTGGCCCTATGATCCATATAGGCTTTTTCTATGTAGCATTTCTTGGATATATTTCTCATCCTTTGTATGGACTAAAATTTTGAGATATTTGAATATACATTTCTCAATTTGTTTTGAACTATCATTTCATGTAGTTCTATGAGATATCTCTATGGCAAAACAATTAATACTAGTGACCTATCCCTATAATTCTAATTGTTTCCAACTTCAAAAACTAGTTTATTTCACAACCTTTTTTATGGGCCAAATCTTCTAAACAAAGATAAATGTGAGTTGTAAAGACTCTTGTGTAGTATATGATCAAAGCCTCCAACTTTGGCCTATATTAGCTTGGTTAGTAAGCCAAGTTCTTGCTAGTAAGCCAACTAGATTTGAAGTTGGAAGCTTATCAAACACTTCTTATGTTTTGAAAAGTTAGCCAATTTAAGTGCACATATCTACCAATACAATGCCACAATTACTATATCATGTGTATTTATCAATCCTTTTATGTTGCTTATATGCATCCACATGCCTTCAAGATGCAAGCAAAAGTGATTGAATTAGCCCCAACTTCTATACCTTGGTATGCATCATTTTTCCCTTCTCTACTACAATCTTTTATAATGTAAGTAGAGGTGGTCATATTTGTAGACATTGACCTCTGAAATATGCCGAAAACATCTCAAAGCTTCAGTACCATGTTGATGCTTTTCCTATCCAATGATCAAGGCACTCCAAGAGATTATATTTAGTACTAGAAGCTTGCCAAACACTTCTTTTCCTTTTGTGAGTACACCACACTTGGCATACATATAGAGCTAGGTAGTACCAGCATAGATTTCCTTTTTAAGAAACCTTATGTTTGATGATATCTATATTCATCATGCTACCTCAATGGAGGTCCTTTTTTCTACCAAATCTCTAAAGAGTGTATGAGTGTTGTCTAGTTTGAAACCCTCCATCTTTCACTTTCACTAGATGTCTTCTTCTCTGCTCCTCTTGGCCCTAAGAAGATTTGAGGTTGTTTTTTTTTCTTTTTCTTGAAGTGTAAGAACTTCCATTCCTCTATATTAATGCTAACACTAAATTATAAAGCTTTAATTTTGTGATGAGCTTAGGTATTACCTTATGGATCCGATGTCTAGGATATGGAAACATTGCTAAAGGTCATGCTCACACTCTTGTTCCCACTAACCTTGCATAAATGTTCACCAATGTGGTACTAATGTGTAGGTCCTTTTCCTAGCCTTCTTTAATCATATTAGAATGTAGGCATTGGCCTATTTCAAGTGCCCTTACAGATAGGGTGTCTCATCAACTCCTTCATCACCTTGCACTTCCCCCAATGCCTCCCTAATGATGGCTGTCAAGAACCCACCCAATCCAATGGTTGAGGCTAGATGACAACTTCTTTCTTGCCTTGGAGATTGGGGACTCTCCACTTGTGGGTCTTCCACCTGTAGTGAGTGCCTTAGTTTTTTCTTAAGTCTTGATTATCTTCTACACAAATCCGTTCAAGTTCAATGCATTGAAAGATTTGGCTGCAATGCTTTCCAACATCAACACATTGATCTTGCTCATCAACGCATTGTACCTTTGGCTGGAAAGTTAGGCATGCACCATTTTGGCTTGTAGATAGACTTATGGGTCAAGGATATCAGCTAAGATGATGCCATCATTAGTGTGGACCAACACTTTGTCCATTTTCAACATGTTGTACATGTCCCTTTTTGGCCTTCTTTCAACTTTGTTGGACATGCCCAATGCTCTCTCCCACTAGCTCTAGGGTCAACTCAATTTCTACTTGGCCAGTGGTCTCTCCTTGTTGCACAATCATAGTGCTACAGTTCATATTGAAAGTATGGAGGAACTCCGTGCAATTTTCATAGTCCATGGCTTGGTTGCCAACTTTCTCCATGTACTTTTGCGAATTGCATTGATCCACAATTTTCCTTATAGCCTATTCTTCCATGACTACATCTTCCAAATTCATGACATGCACTTGAATTAGATGTAGACCCTTGTTTCTACACTGAGAGGCCATACTTTGCTTACTTATCCTCTTAGAATGGCAACTTCTTGGTTTTTTCCTATCCTGCCATTGTAGATGCCTGTTCATAAAGCCACCGATCTCACCATTAGTGTTCTTCTTTTTTCTTTTTTTTGGAAAGACAAGTAGGAAATGGAAAAATGCTTATGGAAAACTAAAATTCTTAAATACACAAAGGAAATTTTCCTTTAAATAGTCCATGCATTCCTCAAAAAATTTATGACACTTTTCCTTAATCATAAGTTGATTTTTATCCTTTTTTTTTTCTTTTGAACGTTGATTGAGGGTTAGGATTTGATTTTATGTTCCATAGCTTATCCCCTCCTCCCTTAGAAAGGAGAAAAATCCTTCCTAGGATTAGAGGTTGAAGGGTTAAGGCCATTCAATGTATGCTCATGGTGTTTTACTTTCGCATGAGCCAAGCATAGAAGTTTGGGTTATACTCCATGTGAGCATAGTGATGTATGACGGGTCGAATGCTTACGTGGGTGAGGTAAGTGAGGAAATCCATTAGGAAATCACTGGAGTCTATTCCATTGGCAATGTGTAACTCCTCCTTTGTGAACATGCGATCTAAATATGGGTGGATCATGATGTGCTCTCCAAGGGGTTGGTTGCAAATGGTGTTCAACGCCCTATAAGAGGTTGGGTCATAAGTTTGGTCATACTCTGAGGTTTTGATGGTACATCTCTGCTCAGGGTTGGTCATGATCTAGCAGCCCTTTATCTCCCATTAAAGTCAAAGAGCATACCATTTTCATAGGAAAGAGGAGGCATTGATAGCAATCTATTTCAACTCTTCAATCTCCTAGTCTGTGGTAGAGACCGTGCTCTTGTCATATGAGGTGATGAGTTGTTGTTTGTGTGCTTGCGCATGAGAAATCTTAGTGACAATCATCTTCTTAGTTGCATGGGGAGCCTTAACAAACAGGAATTTTGATTCTTTCCAAGAGCAACGTAGCATATGTACCTCTATGGTCAAAGGCTCTTCTAAAAGGCTTAGTTCTAGTCGGTCATACCTTTTAGCAAGTGTAGTAAATGTAGTGTCCAAGAATCAAAGGCAAGTAACCAAGTCATCCACCATACTTTCAACAAAGTCTAAGGCCAAGGTAAGAATTTATCGTTGCTCATAAGAGGGTTGTAGGTCTATGGGAGGTTGAGGTTTGACTATGCTAGACAGGTTTGCAGTTGAGGTTGGCAATTTTGACTGCTTTTGAGAGAGCAGTACAACCACTTGTGCATTAGGCGTGGGTTGTGATATAGATTTTGTGCTATTAGATGCTTGTGAGGCCCTAGGGGTACTAGCATTGCTAGGTTGAGGTGGTTTGGAGGCATTGAACCGTAGTTTTAGTCAATAGACTAGTTGAGGCTCTTCAAGCATAATGGGTTTGGGCTCTATGGTCTTTGCAGCTTGAGTTGTTCAAAGTTTTGATTTTTGAGCTATCATGCGGCCTTGTGTGGGCAAGGTTGAGGGTTGTGCTTGAGTAGTGCACTTGGCAGTCTTGGCTTTGGATACCCATATCCGAGTACTACCCTCGTAATAGACTTGTGATTGCAATAAAGTCTTAGGGACCCAATGTAGCTTGACCTTTCGTCACAATGCCGATAGTTTCTTCTCTATTTTCTAGGTTTCAAGGGTGAATTCCTAGCCTTGCAATATTGGGGTTGGTTGCTTCTTGGTGATAGATCTTGATGTTTAGGTATCCATTTGAGCTTCGATTTATGGGCTCTGGCTTTTATCTCCGTAGTTTGTTGACATTGAGCCTTGGTGACTTGTGAGAAGTCAGGACTCCACTCCTTAGACTTGGTGGTGGATTCCTCTATTGGTGGCTTTGCGGGCTTTGATGAAGTTGTGCTGCTCTTTTGTTGAAAGCTGTCACCATGCGTACATTATTGATGGCAAGGTGAATGCGCTACGACTCGTAGTCGATGTTGCAATGAGGGTATGTTTTTTAAAGGTGCATCCTAGCAAAGATTCCTTATTGGCACCTTTTGTGTTTGGTGGCATATAAAAGATTATGGTTATGCTCTCAAACTCGATAGAGGCTGCGACTTTGCACTTTCCCAAAAGTACATATCATTTGTCCCAAAAAGGGCTAAGTTTGAAACTCCTGAGCTATAGTTGTGGTCGGTCCATTTGAGTCCAATGATCATGAGTTAAGATATTTAATATTAGCCCCTTCATCAATCAGTACCATGGAAGGTATGTGTTCGTTAGGCAGTGACTATTATATGGATGTAAGCAGGTTCTATTGCTTCTTCATCCTTGTCTTCTATTTCCATAATTGTGTCAACTTGGACTTTCACAAGGGACTCTAACATGGACGGCTCATGTAGTGCATGCGTGGGAGGGTAGTACTTCTTTATGTGGCTACCATTGAAGAATCCTACACCCTCTCCATCGAGGATCGCGAGCTCCACATTGCTCATTTGGTGGATGGTGGGAACTCAAAAACACCCTAATCCCCTAAACTTTATCTTTCTCTTGTGGCCTTTTACTGAGTATAACAGTACAAGATTGCCTCCGGTGCTTAACATGCTTGTCAAGCCAGCTCTTATGTCATGCCTTTTTGTGAATTAGTGTATGGATAGCTAGAAGTTGAGTCTTCAATAGGTGTCCTAACTCAACTAGGTGTTATGTCCATGTCTCCTTCCCATCCCATTGAATGGTAACTCTCAAGCTAGGGGCAAAGAGTTCCACTAGTAAATTGGCTTCAATTTTGTAGGTCAACCTAAAGAGAGTCTGTTCTACAGCCATTTTATAAGCTATTCAATAGGCCCATAAGGCTGCCATTAGCTTGTTGTCCCAATCATTGTGTGAAGCAGAAACTACCTTGGTCAGGACATTCACTAAGATCTTATTTCACTACAACACAAACGAGGCATAGACGCGCATGTTAGACGCGCAAAGTCAGGCGCGTCTATCATAGCGTCTATAAGTGCGTGTAAACATGCATGTAAATAGACACAAATTGTGCATCTATATATCCGCGCAGATAGACACTAATATAGACACGTCAGCATACACACAATTATTTAACCACCTAAAATTGCAATTCACATAATTAAAAAACCAAATTTAATAATTATTTAACCACCTAAAATTGATTCTTGAGCATGCACGTGTGCGCATGATAAAAACCATAGAATTAAGAATACACATTGAATCATTGAATTAAAAAAATAGAGTTAATAATTACTCGAAGTACCATTGGCATCCTCGAAGTGAGCAAGGACACCTCAATCTTCGAAACTTCTCTTTTCATCTATACGTTGAGTTCAAAGATGTTTACGCTCACACCAAAGTGCATTGAATAATGTGCACTAGTCGTAAAAGATAAAAGATCAAACTAGACATGCTGGACCCTCACGAGGTGTTCAAATAACTAGACATGCTGGACCCTCACGAGGTGTCTGTAGCAAAATATACTGGGTAGATGAAAGAGCCCTTAAGCTATGGTACACTTACTTGGGCCTTAAAACAAAGATCAGCATTACTCGATCCTACTCTAGACTTGGATAAAAGTGCCAGTGAAGACTCGAGTGTTTTATGGCTCGAGACTCAGTCTATGAATGGAAAAACATCACGTCCACATCTAGGTTCTATCCCACCCTTCAAGTTCAAAAAGGGCATGGGGTTTGGAATTCCTGGCTTTTTTAAAGGCAAGCCAAAACCATTGAATAGTTTGATGGAAGGCTCTCCCTTTTTCTATTTTGAAATTGTTGAGAACGTTTCCAATTCAGAGTGGGAGACCATCAAACGGCATTTTAATGGCATAGATCCAGATTTCACAGACTCTAGATATTTTTCAGCATGCTTTAGGCTGAGGTGGTTATGTTTATAACCTTCCAATAGATGGAAGAAGGTTGATCCTTCCCCCTGCTCCCATGACAATCTTTGAGGTGCTTTCAAAAACAAAGAAGTATTGGCCCCCATGGGATCCGAGAGAGAAGCTGAATTGCATAAACACACGGGGTGCCCCAAGCACTATATGTGGATTGATCAGAAAAATATTTTCTTCCCACAAAGAAAGCAAGATACCTTCTTATCTTCAACATGAGATTGTCCTAGCATGCAAAATATGGAACTTGGTTTGGGTCAGTCCAGGCCAAGCTGCCCCACTTAAACCCCATGAGATTGAGCTGGTGCTTGGATATGATCGTGACCACACTTGAGGCTGCTCTACCCTTTCAGATCGGTATGATGCATTGGGCAACTCATTTCAGGTCAATACTATTGCGTACAATCTTTCACCACTGAAAGAATTATATCCGCAAGGTTTAACAGTTCTGTCCTTATTCTTGAGCCTTGGTGGGAAAGAAGTGACATTGCACAAATTGGGTATAATTTTGAAGGCTTTTGTTGTTATTGTGGAGATCAATTATAAATGTAAAAACATAATAGCCAGCTAGTGGAACAAAACCTTCCAAACAGGCCGATTTCAAATGGAGGATGATGTTAGAGATCTTATTGATGATAAGTTGGCTAAGATTGTGGATGCAGTGGGAAAGATTGACATCATAATTGGGGGAAGCCCCTGCAACAATCTCTCAGGCAACAATAGAGTAAGAAGGGTAGGCTTGGGTGGTTTAAAACATATCATGTAAGCAAGAGGTTACCTGAATATGACCAAACCTCTTAACAGCTAGTATTTTTTTGAATAGGGCATGATTGGATGTATATATGACATAATTACACCTGGATCATACGCTAGGACATGATATACATGTATAGGATCATAGGGACATGATACACATGTATATACAACATGATATACATGTATAGGGCATATACATGCATAGGACATGATATACATTACCAACTTTACTTCTTTCTGAGTATTACAAATATACATCCAATCATTCAAAGCTAATTACATATATGTGATTTCATGCCCTATATACATCCAATCATGCCCTATACAAATGTGATTGGATAGGACATGATGATTGGATGTATATATAAATCAAAGGTTGACTTGTGCATTTGTAATATATATATAGAACTGATCAATACACTCACATGTCTCATTTAATGTTGTGCACTTAACCTAGCCATGCATGCCAATTCATAGCATGAGTAGATTGATGTAAATCAGTTGGCTTGTGCATATGCAAGCTATTCCAATCATGTCAAGGTGTACTTATAGCTCACATATCTTTGATTGATTGATGGATAATATGCCTTTCTCTATCTCTTTCATGTACACCTTCATTGCATTATCTTTCTCTAGCTAAAAACCATTCGTGCTTTATCCACCTATTGATACGTAAGTGGGATAATATGCAATTGTAAGTGGGATGGTCTAGTAAGTCACTGCATATATATGTGCCAATTGACTTGCCAATGTGTTATCTCTTATCCTCAAGCTTTGTTATATATGTCACCACATAGGTCACTTGATTCCCTAAATGCATGCATTGATTTCTTAAATTGTTCATGCGCGTCTGTAAGTGCGTGTAACAGGAATTATCTGCGCATATATACGCGCTATTACATGCACTGACAGACACGCCACGCAAGTATAGAAAATTTTTAAAAAAGTTGTGGCTTTCTTTTCAAACCTGTGCTTTCTTGCGTTTTTTGCGCATTTTTTGCAATTCAAGCTTGACATCACTACTCGTGTCTATCTATCACTTCATGAAGACAATGAGCCAAGGAAATAAGAGTAAAAAGAGGATAGGAGGAAAGAAGAGCCAAAGAGTAAAGAACAAGAGCTAAACAGCAAGGAAGAGAACAAGATCGAAGCAACTTACCAAGGGAAGGGAGAAGGAGGACAAGGAGCTTGCAACCTAGCCGTCGCCACCCATTGGAACAAGCAAAGAAGGTGAGTTCTTCTTCTCTCTCTCAATCTTGTTTGGTTTCTCTGTTTGTTTGTCTCTCTCTTCTCTCTCTTCACATGCTGGATCTTGTCATCTATGGAGGTTTTTTAGCTTTGTTTTTTAAGCAAGTTTGAGAAGAAATGGTGCGACTGTGCACGTCTGTCAGCGCATCCAGATGATAGTGTAGATGCAGCTATAGACGTGGAAATAGACGCACAGATAGACGCCCATAGAGACACGCTGACAAACGCTCACAGAGACGCAGGTATAGACACGCACAGAGACACAGGTATAGATGCTGTATGTAATATGTTTTATCTGCACAGGGTAATATGATTTTTCTTGTGTAGATGTGGAATCTTGGATCCTCCAGCACCCCATTCAACAAGGAGCAATTCATGGGGGAGATGACCAATTATCTTGGTCACCCTCCCACTGCAGATGAGGTTTTCAGTCTTAGTGTGATGTCTGGGACACCTATCACATCTTTTCCTACACAAGGATCAGCTGAGGTACATGGATCGGCCGAAGCACGTGCATCTGCAGAAGCACGTGTATCGAGTGAGGTAGAGGGTAGTGCACGTCGAGGGAGGAGGGAGAGTGGTGCAGGAGGACGAGGAGGTCGAGGGCTTTGTGGGGGTTGCCTAGGTGGTGGCTCTCAATCACCCTCATCAGAAAATGAGAGAGGTGAGCCTCCACAAATGTACTACTCTATCACTGATGTTGGTGGTATCTTGCATGACTTTGAGGGGAGGGAAGTGATAGCCTACTTGAGGAGTGTCATCCATGCCACATACAAAGATTACATGATTCCCTTCAAGCACCAAAAAAATGGTTGGTGGCAAGAGGTGCTACGGGTAGTACATAAAAGGTACCCTAATCCCGAGAATTCACGATTCTTAGATGATTGGGGATGGTCAAAGTTGAGAGACGCGCTTCATAAAAAGAGGTCTCACCTTATGACCCGTGCCAAGGAGTCATTGCGGAGACAAGAGCGGGGGCGCCCTGGATATGGCCAACCATCCAATTGCCACCGCAAGGAGTGGAAAGAGGCCAAGAAGAGAGCAGTGGAGAAAATGACAAGTCGCCAACATGCAGAGGCGCGACGTATCCAGATGGCAACCATGGATCATCGCATTATGGATCGGGTGGCAGGGAGTCATGGGAGGCTGAGTTTGTAAGTATTATTTGATTTCTTTTTTTAAATTAAATTTTGTAATTTGTTTCACTTCATTATGTAGTGTGTTTTAATACGTTGTATGTTCAAATTGTTTTGTAGTATCATATCGTTGATAGGATGCCTACTCCTAGAGAGGTAGGCTACCATCGAGGTCATAACCGGGCATCCACTTGGCAGCATTTCTACGAGGAGGGACTCATCATGGAGGAGCAATATAATCGCGCCATGAGGATTCCACCACCAGAAGAGGTATGTTTTATTTTTTACATGAAAAGTATAGATAACTCTAATTTATTGTTTGTAATGGTATTTATATATCTTAATCCTTTGTGTAGGCGAACCCTGATGCAGTTGAGGATAGCGAAGAGGGGACTAGCAGTAGCGGTGGCGGCAACGGCAGCAGCACAGGCAGCGGTGGTGGTAGCAATGATGATGCCTCTTCTGAGGAGATATAGAGGAGCCCCATGCATGCATTCCTCCCCTTGGCTTGTAATTTTCATTTTTGATATGTATTACTTTCAGCTACTAGTGCTTGCGACCATGTCGTCACAAGCACTAGAACTCATAATGTAAAAACGTTTCATCTATATATATGAAATTTTGTGTGCTACATACATTGTTTTTTTTTCAGTATCCAATCTTCGAAATAATCTTTCTCTGTTTTCCCTAAGCATACAATTTGATGTTGATGGGGGGAAAAAAACCAAAGAGCATGTGGCTTCTCTCTGGTTTTTTTTTCATATCTCTATTTTGCGCGTCTATCAGCGCGTCTAAATTGCAGGATAAATGCGTGTCTATTCTCGTCAAAAACTTTCAGAGTAAACGCGGTTTTAGACACGTAGATACACGCGTGTATAGACACACAATATGAATATATCCACTTTTTTATAAATATGATTATATATTTACGTAGCACGTTTATACGCGCGTCTATAGGCACATCTAAGTGTGCGTGTAACTCTAATTATAAGCGTGCTTTTAGACACGATTTTGTAGATGCATTAATAAACGCACCCGACATTTTTTTTCACAATTCAAATATTGCGTCTACAAGTGCGTCTATGAACCCTTTTTGTTGTAGTGTTTGTAGATTTTTCTTGCATGTTTACTTGAGGGTAGTAAGGCGAGCATTTCCAATGTACGATTAAAAAGGTAGACAAGAGGTGAGCAATCACTTCATTGATAAAATGTGTGTCTTGATCACTAACTAGTTCAATGGGGTAATCAAATCGTGAGATCACCTGCTCCAAAAGGAACTTAGTTATGGTCCTAGCATCATTATTTCCAGTGGCTCGTGTTTCTATCCGCTTTTGGTGATAGTCCATGGCAACTATGATGTACTTGGCGTGCAAATATTGTGGTGGGACTAATCGACCTGATGAAGTTGATCCCCCATTTTTTGAAAGGTTTCCTTGCAATGATTGGGGTTAAGTCCATCTTGTCCATGTTTGCAAGCACATACCTTGGTCGGTTTTGGCATTCATTGCAATGCTTTACAAATCATATTGTTGCGTCTTGAAAAAGTTTAGATCACCATAGTTGAGATTACTACACCTTGCGGGTTGTTGTGTTGCCCCCACTGAAGTGTCCTCCACCGATTC
Organism: Lygodium microphyllum; assembly: GCF_053477565.2. NCBI lineage: Eukaryota > Viridiplantae > Streptophyta > Polypodiopsida > Schizaeales > Lygodiaceae > Lygodium > Lygodium microphyllum. The sequence goes on along the minus strand of NC_141144.1, from coordinate 95,857,280 downwards.
AGTTGAGTGCTTCTAAAATTATGTCATGCATTTCATGTTCGCACACACACCTACATAGCAAGCTGTCATGCCTTAGCCTTTAGAACTGACGTGCTATCAATTGATAGGTTGTACCTTAAGGATGAGTTGCCTAGGTCACACTCTATCAATGGGTCTTTTGAGTAGTCCATGTTCAAGTACTTGGACTATGTCATCTTCCTAATATAGCATCAAGTCGACTCTAAACAAATCTTTCTTGCTAGACAGGTTGCTAAAGAGATGCGTACCTCGCAAATCATTGGCAGTATTATCTTGTCCAATGGCTTCTCCTATGGGGATGCGGGACATGTGGTTAGCCATGTAATGTTATTTTCCCTTGCACACAACCACAGAAAAGTCAAACTCTAATAGCACAAGTAACCATCGAGCAATGTGTCATGTAGCACAAGTTTTATTAACAAGATAAAGCAAGGCTTGATGGTCAACAAAGAAGGTAAAAGACATTGCCAATAGACAATGCCAAAATTTCTTTACAGCAAATACCATGATTAAACCTTCTCTCTCCATCATGGAATAGTTCATTTTGGTGTCCACAAGTTGTTTGCTAGCAAAACTCACTAGATAGTCTAGATTTTGCTCACAAGGCTAGCACAACACTGCTCCCATAGCAAACCTTGAGGCGTCTATGTGAACATGGAAGGTTATGGTCCAGGCTGGGGCTTGTAGTATTGGTGTGGTTATCAAAGCTTTTTTTCAACTCTTCATATGCACCTTGTCATTCCTCGATCCATTTGAATAGTACCAGCAGAGTTTGTATCCTAACTAGAAATAAGGCTATTCCTATAGTTCCAAATGTGACATAGCATAAGGGACCTTGAGAGATTCCATTGTCTCAAAATAGTTGGATCCACATATGAGGATCACCAAGGGGTATTGTCTTCATCAAGCGAGAGTCCTTTGAACTGGCCACTTTAAGTCAAGTCTTGAGCTTGATCAAAATTAGTTTAACTTGGGGAGATGATTGCAAAAATGAATAAACAATAGTTTCTTCTTAATTTCTACACATAACACAAAACGAAGAGACATTAATTGTTTTAAGATCCAACCCTGTAAGTAATTTGTTTAGAGTAAGCCTTCATAGAAAAGTATTCAACTTGTTTGATTGCATTGCTTTCCAAACTTTAGCGATCCTATTATTCCACCTAGACCCACGAGAGAGTGGGGTTTTTTTTTTCCATAAAGCCTAGGTGCATGTCTCACGACGATGATGCATGGACATTGCAAATATGTTCGTGCACCCATGGACATGTATGAATAAGCATAAGAACACGCACACTATGGGTAGGCACACACCATATGTGGAAAATATGTACATACATCCCCCTTTGCTTTCTCATCATGTGTATACATGCATGCTTGCATATGTATACACACATTTCTAAGTACACATAACCAACTTTTATAATCTAGACAAAGTCCATAATGTCAACACACTTTTTTCCACAAGACCTAGGTGTCCATAATCCCAAACTTTCTTGCAATGAAAAATAGTTTTGCTAGACTTGACAATTAGATGCTTAGCAAGGTATACTAGTCTTGGTGCACAAGCTGTCAACTAAGTTGTCTATCATGTTTGCTACATAGCACAACCAATCAACTTCCTTTCTTGATAAGCCAAAGTGCTTAGTAACCCATTGGAGGTCTCTCCAAGGGTTACCTTCTAGGTCAAATGGATACAATGATAACCAGATTCTAGGAACCAAAGAGGGATCAACCTTATTAAATATCGTGGTCTCACATGGTGGTATGTTTTGTCAAGATCCACATTGACTAAGACAAACCTAGTTGTAGAGACAAAGCATTACAAAATCATGGTTATTGGTAAAAGGAAACAATCAAGAAACTTAGCTAGCATTGACAAAGGGCATAACACAACCAAAAATATACACATAAGACTCACAAGTCTTCGTTTGCATGCTCCCAATGACAAAGCAGATAACACAATCAAAAGAACACACATAAAACACATACACAAACACATTTGTATATCCATGAACAAATACACGTGATACTCAGACAAACACATTTGCATATCCATTAACAAATACACATGTGATGCTCACACATACATATTCGCATAGGCATAAGACACATGTAATGGTCCTCCACAAGTAGACAAATATTTATACATAAAAATTTGTATGTCGAGAACACTTGAGGCCATAGAACACAAGCCCTCTTGTCTCCCACCTCTCTTTAAATGTTGAAGGCAACTCTCTCTTCCCAACCCTACATTTGGTGTAATGAAGAGAATCCAAAGCCTTTCACTAGTATCCATTGGACAAGTAAATTCAAGCATGATGAACCTTTTACACCTAGCGAAGTGGGAATGCTTTGATGAGAAGAACTTCATGATCATGAGATGATGTATGAATCTATGTCCATGCAAAAAGAGACATGAATCCATGTGTAAAGGGATCCAATGCTAATACATTGGGAAATGAGGCAAAAATATGTGCCTAGCCTAACTAACACAATATTGGTGAGTTTGGGAATCTCCTAATTCCCATTTGTTGAATACTAAGAAGGTGGCACCCGAATAACATGCTCATAAGTTTCTCAAAACCATATGATGTGACCTATCGTTGGAAAGCACTTGAAAAATGGAATCTATTGAGCTATAGAGTGCTCAATTTGGAGTTATAGTATTTAAGTTATGACAAATCCAAAGATTTGACCACATATCCCAAACTTATGGTAAATTCCTATATTACCCAATATGGTGTTAACTAGGCATAATGTGTCTAGCCTAAGTATAAATTTTGGTGGCAACTCGCTGCCCTATAAGGATCTTTTGAGCTCATTTTACAAAGCATTGAAATCAACACCTAGATGGTAAATAAGCATATCTTGTTCTAGATGTAGACTCCCAAGCTCTTTTTGTTGGAGCTATGTATAGCTCACTCTATCTAGACAAGGTCTCACCTATATATGTAGATTGTGATCAATATGAAATAGCCTTTGGGAGTGTATATGACATCTCTTCTCTCCCTCACACGTCTCTACATATCTTCTCTCTCTACATCTCAACATGGTATCAGAGCTATCATGATTGACTACAACCAATTCCTTGAAGAAGACAATCAGAAAGTATATTTATGTAGTATCTCTTCAATTATTAATTCATGTCCTTCTCATGCTTAATTTTGATGTATTACGTATATTATGAGCATCTTATGTTATGAATGTTAAGTATAGAAGAAGCTCACTCAATTATCCTTGATAATCATTTAGATTGCTAATATGTTAAATTGTAGATGTACCTTGCTTGGATACCATAAAATTTTCTATTTGGACAACTATTAGCAAATGCCGTCCTTGCTCAATTTGGAGTGCTGTGTTAAAAATTATGCCAATCTACGTAAACTAGACTTGAAACACGAAAACAAACAGGACAATAGCTTTTTGTGCATACTTCTACAATACAAGTTTTGTCACAATTACTGACTCTATCTCATGTTTACTCGCTCCTACGTTTCTGCCAAAGTTAGTTACATCATCATCTCTTCTTGCCTAAACAATAAAGCAATAGCATTTTGATCATTTTTCGTGTTTCTCGTCTATGTTGGATTGATTTATTCTCGTATATGTTTCATCTATTCTCGGTCGCTTTATTCTTGCTCACACTTCATCTATCTTAGATCTCTTTCTTTTGGAGTATTCTTATTTTTTTATAGCATAACTTCTACATATGACTTCTTATGTTATACTTTTGTCCTCATTTCGTATATGGTGTGAAAATTCTATGATGTCATATTGTACGTATTCTCTTAGCGACCAGATATGTAAAATTCTATCATTGTCAAACGGATTTTCTTCTGGACAACATTCTATCCCTCACTTTCAAGAGCAAGGATTCCTTGGATGGAAAGTCAAGTTCGTGCTAATCCTTGAAGGTGATGACTTGCATGATATTCTTCTTGGTAATTATGAATGTCTGCTCAACCAATTGATTCGGATCATGATAATACCCTTGTAATTGACGAAGTTGTCATTGGAAAATGGTAAATTGTTTATAATGAGTGGGTGAGATGTGACAAAGCATCTCATTAGTATATTCTTTGTTCTCTTCAGGTTCTTGGTTGAAACCACTGGCTTGAACATAAAAACATATGATGACAGAAACAATTAGGCTCTACTCCATAGCTTAACCATTTATTGGTTGCCATATTAGTAACTTAAAGTTAGTTTCTTATGCTTGATGTATATAATCTTTCAACCTCACAAGCTATATGGGAGTATTTGATAGCAAATTTTAAGAAAATGTCTATTACAGAAATACTTTATCTTCATAGTTATCTCATTGAGTTGCAATACAACATCAGAACTTCTATGACAACATATATTGAATCATTCAAGAACTCAATTTGTTGCTGTTGTGATGCCATGCCATGAAAGAAATTGGTAAAACAACTTCTTGAAATTTTAAAGGATTTTGCTTATGTTAATATTATTGCCATATTATCTAACAAATATGGGATCAATTTTGATGAAGCTTGTATATTTTTGACTGAATATTCGCAACAACGAAATGAATGACAATACACAAATCAAGAAACAACTATGATCTCACAAGAGGACACACAATCAAATCAAATCGTCCAAGCTTTACTTGCTCAAAGGCATCTCTTTCCATGCTTTACATAGGATTCGTCGTGGTGGTAACTTCTCTCGTCTCGAGTTTCGTAAAAGACATTGTTCTTTTTGCAATAGAAACGGTCACACTATATATGATTGCTAGGCAAAACAATATGATGAGGAAAATGGTATTACAAGTAAACAACCATGCTTATCCAGAGCTTGTGACTATTGCAAAAAGATTCATCATCCAACTCATCTATGTTTCAAGAGGCATTTTGATTTAGATCGTGATAGAGCATATGCTGCTACACATGGCAACACTACTAAAGAAGCAAATTGTGTAAGTTATTTTATCTTTTGAGAAAGGATAATTCATGTTGGTGATGGATCTCTTTTTATTAGTGATTCTGATGCTACAGGAAACATGACATATCAATCCCAATGGCTACATAATTATCATTCTATTCCTGTCAGGAAATTGGTTTATCCTGCTGATGACACAACCTATCAAGTCAAAGGTATATGTGTTTTATATCTCGATACTCTTTCTTCAACAAGAATTTTGTGTGGAGTTTTACAAGTCCCAGATCTACAAAGGAATCTTATTTTAGTTTCAAGACTTGTGGATCTTGGTCTCTTTGTTGGTTGTTTCGAGCATACCAAGTATTGCATTGAGAAAGACAGCCAAACCATAGCTGCTATCACTTCTCGAAATGGTAATTCTTTTTTAGTTATCTTTAAATGAAGATTTTGCAAATGTTTTTATAGATCATGGAGATCTTAATAGCAAAATATGGCATCATCGCCCTAGCCTTTAGAGCTGAACTACTATCAAAAAGAACTAATAGGGTTGTATCTTAAGGATGAGCCGCCTAGGTTAGGCTCTGTCGATGGGTCTTTTAGGTAGTCCATGTTCAAGTACTTGGACTATGTCATTTGCCCAATATTACGTCAAGTCGGCTCTAAAAAAATCTTTCTCGCTAGATAGGGCTGAAGAGATGCGTATCTAGCAAATTGTTAGCAGTGATACCCCATCCAATGGCTTCTCCTATGGGGATATGGGACATGTAGTCAGCCATATAAGGCTATTTCCCCTTGCACACAACCATAGAAAAGTGAAACTCTAATAGGAGAAGTAACCATCAAGCAATGCATCATGTAGCACAAGGTTCATTGACAAGATAGAACAAGGATTGATGGTCAACAAAGAAGGTAAAAGGTATTGCCAACAAATAATGCCAAAATTTCTTTACAGCAAATACCATGGCTAAACCTTCTCTCTCTATCATGGAATAGTTCATTTCAATGTCCATGAATTGCATGCTAGTGAAACTCACTGGATAGTTTAGATTGTGTTCACCAAGCTAGCACAACAGTGCTCCTATGGATGGCAAACCTTGAGGCATCAATGTGGACATGGAAGGGTATGGGGACAGCCTAGAGCTCATAGTATTGGCACAATTGTCTGATTTTTTTTCAACTGATCTTCATATGCAACTTGGCATTCCTCGATCCATTCGAATAATATCAGTAGTTTGTAGAGTGGTCTAACAATTAACGTGCATAGTTTAATACAAATCGCCCTAGGAAGCATTGAACTCCCTTGTAATTGGTTGTTTGATAGTGGGAGGTCGACCATAACCCTAACTTCTTTTGAGAAGTTAGTGGCAATGCCATTCTTGGACACCACGTGCCCTAGGATGCATCTATGCTTCACCCTCAGAACTGACACTTAAGGGAGTTCAGCGAGAGACAGTACAGCTTGCATCGTTCAAAGACTGCGTAGAGTTTGTCTAGGTGTTCTTTCCATCTTGAATGAATACATAGGTCATCAACAAACACCTTTAACTCTTGCTGATGCATGTCCTCAAAGATGGTACATATGAGCCATTGAAATGTGGTTGGAGCATTTGTCAACCCAAAGGGCATGACTATGTAGACAAAGATACCTCACTCAGGAGCAAATGCGGTTTTATACTTGCCATCAAGATGCACTTACACCTGATTGTAACATGAAAAACCATCTAAGAAACGATATGCTTCTTTTCCAGCCACTCTTTCGAGCATATGCTCAGTGTACGACAATGGTAGATAGTTGTCTCTCTTCGTTACAAATTGAATTTCTTATAATTAATACACACTCTAATTTTTCCATTCTTCTTGAGAATGATTATAATGGGTGAGACCCAATCAATGTGATCAATTTCATAGATGAATCTTGCTCTCAAGAATTTGTCCATCTCCTCCTTGACCACATGATCATGCTTGGGATTCATTAGATACAGTCACATCTTGATCGGTGTTGTATCAGATGTCATGAAAATGTTATGAGTCACTATACTCGGATCCACTCCTTTTAGCTTGTCAAGTGACCAAGCGAAGACATCTATGTATCCTCGTAGGAGAGAAATGGGACTCGCTTCTTCTAGCTTGCTCAAGTCATCGGTGATAAAGATAGGTCGGGGTGTCTGCCCTTCATTAGCCAAATTAAGCTCTTTCACTTTGGGAGGTCCTTCTATAGGCTCTCTCGTTTACCCTTGTCTTTTGACCCCGAGCAAGATCCTACCGCCTCTCTTAAACTTTATGAATCATTTCGATAGGTCTTGCAGTTTTTTTTGTTCTCTGGCTTCCGACTCCTTAGGCTGTCTCTTCCTTCCCTCCTTTAACCTTTTGCAGCGCCTTAGGTGGGCTGGTAGGTCTCCCTTGGTGCATTTTGTATTAAGAGGCTAAGGTATCTTAGGGTCGCTAATTGAGCTCACTTTTGATTCAAAATAGAACTCTCCGCCATTGCTAGAAGAGGGAGTCTCTCTTGGTGGTTGTGGCTTTAACAATTATTCCATTCTCAATAGATGCATGACAAGTGGCTAAATTATCCCTGCTTACTCATAGTTTATCACCCCTAAATGGTATAGCCAAGTGTAATCACATTCGGTTTGTTCTGAAAACTCCTCTTTCTATTCTAAATGCATTGGCGCTCTACCGCTTTAAGTCTACTCTGATCTACTCAATTACTCAACCATACGTGTCCTATTGTATTGTGTCAGTCTCCCCTTTATTGTGTTTGTTCTTTCATAGAATTGCAATCTTCATACTCATCATCTGAATTGTCCTCATCCGACTGCTTGTTATCTCCTAAGCCTTGATGCTCCATTTCTTTATCATCGATGACTAGGGCCCAATTGTACATCAAGTTCAAATCATGAGCCTTGGTCTAGCTTCACTTGGGTTCATCCAAGAGATCCTTGAGGAGTTTGAGGTTAGTAGCTAGGTTGCCAACTAGCTGGTTTGTCAAATGCTCCAAGATTTCGTGGAGCTCTTTCTTGTTGTTTTGGACATGGAGTGTGATTGGGATGGGCCATTCACTAGGGATTTTGGCCATCACTCATAGTGGCACTGAGGGTTTTCCTTGGGGTCACCAATTGCAATAGCACCTTGTTTGTATTCCTCATTGTCTAAGAATGGAAAATCGATCGTGGCTAGCATGTGCATCCAATCGTGCTCATCCTCAAGGTAGGGGATGTACTTTGTTAATGGCCCATAAGGTTTTCTAACCTTGTCAAGATCTAAAATGACCAAAATCCTACATGTCTGATCATAAAAAGTCTCTTAATAGAGTGTTTTGCCTTCCTTAGGAAGCTCATGTGTGTTGGATAAGATGACCTCTATTCCTCATCATGTTGTACTCTATGTACACATTGTACTTTGTTGTTTTTCTCTTATTCTCTCTTCACTTGAGGCACATTTACCTTTAAGTGGGAGGTTTTTGGGGGTAAAGGTGTCCGTTCCTAGCCACTCGTGTATTACTACACTGATAGTACCTACACCTACACACTGCAAAGCGGCAGGTGCCCATCATTTGTTAGATATGATCAATGCCCCACCCTCATTAGGTGCTACCAATGATCCATGGTGCTCAAAGTTGTAAGGCCCCCATTATGAGGAGAAGCCAAATGTGAGCCCGGACATTAGTTGAGTCCTGACTTGTATATCAGATGAGGTCTATGTGATCGGATGGCAAAAAGGTGATTGTTGTGGGTCTAATCTTTGGGTTAGACAGAGTGGTTAAGCTGGTAGCAACTCGAGGCACATTGCATCGAGTTGCGGGGTAAGGGAGTTAAAAGGGGCCCCTATTTTGGGGTCTGGGGCCGCAGAAGCGGCCCCTAGCTGGGGGGTCCCAGGCGAGCCAGCAACCCCCCCTGCGGAGGCAGCGTTCCCGGCCCGATGGTAAAGGGAATATTCCCTAGCCGACTAGTGGAGGCTCATATGGTAGGTCGGTCAGCAGGCCGATCTAACGACCTTCGCAGGCTATAAAAGATAAACCCCTTCACAACCATCGATCATTCATCTTTCACCCAGTTAGAGTTGTTGTTCTAGCTAGCCTTAAGCTCTTCACCTATCTTCTGTCTAGATCGCCATCTAAGCTTCACACAGTGGAAGCGCACGGGTGGACAGAGCCATCTTTGTATCATTTGTTTGGAGCTAAAGAATTTATTGATTCTCCTCTTATCTGTTGTGTACTCTCTATCTCTTTCTCAGATTTTGTTCACTGCGTCGTGTAATTTTTACATGGTATCAGAGCCCAGGGGGCTCTAGAGATCAAAGATGTGCAAGAGGCAAAGGCTTCAACAGCAAAGAGAAACTATGTCGACTTCCGAAAGTAGTTCTGGTGCATCAGGAAGCGATGCAAGAGGTGGTGCTACTGTACCGGCTATTCAAACATTGAGGATTCATTCACCAACCTTCAGCGAAGGCAAGTTAGATGCTACAAACTACACCTTGTGGAAGTTCAAAATTATAACTATCCTTGATTCTTATGAGCTTCTGGAGACTGTGCTGGGGACTAATGCAGAACCACAGCCTACCCCCGACCCATCAAATTCTAGTGTGATGATTCCTCCGAATGCAGATCTTCTACGAGCTTGGAAACGAAGAAATGCAGATGCATTGTGTGCCTTAGTTACAAGCTGTTATGACAGTGTTCTGACTTTGATTTAGCATACAACCAAATCGTCAGAGGCTTGGAATGTACTAAGGAGTAAGTATGAAACACGAAGCGGAGAAGTTTGCTGAAGGAGAGACAATTGAAGCATTCATCACTCGGATTAAGAATCTACGCGATCAGATGGCTGGCACTGGGATACAAAAGACTAGCGAGGAGCTAGCGAGGAGGTGTCTTCGGATTTGTCCACAAAAGTTTGATGGACTAGTAACTGCCCTTAATACTCAGGTAAGACCTCAAGCTTTGACTTTTGAGGAGTTTTGTGCATTATTGATGGAGGAGGAGTTGAGGTTGAAAGCCCAAGAAGGAAGCAACAATGGAGATGCTGCATTCTCTGCCAATGCAAAAGGCAAAGGTGGTTCCTCCACCAAAAATGATGGTCACAAAAAGAAGAAGGGCGGCAAGAAGAAGTTTCAAGGAGAGCTTCTACTGTAAGAAGAAAGGACATGCAATTGCAGATTGTCGTGTCAAGAAGGCAGATGAAAAGAATTGTACCCTTAAAAGTAAAGGGAAAGAGACAGCCAATACAGCTGAAGCAGAGTTGGAATTATTCATGGCAACCATTGAGGAAGTGTGCTCCTCGGCGCAAGAAGAATCTACCACTGACTCATGGATGTTGGATAGTGGGGCCTCCCGTCACATGAACAACAAGAAAGATCTAAACAGTTCTATACAGCCTCTACAAGAATCCATCACTGTGACAGTTGGAAATGATGCTAAATGCCCTGCTGCGGGCACATGTACTATTTCTTTTGTTATTGAAAATGGTGAAGTCAAAAAGCTTTCAAATGTGTTGTATGTTCCCGAAATCAGGAGAAATCTCTTATAAAATGCTGCCATAATTGATCTTGGTCGTGAAGTGAGGTTCAAGAAGACAGGTGCAGAAATTCTTGATAGTGCTGGCACTATTGTTGGCAAAGGAGAAAGAAGGAACAACCTGTATGAGCTAAGTGCTCTTACAACCACCGCTAGAGTGGGCACAAGTAAGCTTTGGCATGAAAGGTTTGGACACATCGGATTTGTAGTGTTGAAGGAGATGCAAAAGCAAGGTATGGTTGCTCACCTACCTACAATAACTGAATTGAAGGAACCATGTAAAGCTTGTATGATGGGCAAGCAACAGAGAAAGGCATTTCCACAAGAAAGCAAGAATAGAGCACAGGCTCCTCTAGATTTGGTGCATGTTGACTTGTGTGGTAAGATGCCTACACAGGTCTTGGGGGGATCTTCTTATTTTATGTTGATTGTCGATGACTACAGTAGGAAGATGTGGGTGTACTTCCTTCATGATAAGGCTCAAGCTTTTGGTAAGTTTAAAGAATGGCTAAAACTTGTTGAGAATGAAACAGGGAAAAGTGTGAAGAAATTTAGAACAGATGGTGGTGGTGAGTTCAACTCAAAGGATTTTGCAGGCTTTTGTAAGAGAAAAGGGATCAAGCGTCAATTGACGACGCCTCACACACCTCAGCAGAACGGTGTTGTGGAACACAGGAATCGCACCATTGTGGAGATGGCAAGATGCATGCTAAAGGGCAAGGGATTGCCTAACCATTTTTGGGCTGAAGCTATTAATATTGCAGTCTACATTCTAAATCGGAGCTACACAAAGGCTCTCAAGGGAAAAACACCTCATGAGGCTTACACTGGTAAGAAACCATCTGTCTCACATTTCAGAACTTTTGGATGTGAATGTTATGCACATGTTCCAGATGAGAAGAGAAACAAGTTAGAACCAAAAAGCAAAAAATCTATCTTCTTGGGTTATAGTGATGAACATAAGGCTTACAAATTATATGACCAAGAGGCAAAGAAGATCATCGCGAGCCATGATGTGGTGTTCAAGGAGGAGCCGCATACAGTGGAGGAGGAGAAGGCAAGTTCTTCCACTTTATCATCAAGCGAAGAAGTAGTCCACTATGAACCTGTCCCGAGAGCTAACTCTATCCTTAAGGAGAAGGAAGCATCATCTTCAAATGATGAGGAAAAAGTTCACCAACCTAACATCACCCCACCGGAAAAGCCATTGCCGTGCTGGGTGAAGTAGCTCTATGACCACAATAATCCTATGCCTGCATCTGTTGAGGAGAAGGCAGACGGACCAAGGAGGTCTCAGAGAATAGAGGAGCAAAGGAGTGCTTCTGCTCACATAGTCAATATGGCCTTGATGGTTGAGATTATGAGAGAAGTAAAGGAGCCAACTGACTTAGAAGAAGCACTTGCAGATCCATCATGGAAGGCTGCTATGTAGGCGGAGTATGACAGCATAATGAAGAATGACACTTGGGAGCTAGTGGATCGACCAGCAAAGCGGAAGGTTATTGGCACCAGATCTGGAAGGTAAAGTACAAGGCTGATGGTACCTTAGAAAAGTACAAAGCTAGACTGGTTGCTGAAGGATTTTCACAAGTTGAAGGGTTTGATTTTCAAGAGTCATTTGCCCCAACTACCAGAATGACCACTATTCGCACGGTACTTGTAGTGGCTGCCCATAAGAAGTGGCCAATGTACCAAATGGATGTTAAGTCAGCGTTCTTAAATGGTGACCTCAAGGAGGAGGTGTACGTGGCTCAGCCACCAGGGTTTGAGGCCCCCCATTCAGAGAACAAAGTGTGTAAGCTGAAGAAGGCATTGTATGGCCTGAAACAAGCCCCCAGAGCATGGTACCAGTGGCTAGATAAGTCCTTTTTAAACCTAAACTTCAAAATATGTGCCTCAAATGCTAATTTGTATGTTTACAGGGATGGTAAAAAGTCTGTAGTGATTGTCCTATATATGGACGACCTTCTTATTACAGGTGACTATGAAGATATGATCAACCAAACTTGAAAGGCTTTGAGTTTTGAGTTTGAAATGACAAACTTATGCTTGCTGCACTATTGTTTGGGGATTGAAGTCTAGCAAGAGCCAGGAAAGATCTTCATCTCTCAGAAGAAGTATGCATAGGAGATCTTGAAGGCATTTGGCATGACCGAGTGCAAGGAGATAGCTACACCTATGGAGGTGAATGCAACGTTATCCGTCGAGGATACATCAGCAAGGGCAGACATTGGGAGGTATAGGAGGTTGATCTACTTGTGTAACACCAGACCAGATATCAGTTTTGCTGTTGGTGTTTTGAGCACGTTCTCAAAAAAACCTCATGAGAGTCATTGGAAGGTTGGGATGCGGGTGCTCAGATACTTGAAGGAAACTCTTGACTATGGTATCACATACAGTTTCGGAACTTCTCTTATGGGGAATTGTGACTCAGATTGGGCATGAGATAGTGATTCCAGGAAGTCAGTTTCTAGTTATTGTTTCTCTTTGGGTTTAGAAATTTTCTCTTGGATTAGTAAGAAGCAGCCAATAATGGCATTGTCTTCTACCGAAGCAGATTACAAGGCAGCTTGTTTTGCTGCATGTGAAGCAGTATGGTTGAGAAGGATTCTATGGCATATGGGAGTGCAGGATGAAGAGCCAACTGTGCTGAGATGTGACAATCAGAGTTGCATCGCCATTGCCAAAAATCCAGCGTTTCATGCACGCACCAAACATATAGAGATCCAATATCACTATGTGCATGATTTGATGGAGGATGGGATAGTGGAACTAGTCTACTATCCAACAGAGGAGAATGGAGCAGTTATCTTCACCAAAGCACTTACGAAGGATCTGCTTCAAGTTCATCTTCAAAGACTCGGCATTGGGCCAAGGAGATAGTTCACCTATGGGTGGACATTGAGGGGGGGTGTTAGATATGATCAATGCCCCACCCTCATTAGGTGCTACCAATGATCCATGGTGCTCAAAGTTGTAAGGCCCCCATTATGAGGAGAAGCCAAATGTGAGCCCGGACATTGGTTGAGTCCTGACTTGTATATCAGATGAGGTCTATGTGACCGGATGGCAAAAAGGTGACCGTTGTGGGTCTAATCTTTGGGTTAGATGGAGTAATTAAGCTGGTAGCAACTTGAGTCCTGAGTTGCGGGGTAAGGGAGTTAAAAGGGGTCCAAGGGTAGCGTCCCCGGCCCGATGGTAAAGGAAATATTCCCTAGAATATTCATTGGCTGACTAGTGGAGGCTCATATGGTAGGTCGGTCAGCAGGCCGACCTAACGACCTTCGCGGGCTATAAAAGATAAACCCCTTCACAGCCATCAATCTTCATCTTTCACCCAGTCAGAGTTGTTGTTCTAGCTAGCCTTAAGCTCTTCACCAATCTTCTGTCTAGATCGCCATCTAAGCTTCACACAGTGGAAGCGCACGGGTGGACAGAGCCATCTTTGTATCAGTTGTTTAGAGCTAAAGAATTTATTGATTCTACTCTTATCTGTTGTGTACTCTCTATCTCTTTCTCAGATTCTGTTCGTTGCGCCGTGTAATTTTTACATCATTGTCACTTCATACTTTATTCTTTCAATGACATTTGAATAAACGGAAGGCTAGTCACACATTGTGACTATTGGTGTTCCCATATCTTGAGTCTCTCTCTCTTGCTCCTTACTCTCTTGCTCTCTTGCTCCATCTACCATAGCTCACACCTCTCTTACTTCCTCTTGCTCGTGCTTCCACTTGGGCTTCTCCCTTCAACATAGAGCTCATTGATGCCCAACTTTAGGAAAGAAGTCATCAAGCACACAAAGTACCGGCTCATCATATGCACACACATACCAAAGAACCCCATCTTGAATTCATAAAGCTTCAAATTGCTTGAAACATTGTGAGATTCAAAGATCTTCTTATGACTTTCTATTGCTTCCATAGCATCCATAGCTATAATCGCATACTTTGCATTGGCCCTAGGCTACATCTATTGTAGCACTTGTTGCTAGTGGTATAGTTGTTGCTGCTACATGTATGTTACAATATTAAATATTTATAGAAATTTATTAATCCCATCAGTAGAATCCAATGTACCTATTTAAAGTGGTGGTTCTCCCATCTTTTTGACAACCAAGATGTGGCTTTCACATCGAGTTCACCAGTGATGTCGAATGATAATCTCATTGCCAAAGGAATCCACAAAGGATAATGGATCAAATAAGATAAGAGAAGGGTTGCAAAGTAGTATAAAAAATCTCACTTTAGAAAATGTCATTTAGACCTATGAAGGTAGGAAGAAGGATTTAAGGCTCCTTTAGGGGAGTTTACAATATTGAACACAACTGTAGACCACTAGTTCAATTCATTTTGTCATGTAATGTAAAGGGCATAGTAGTTTTTGCTTCACAAGGCAATGGATTTGTCTCTATGTTCATTAGCTCAAAACAAATTCTCAATATATCTTCCTCAAAGTTGATCTAATTGGATGGAGACAAAATAGATACTCATTAAAGAGGAAAACAATATGGGATTAGCTTTTCAAAGTCGGTATGATGTAGAAGAAGTGCTAAGAAAGAAAAGAATGTGCTTTAAAATCTTTGAACATCAATGAGTGGTTTTATTCTTGCATGTAAATTTACTTAGCCTTTGCTATAAAAGGCTTTCATCAAATTCAAGTCCTCTCCTCCTCACCCTTAGAGATACTCATTCTCAAAAGCTTGAATAGACACAGAGGCGCCATAGCCAACTCTCTTAATTTTTTGTGAAGGCTTCCTCCCTTGATAACATATCAACTTGCCACCATTTTGTTGAAAGGATGATAAGTAAATTTCTCTTCCATCTTCCCTCCCCCTAGCAAACTCCTCAAAACAATGTTCAACTACATGCCACATATGCAAACATGGCTAACTACCTTCCATATATAACTAATGCTAGAGCTAAGAATCTTCCCTTCCATCTCCACTATCCCCCTTGTCCTCTCACAACTGTTATCCAAGTACTTGCCTTCACAGCACTCCTAGCTTTAATGATCACAACTTTTTTCTACTTTGTTTGTTCCACAAGGAGTCAAACTATCTGGTGGTGGGTGTTCTTTCTTCTATATGTATGATCAAAGCTCTTGATGTTGGAGTAGGTGGGAATCATAAGAATCCTTATCATGATCATCTCTATCTATATTCTATTATTTGAACTTTTTATGTCTCCATGAAACCTACATGCTATATTCTATGATTTGAACTTTTTGAACCTCCATGAAACCTGCATGCTCTTGGTTATTGATGGATTTTCTCCTCCCTATTTTACAAATGGTGCATCTTCTCCCCTACTAATAGGGACGATTAGGATGAGGACTGCTCACACAATTGAGATTCTTGACTATCAGCTCATTCTTCCTTCAAGTTGATGGCTTCATATTTCCACAAAGTACTATACCCTCCTTTCATCATATGGATATTGGTGCCTCTTTTCTCCCTCGGGCTTGATCTTTGTCAAGTTTCCTTAACCACCTTCTGTGAGATCACAACCTTTGTAAACCTTCAACTTTTCTATCTTCTCCATGTAGATTTTCCCCATGCAAAAGTTTGTCCACCTACTTTCTCCCAACACGTTGCTTTCACCAACTTTCTCTCTCCTATAGCATAATCATTGTTCCCTTCCATGCAAGGCACTAACTCAACATGCTTTTCCACCTTTCGTCTAATAATGGCTAATACAAGTGTCAAAGAAAACCTTTGAGCCTTAGGATTTTTTCCAAGGTTTCAAAGTTTCTCAATACACACACGTTGGGGTTGGCACAATCACTTCGAGGCTGGTTTGTAACACACATTCGAAAAGGTTGTTGGCCATGTTCATCTCCTCTAGCTCATCAAGATGATCCAATACTTGCTTCATCCCATCATCAAGACACCCCTCTCTGATCATAATACTTATCCACCATACTTCCCCTCTTATTTAGTTACTTGGAAAGCAAGATCAAATGGTAAGGTACTGACAAAATGCATAAGAGTGAGATCATCTTATTCCAACTATCCAACAAAGAGACACATGTTTCCCTAGGTTTTTTGGGCATGAGTACATGGTGTCATGAAATCTTAGATATGCCCCTAAGTTTTTCATGGTTCAAAAACACATAAATATAGGTGTCTACAAGCCTATGTCTTTCTTAATTTCTATATTTTTCTTCCTCTTTATTTATTCATTTTCTCTTTACCCTCTTCTCGTCTAGATTCCTCATTCTCTTTTTATTTCTCTCCCACTCTTAATCTCTTTCTTTGCCTCTGTCTTTCCCTGTCTCTCTCCGTCTCTCTTTACCCTCTCCTCGTCTAGATTCCTCATTCACTTTTTATTTCTCTCCCACTCTTAATCTCTTTCTTTACCTCTGTCTTTCCCTGTCTCTCTCCGTCTCTCTATTTTTTTCTTCCCTCTCTTTAATTTTGAATATTTTAATTTTCCTATCCCTCCCTCTCTCTAGGTCTCTTGTTCTCTTAATCTTCCCTCCCTCTCACTTTTTATCTATTAATGCCATTCTTCTTCTCCCTCCCTCTCTTTTTCTCTCTCTTAATTTCTCTCTCCCTCGTCCTCTCCCTCTCCCCCTCCCTCTCTCTCCTTTTTCCCTCGTTTTCTCTTAACTTCTCCATTTCTCTTATTCTTTCTCTCTTAACTTCTCTCTTTCCATTTCTCTTTCTCTTTCCCTAGCTCCCTCTCTCCCTTTCTTTATTCTTTCTATCTCTATTTCTCCCTCTTGCTCTCTTAATTTCTCTCTTTCTTTCTATTTATCTCTCAATTTCTATTTCTCCATTTTCTCTTTCTGGCTTCATCTTTCTCTTTCCTTCTCTCTTTCTAGCTCTCCCTCTCCTTTCCTACCCTTCCCCTTCTCCCCCCTCTCTCTTTCTCTAAGTCTCTCTTTGCAACTATAGTCAAGAAAGTAAGAAACCACAAGCCACAAAAGGTTGAATAAGCATGGGGGTAATCATTGGCTAGCTACATGATGCATAGCAATGATAAGTTAGGCAAAGACTAGCCTATGGCTTAGGCTTGGGCTCCGAGACTATCACAATTCTAGTATCTCTTGTGGCTTTGTTTGGCCTAGCATAGCTTAATCATGGCATTGTGCCTAGCCTAACTTGTGCCTTAATTGAGCATAGTCCTGGGAGTGCATTTTATTGAATATGTAAAATAGCACATGAGTTTAAAGGAAAGGGTATTTTATGTAATAAAATTTACAAGATTATATTTATAAAAAATATTTTTAATTAAAATGTGAAAAAATTATAAGTTTAGTAAAGTAAAATGAGTCATTTTATGACATTATAGCATGTAAAGAAATGGTATTTCTTTATATACTTTGAATACATGTTATATAGATGATTTCTTATAGTAGGTACATCCCCCAAGCATAGCCTTGCTTATGTGTATTGTAGCCTAGCATAGGATATGCTTGGCTACTGTAAGCTTGCACCATAGCCTAACTATATGTAGTTAGATTGAAGCTAGTTTAGTCTAATTGTAGGCTAGTCTCAAGCTACACATGACTTAGGCCTAAGCAAGGCATAACTATATATGCTTTTCCTTCAAAACCCTAACCTAGCTATATGTGGTTAGGTTGAGGCTAGTTTGGGCTAAGTATAAGCTAGTCTTGGGCTATACAAGGCTAATGCTAAGGCAAGGCATAGGTTGTAGATAGTCCACACTAGGCTAGGTTTATGTAAGGGCAAGGGAAAGCTAGGCTAGGTTAGCCACACTAGGCCAAGTGTATGTAAGGGCAAAGGCAAGCTAGGCTAGGTTAGGCTAAACTTATGCATAGACAAATTATACTCTAGAGCTTAGGATTAGGCCTAGCTAGATTTATGCACAAACTAGAGCTTATGCTTGGGTCAAGCCACTAGATTGAGAAAAAAGCTCACGTAAACTTAGTTAGGCTAAGCTATGACTAGGTTTATACATTGGGTAGGTATACGATAGAGATTCATAGAGCTATCTCACACCCAAGCCTAACAAGGGGAGGGGAACCTCATTCCCCCTATCACTCCTCCGCTACACTAAAGATCAGTAGTGTTATTGGGACTTGCTTCCCCCACCAACACCAGTACAACACACATAGTAAAAAATTCATTGATTAACATGACCTTAGAATCCCAACAAATGGGTCATCACACAAGGAACTTTTCTATATATGAAAAATAAGGGAGTTCCCTGTCAATTTCATAGTTAAAAATGCACATAAGTAGAAAAAGAAAATAATAGGAAAAATGAAACATTTCCTAGTTAGAGAAACTAGGGAATCACATAGAAAATTTCCTACATAGGAAAATTATTTCCCTATAGGAAATTTCCTAAATATGAAAATTTTTGTTATTTTTAACTAGGAAATTGATAGGGAATTTTCTTTCTTTTCATATATAGGGAATGATTGTGATAAGGCCTAGCATTAGCAGTAAGAGATGGAGCAATCTATTTATAGCTATCATAGGTAATGCCATAGATCAAGAGAGCAATCTATCTATACTTGTTATAATAGACCTACTATAATAATTATAATGCATGTAGACTTACATTTTTGGACTAATAAGACAAGCCTAAAGCTTCATTCTCTAAAATAAATGATAATTTGTCACCACTTAAAGTATGAGAAGCATAAAAATACTCAAAAAATATAAACCTAGTGAATACTAAAAAGGCCTACGACTTTGAAATGCTGCAATCACACTAAATCTTCAAACATCAGAATACATAAGAAGGTTTACCACTAGCAACATGAGACACCTACTTATAACAAATAGCTTTTAAAATTGTATACAAGCAAGCAAGTAATAAATAATGTATTGATTTGAGTATGCTAGGAGAAAGAGCACAAGAAATAGATTATTAATATCACCATCTAAAGCAAGATATAACATACATAAGATGATTCATCACTAGCAATGTGAGACACCTACTTGTAGCCAGAGACTTTTAAACTTCTGGACAGCAAGCAAGTAATAAATGCTGGATTTATTCTAGTGAGATCATAGAAACAACACAACAATTTGTTTATTTAGGAGTGACTAAAGCATGATATATATATAGCTATCATGGATAGAATTTGAGATAAACCAAACCTATTAGACAAACTGCTAACAACTATACTTATCCTCACAGGTATAGATTGACATGCTCATTCCTTGAGATGAATATGGAGCATCCCAATCATGATATACATGCAATCTCTGACTCCAAATTGTAAGTATTGAAAGCTAGGACCAATGAAGAATTTTAGTCATACTAATATGCATGACACATCTTTTCCATGACGTCATCAAATTTCTAATGGTAACCTTCAACTTTTCAGAAACATAGGCCCCACAAGTCTCTATATACTTTTGCTTGTATTTATTCTTATCTAGGGATATAGGAATATGTTTTCCAAGAATTCTAAACTACCTCTAAGTGCTACAGCCAGTTCTAAATTCAGTATTAATATCCCTCGTGTTCCAAACTCTTAGGGATGAAGAGTTGTGGGGCAAGTAAAGAGCACATGTTGATGCATGTTTAATTAGAAATATAGTTGATGAGGGAGGCATGATGGAAATGGGATAATGATGTGGTTGGGATGATAGTAATGAAAATGCTAGAAAGTACTAATGGAGAGGCCTCTGTCCTTTTATATGCCACTTTGAGCCATGTGTCCTTCTGACAATGTAATATATTTTTCTCTAAATTAATTCTTTCCAGGATTTTTTTTAAAAGTTAATCAAGGCTAACAAATAAAGATTAATGTATGCCTTGATTTTACTTGCTCAAGAGAATGTTGGTTCCACCAACCATCTTGAAGCTACCTTAGGAGGTTATTTTTGTAGGTTTTGTTTGTCTTCACCAAGAGAATGTGCTTTTGGATTCATCGTATCATAACAATGTTTGTCACATTAAGTGCATAAGTATACTAGATCCCTTGTAGTTCAAAGATCGCTCCATACTAGAGAGATTTCTTCTAATTCATCCAAATTGTCTCCAAGTGATCAATCCCCTTGTCCAGCAACCAAAGTGTCTCCAAGTTATCTAAAGTCATCAGACTTTGCTTGGAGTAATATATAAAGGCTTAGCCAAAATGATTAGTGTTAGACTACCTCTCTTGATACTTCATTCACCCTACCCGAATCAGTTTTGTCCAAGAGAAATCCTATTAACCTCTAAACAGTCTTAACATAATACTTGTATTTAACTAGCACTAGTGACAATAAACGATTTGCTCCTTACCCTTTATGGATCAAAACCACATGCAAAAAATCTCTAGGTAAGCTATGGATTTAGATGCCAATTCCAAAGAATATTTTCTCCATCTGTTTTAGACCTTCAATCATTAGCTTGAAGTAACAAATACTACTACAACCTCTAATTCTTGAAGTAATAATCTTCTCCCTACTCAAGTTTTCAATTTGCCATTGAAACATCATAAACTACATTTGTAATGCATACGAAAATAGCAACGGGAGAGTCTAAATATATGAGGTATGACATGGTATATGACTATACTCAATGCTAGATATAGCAACAAATCTACTTCAATTCCTCAAAATTTGAGTTATATGCTTAGCTCAACACTAATGCTTTTATTGTAGTCCAATATAGTGAGCATCAAGCTTCGAATTGGGTGTGAATAGTATCAACAACAATAGAGACTTTGAGCATCCACTTGGATTTTTTTCTAAGCATAGGACTAAATGTGGAACCCCCAGTACAAGTCCTCGTTCTCCTTGAGAGCTCCTAGAGAAATACAAGTTGGATAGTTCTAATTGGACCATTGGTTGTATTCTATCCGGGTATGGATATCTCTTTTCTTTTGATTCTATTCTATCCAAGTATATTGATTGTATTCTATCCAAGAAGCATTAATTTAGATATTTCTTTTGAAGAAAACAATATCCCTAGTAGTACAAACTATATGGACACAACCAAAAATCAAAGCATGATCTGCAAAGTGCAAGAAACTTTTGGAATGTGAGAAAACTACCCAAAATTGTATACAAACTTGGTTCCCTTACCATATTCCCTAGATAACTATGTCTTAACAAGTCTTCTTCATTGTTTGGACTTCCACGAAAACAAACGTCAAGGGAATTCCTCATTGAAATGTGTATGTCTTGGACTTCCCCTACCATGCTACAACAAGCATTGGCGGTATTGCAAGCTCATGCACATCAACAACCTAAAAAGCCATGTGCATAGAAGTAAGAAGGATATAACATGCAAATAAAAATGTCGCAAAAGTAAAAAAAACTACATCAATTGCAAAGAAACTAATTTCATGGATGATTGAGCTTTTTCAAAAAATGTTCTAAATTATATAATGTAACTTCAAAACAATATTCCAATTTAAACTTCGAACAAAAGAGGGATTTCTCATCTTATTCTAGATATTTTGTGACCTTTAGTATACCCAGTTAAATCGAGCCCTCAACATGTAGTTTTAGTATATGTGGCCCTTGCTATTGCCATGGTGGCCCGCTGACTCTAGCTAGTGTCTTTGCAACACGTATTGGTAGCACTTGTAGAGGGAAAATTTTAGTCTTGTAATTATTTATGGTGGTTACTCTTCCTAGAGTAGCTAGGTTGTCGTGACAATGTGCATCCACCACTGCAAACCTAAAGGCAAAGTTTTTGCTATGATTTTTTTACTCATTAGTTAGTGTCATTAGGTTCATATAAAAGTATCATTTTTGAAGACTAAAGGATCAAAGGAAAATGTCATAAGTTTTACATCATCAGTAAGTATTTCTTGAAGAAAAAGAGGACATATATGTCAAGTGTGCTATCTTACAAGAAGCACATGAAGTGTTTGATAAGCTGCCAAGTTTGAACTGCAAATGGAATGGTCAATTGGTCTATTGATACTGATGGAAAAGTGATTACAATACCTTTTGTTGAAGCTTTAGGCCATGAGAGTAAACGTGGAAACTGTTCAGTTTTTTCAAACATGATTTTGAAGAAAATGGCTCGATGGGGAGAGTTACTTTATTCTTGAATTTGGCAAATGATCCTAACATTGAGCATATTATTACTCCTAGGATTGTCCTCACAATAGCTAAGTATCTAGCATATGATCGTGGCAAGCATGTGCTTGTATGAGAAGTCTCTACAGCACGAGAGGAAGTTCCTAGTCATCTTTGATATCTTGGTTATATGTACACTAACTTGGGCACAATTTATGAGCATGCACGAAGAATCCGAGGGAAAAAAGGGTCAAGAGATTCTCTATTCTTCATCTTCACATATTTTTCCCCACAATTTTGTAAATAGTGGTTCTTTTGGGGATTTTGGTATACATATAGCACGCCAACATGGATGTGTGTCTCTGCACTAAGCACAACAGTGCCTCTCAATGTTCAGATATCTCATTGAAGTGAATGAGACTCAATAGGTTGTCAGAGACTAAAGAGCCTACTTTGGCAAACTATAAATGTCCCAAGACTGATACCATAAAGCTTAAACACTAGGGGACAGTGTCATGGGAGTGGTTTTTAACAGAGCCACATGATGGAGGGTTGTCAAAAGTGTTTTCAAGGGATGCTTCTAACTTCTAGAGGAGCGATGCGCCAGTATGAGTCTTGTGTCATGACAAAAATTAGTAGAAGGACTATTCCAAAAGCTTGACTGCAATAATGGTGAATCTTTCAAATTGCACAAATTTCTTTTTGATTTTTGCATCGATGAGAAGAAGTATGTTGTCAGCTTCTCGAGCATGTTGTAATTGAAGTCGCCTTAAGTGGGACACCATGGGTTGTTCAAAACATTTAAAAATATCCGTAAGAGTTTCTATTGGAAGGGTATTTAGAGGAATGTCAAGGATTATGTTATGCAATGTCTTCCGTGTCAACAAAATAAGGACTCCTCTCTTCTACCCGACGGCTTACTTCAGCCACTCCCTATTTCTCAAGGCAAGTGGACTAATATTACGATGGATTTTATTGTGGGATTACCTACAATAAAGTATGGGTGGAATAGCATTTATGTGGTGGTAGACTAAGACTCATTTCATCCCTACTAAGGCTCAATTTATAGGAAAGAAAGTGGCTGAACAATTTATGAAATGTATTTTTAAGCTTCATGGTATGCCATTGAATATTGTATTCGATCATGATACTAAGTTCATGGGAAGTTTTTCGAGGAGTTTTTTCACTTCTATGGGAACAATTTTGACTCCTAGTATGGCATATCATCCCCAAACTGATGGCCAAACAAAGCATGCCAATAAATGGTTGGAAGTCTATCTTCGACATTTTTGCCATGACACTCAAGCTTCATGGGATCATTGGCTACATCTTGATGAATTTTGTTATAATAACACTCATCATATGAGCATTGGCATGTCACCATTTGAAGCACTTTACGGATATAAAGTGCAAATACCTTCAGCTCTCTTTCATGAAGATGTGAATTGTCTGTAATAAATCATAAATGCCTTAGTCTAGGGTAGGCTAGGGTAAGTATAAAATTTGGAGATGTAACATGTGAAGGATCTTTTTTCCATTTTACAACATTATATATTTGAGGTCTCAACCTCGCACCATCTAGGAGGATAAATACTATTGGCTACCATAGCTTGGGGTGCATACCATGCTGTAGCCTCTCATCATTTGATTCTCAACCATTTATGGTAATATCATTTCATGCCTAGCCACCTTAGCTATGGTTTCTTGGCATTTGGTCTATTTCTTTGTATTTTTAGTTTCATGGTTACCTATGGGAATTAGCTTCTTTACACCATCACGTTAAGGATTTGGGGGCTAGATGGCTATCCCAATTATGGAAAACTTCTAGGTAAGTGTGCGCTGGTGTAACAATATTGGGATGGGTGACTTCCCAAGAAGGGGGGAGAAATCCAAGCGATTACTTATAGGCTTGCGTGGATGTCCTCGAAAGGGAATAACACATGATCCAAAGCATAGCATCTCTTAGCAAGTTTTTGTTTTCTACAAAGGTGGGGAGCCCAATCCAAGGTGATTCATTGCCGGCCCCCTCTCCTAATGACCATGAGGATAATAGAAATCCATTGATAAGTTTAAACTTGTTATGCTGGGGTTTATGGAGCCACATTATTGAAGTGAATAAGAAAATCAATGTGAAACCTTTATTAGATTATCAATGTGGTGGTAAACTTGGTTCGCAAAACCCTTTACTAGGGCAAGTCTGGATGATGGAAGAACATGTTTTCAAATAGATGGTTACTTTCATCATGTTGATTGTCAATGAGTTTCAACCAATGGGCAACCATTAGAAGACTTTTCTTGTAGTCATTACAAAAGTATATCCAAGCTTAATGACTTTAGAATGAAAATATATAGGAAGAAGCTAGTACAAGAGAAGAAAGGAAATAAGGGAAAATGATTTGGTAGAAGTTTGGACTACCTCACTAGACAAGAGTTTAGGCAAACAACACTTGTTGCCAAATGACATGTAAGAGATCTTACTCTCAAGTTATGGATGAGTAAGTCTCAGCTTGCAATTCTCTCATTGAAAATAAGGAGTTTACATGAAGCCAACATGGAGTCTCTAAATCGAAAAGATGTCAAGAGATTTTGTAATAATATAGTAGAAGCTCATAAACTAGTAAAATTTGGTGGAAATCTTGCTTTATAGGGCTTTTTACAAGATATAGCTACAAACATGGTATAATGAAAGGAATGTCAACGAGATAGTACAAATACAAAATCTTTGTTTGAGATTGCAAAGATCTAGAGTGGACCAAGGTTGCATGAGTTCCTTACTACTAACCTAAATGGTGCTTCACTCTCAATGAAACATCTCACATTTTACCTAACATAGTTGGATCTTTCCTTAGGTGAACTTGACCCCCATGGAAACCCATCTTTGTCATATCTTTTGACACCTTTTGTAAGTGAATAGGAAGGACTATTAGGACTACCAAAACATGTTTTACTTTCAAATAAAAATAAAACACATATCATATAGATAGATACAAAAGAGTCCTACAAAATAGTAGAAGAAAAGATAGATAAGATGTAATATCCTCGCCCCCTTTTCATAGAAACCACCCCTTTTTAATCAAAGTTAATTGAAAAAAATATATCACCTTCCCTCATGTCGTCACCAAACAGTTGGCAAGGAAGGGAGAAGATGATAGCGACGGGGAGCTGGAAGCGATGGCAACGAGGAAGATGAGGGCAACGACGATGATGAAAATGGGAGGAGGGGCACACATGTGCCACCTCTCTCGTGATTGAAAGAGAAAGAGAGAGTCAGAAATAGCCAATTCTATGCCAAACAATGTATCTATCTATGAGAAACGGTGAGAGAAAACTATGAAGACAATGAAGATGAATACTATGTGATATTGTTTCCATTGAAAGTGGTGTCTCTTTTGTGTTCTCTTTATTGGTTGATGAATTCTATGAAAAATACAAAGAGCATGATGGATTTTTTTGAAGTTAAAGTTGTGGGAGAATTGTTTCTATGATGTTGCGTAAAGATTTCTTGCTAGTGGTGTTCTTTTTCTTATTGTAATTCTCTAAAGAATGAAACAAAAGCTTGTTGATGTTACAAGATAGATTTTCTTGCAGTAGAAACCCCTTTTCCTTAGTGTCTCTCTTGGGACTCCATGTTTTTGGTGCACAACCAAGGAAACTTGCCATCAACAAGGATTAGAAGAGCCTGAAAATGAAGGAAATGGCATTGCCAAGAAGAGAAGAATTCAATGGATGTTTGCGAAGTTCCTTCTTCCACTGAAGAGTTGGAGATTCTCATTACCAAAGCCAGTTTTCACCAAAAGCTCATTCCACAATGGCGGAAGTATATTACCATCATGATACAGGCTCTATGCGGTGGACTATTTCCTCTTTCAGTTGAAGCAACGAAGACGTGCATCTTGGTGGAAATTTGTTTGGGAACAAGTGAAGTGCAAAAAAAGAGAGAATGACCATCCATAGAAGATTTGGAATTCATTGAGAAGTTTCCATTCATCATTAAGTGGGAGATCGTGAAGAAGCTTCAGAAGTCGTGGTCAGTGGAGGTTCATGAAAATAAAAGAAAAGAGTTGAAATTTGTTCATAGATTCTCAATGGCAAGACACATGGGATGCCTGGTGCACTGACAATATCCTATTTGACCAATTAGTAATCCAGTCGAAGTTGGTGGATCGAATATTCTTCACAACATACACTACATGGCATTACATGAAACATTCCCTTTATTTTGGTGGAAGATGAGACCGCCATAAAGAACTGGATAAGGTAAACATACAGAGATATTTATTCTTTTGACTTGAAAA
The DNA here is from genome assembly GCF_053477565.2 of Lygodium microphyllum. NCBI lineage: Eukaryota > Viridiplantae > Streptophyta > Polypodiopsida > Schizaeales > Lygodiaceae > Lygodium > Lygodium microphyllum. The sequence goes on along the minus strand of NC_141144.1, from coordinate 95,830,600 downwards.
AATATTATCAATCAAAATTTAAAATTTTATAACCTTTGCTAGTTTCATCATAGGTGGAATCCCAAAGATGATACTCTCGTTGGATTTGATGGATATAAGTCTTCATACCATGAATGCAGGACATCACACTTGACCATAGCAATTCATTAGGAGGAGAAAGTTTGAAAGACTACTTGCCAAGGTTAGTCCACCAATATAAAAAATGAGTTGATGGATGTGATAATAGAATAGCTACAGATTGTGAAAGTGAATACTACTAGGGTTTTCAATATCACAAGCTTATAGTGAAACACATGATGTGGAAAGTGCCATCAACCAAGACATTTAGCCATGGAATGTACCCACAAAAACTAACTAGTCTAGGAACCTTTCCTATTACTTGAGAAAGAACCATATAAAAGACATCTACTCTTTGAAGGAGATGCATGACAAAAGAAAGAGAAAAAAACAAGTAAAGTGTAATCTATTTTAGTCTAAAATGACAACCCAAGACATTAGGCCAAAGCTTAAAGAAATTGGTTCCAACTTTTTCCTAGAAGGTTTTTATCCCAAACTTACTAAAAGGACAATGTCATAGTGGTCACAAAGATCCAAAGTTGAACATTATCAATGCAAAGAAAATGAAAATATTTTGTTAAATTGCCTTAATCTAAGAATACAAATGGGATAGAAGATGTTATGTAGTGTACGCAAAGGTAAGAGTCACACTACAAAGGACTACCTGAGTCTAACTCTACAAGTACAAGCACCCCTAATAGCCAACCACACATACAATAATCTATCTGAAACTTGGTGGAGTTAGAGTAGCCATAATTACAAATGATAAGAAGAAAGAGGCAAGAGTTCCAAAATTAAAAAATTTCCCAAAAAATATGGCAAAATTCGAACTCCCAACAAGGCTACAAAATGGTACAACACAAAATAGTAGAGTGCAAAGCAATCCAATGGAAGTAGAGACTCTAGAGATAGTCCAATTAGTTAGACTAGGAGGTTCAAGAGCCAAAAGAGATAGACATACCTCCAACTTTGAACATTTTATTAGGGAATTGGGAATTCCTAATATAGTTAATATTTGGCCACATGATCAAATCTTATCCCCTTACTTGAAAGTGGAGTCTATCGTAATTATTATATAGGTTGTCTTTCCAAGTCCCACTTTGAAGTATGTGTTAAGATTTAGCCACATGGATAAATCCTTAACCTTTATTTGAAAGTGAGCCTTGGGAGATTTCCAAATTCTCTAATATAGTGTTTTTTGAAAATACAAAATTACATGCTATTCTTAAAGGGAGAAGTAAATGAAAATGGGTATCACCTCATTCCCAAACCATGTGGAAAATATAGTAAATTTGATAGTGGAGTATGCCTTGACCTTGACACTTTCTAAACCTAACCTAATAATTTATCAACTATTGATGTTGTCTCGTATTTATTGGAAAAGATTCAAGATGATTCTAACAAGGAGGCATGGACTAAGGATTGTAGAAATTACACGACATAGCGGATAGAATTTGTTTAAGGAATAGAGAATATATAAAAAATATGAGACGAATAGAAATTTCTTTAATTTCAAATGAACTAATATAAAGATGGCTTTGTCCATGTGTATATTTCTATTGTGAAACTTAGATGGTAATCTAGACAAATGATAGGTGAAGAGCTTAAGGATAGCTAGAAGAACTCTGACTAGGTGAAAGAAAGATTCATGATGGATTGAGAGGGGTCTTTCTTTTATAGCTCTCAGGAAGGTAGCCCGATTGGCATGCCTAAACATATCATGAGCCTTCCCCAATCCCTAATAACTCCCACACCCTACAACTCCATGCATTGTGCCTTGAGTTGCTACCAACATAACTATTCTATCCAACCCAAAGGCTAGATCCACAAATTTCACCTTTTTGCCATTCGGTCACATAGACCTCATATGGCATACAAGTCAGGACCCACCCAATGTTTGTGCTCACGTATGGCGTCTCCTCATAATGAGGGCCTTACAACTTAGAGCACTATGGATCATTGGTAGCACCTTACAAGGGTGGGGCATTGAGCATGTGTAACAAGGATCACCAATCCAATAACTACGACTAACCTAAAAATTCAAAAGCCTATGAAGTAGGTGAAAGTGGTCAACACATTTCTAGATCCTAGCACTCTAGAGACTAGCATATGGATCAAAGGCCATTTCATTACCGATACATTAATAGATACATGCTCCTTCATAAATGTGATGATAGATGTGACAATGGAGAATTTGTGATTACAAGGCATGCAACCTATACAATGGCTCATCCAACTAGTAGATCAAAGCAAAGTAACAACTCTAGGCCTCCTTTAGGCACCCTCCCCTATGAGAAGATAATATTGGTAGGAATACATTACCAAATGACTTATCTAGTGTGAACCCTAACTCATATGAAGCTCTTATCCACTCCTACTCAAAAGGCCATGGTTGTTCGATATAAGGATAAGAATTAATTGTTTAAAGAAACCTTAACTCTACACAAAGAAACAAATTAAGTAGTGCTAAAGTTCTATGGCTATTGACAAGGAAACAAATCCAATTCCTGCCAAAGAAACAAAATATGGACCACTGTAGAAGAAGAGATAGTAAGGAAAATCCTTTCAAAGAAAACAGAGGTACAATCCCTAATAGTGGGCATGGTAAGCAATGACGAGAAGAAGAAAAGTCCTATCAATTGATGAATATCTCATAAAAGTAAAATTTGAAGTTAATTTCAATATGGATATTGTGACATAGATGTACTATTGTTCCCTGAATTTTACGGCTAGTTTGGAGCTAGAGAAAGAAGAGAACTTGAGTACAAAAATCTTGTTCTTCTCCTACAAGGCCTCTCCTAAAGTAGAAATGGAGTTTGAAGAGGATGAGTTTGAAAGTGACAAATAGAAATTTATGCAATCTGAAGATGTCATTGGTAATAAAGAAGTCACTATGTCTTCAACGGATGAAGATGAAGACCCCATCATGATGGATGGAATGAGGATGGTTCCCTTCAGATTGATTAAAGCTCCTCTATGTAGAGAATGTACCACAAGTGGATCAAGTTAAATAAGGCTTTATTTCTTAATGGTTCTTTGACAAGAAGGAAAGAAGCTAAGATGTTTCCCCTTATGTGACCGATAAATAATCTAACCATGAAGTAGTGCCATGTAAGGTACACGATGAAATATCTCTCATTCAATTTTGCAATAGAGTCCAATTCTAGTGGAGAATCAAACAAAGAGACAATTGTAAAGTCTTAGCCCATCCTTACACAAGAAGGGGACTTGAGTAGGGTAAAAATCCACACAAGTGTGGTGACAAAGAACTACCTTGAGGGCATTATTATGCGATGGATAGTGCTCATGATGATAGTAACAAGGAAGAATGAAGGACCAATGAGCCTTTAACGAATGCTATTTTAAACTTAGAAGTTGTAGCCTAAGTGGGGACATTGATGAAAGAGAGAGAGAGAGAGAGAAAGAGAGAGAGAGAGAGAGAGAGAGAGTGAGTGAGTGAGTGAGAGAGAGAGAGAGAGAGAGAGAGAGAGAGAGAGAGAGAGATGTCAAACATCAATCTCATTAGCTCACCTGACTTATTCTGTTGTAGCTTAGCTCTATGATGTGTATGGTCAACAAGTTGAGTTAGTAACTTAACCACAGTTAGAACCTTAGTTAGTTGTAGACCTAGACAATAACACTATTGTGTTTTACTCCCAGTGTCTAGAAGACAAATGAGGAATTATGAAGATGAAGATGGATTAGAGCTAACTACTATGGTCACTACTCCAACTCTTTGCCTATGATTCTCTCTCCTATTCTTTGACATGGTATCAAAGTAGGTTCTCCTCTATTGAAATTGGAGTAAGAGGTGAGATGAAACGCTAAGAGGCATATATGGCTTCTGGTACAATTTCAACCACTTTACTGACAAGTAGCTACATCATGTTCATCAATTGGGCCGTGTCTAGAGAGGGCGTGGGTTGCGGGTGGTTGTGGTTGTGGTGTCGATTGGTACTAGCACAAAGGAGGAAGGCAGGGGGTGCAACAGGGACTTGCCCTTGCCTATAACTACTAGGGCCGTTTCCACACTGCCACTTGCTTCAGCTTCATGGCAGGGACTCAAAGGATCGATCTCTCCTCCCCCATGGGTTTCTTTGACAGATCTATGAGTGGCCTCTACCAACTTAGTAAGTTCTTTCATTCTTAGTTCTTTGGCATCCTCCTCTGCCCTTCTTTGCCTCTCTTCTTCTCTGCCCTCTTTGATTCTTCTCTAATTTTTTCGAGTTCTTCCTCTTCTTTTTTCCTTCACTCCTCCTCCACCCTTCTTGACTCTCTTTGAGCCCTCTTCATCTCGGCTCACTCTTCTTTGCTCAGTCTTTCTTTCTTCTCCTTTTGGGTGGCTCTTGTCACTCTTCTTTTGCTCACGTGGTTTAGCCGCTTGAGTAGGTGGTATTTCTGGCTCTCCTTTGTCGCTTATTGTCCTTTCACTCGAGCCTTCTTCCTCGCAGTGAGGTGAGCTTTGATGCACAGCTTTCTCTTCATCTACACCAGCATCCTTGATAGCCTCATGGATGATTGCTGTTAGGACACCACCATATCTGATTGTGGAGGCTTTCGAGGTAGGCTTTTTCCTTGTGGATCATGCAGTAGAAGCAGGAGACTCCCCACCAGCTAGTGTTGTGGCTGGAGCCAGGAGTGCGGTTGAACTCTTGATAGTTTTGTGCACAAAACCGTTCCAATCAACCTCCTCTAGAACTCCTGCAGTGATGCTCTCTAGTAATGGCACCCCGATTTTTTTCATTAAAGCGTTGTATCTCTGTCATGAGAAAAGGGTGTGGACCATTTTAGCTTGCATCTTTGTTGCAGGATCTGGAATATCAGCCAAACTAATTCCATCCATTGTGTGCACGTCGTCTTTTTTTGACTCCCATCATGGTATATACATCTCTTCTTGGGCACCTCTCCTTCTTGGACACAAGCCCTAGGGCTTTCTCGACGATAGCTACATTAAGGGACACTTGCACCCTTCTTTCCTGGTCACCAGTCCTTACTGTGACCGTGCCATAGCTCCTACCTTCATCAAAGCTCTTTAAAAAGTCAGTGCACATGCTATAATCTACAGCATGTCTGACCTTTTCTACATACTTTTGGAGGTTGCATTTATCCACCAACTCCTTCACTGCCAGCTCTTCTAGAATGGCATCGTCTAAATTTAGGGTATGTTTGAACGTGAACTGGCTTAATCCATGTGTCTCAACACTGATCCCATACTTTGTCAGCTTCTCTTCAATGAATGAAAGTTTACCCCCCTTTTCTTGTCTTGCCATGGTAGGTGCCTGTCATTACACCATACCAATATTAGTGTTATGAGTTGACTCATCACTAACAAAAACCCAGGAAAGAATGCATGTGACAATTTTCTATGTTGCTTCAGAGGTATGAAACTTGGAAATAATTCAAAAGAAACATCTATTTTCTCCTTGCATTCTTTCCTATTTAAATTTAGTTGATCATTTTCATCCATCACTGCACCTTGCTACATCACTTGCCTCTCACTTTGCTCCACTCCCCCCCCCTTCCTTAAGTTTTAAAGGAATCCTTCTTAGGATTAGCAAGGGAAGAAGGAGGACTCACATGGACTTTGTGGGGTGAGTTATTTGGCCAATAGCCAAGTATAGAGGTTAGGGTTATATTCAAGCTGGACATGACGATCAAGTTCACATGGTCGTATGGAAGCTTGGGTGATATAGGTCAAGACATCATGAAAGATGTCCCTAGAGTTGAGGTGGCTAGCAATGTGCAGTTCCTCTTCCGTAAGGAATTGGTCAATGCAAGGGTGGGCTAACACATGGTCATCTAAGTGTATGTTACGTGTAATGGCCAAAACCCTAAAGGAAAGAGGTGCCACATAAGTAGGGTCATGTTCAATTGTTTTGATTGCCCTTCTTTGCTTTGCATTGGTCATGATGCGACAGCCTTTTTTCTTCCATTGGAGTCGCAAGGCATACCACAGTTGTAAGAACGAAGAATCAGAGCTGGCAAGCTGGGTGAGCTCCTCTAGTTCTTGTCCAAGTGCAGAGCGAGCAAGCTCGCGGTACGAGGTAATTAGTCTTCTGAAAATGGCTTGCTCCTTTGATATTTCTCCATTAGCGATTAATTCGGCAGCAATTTTGGGGAGTTTGATGGTCATAAATTCATAGTCTTCCCAAGTGCATGGCAACGTACGAACATCAAAAGCAAGGGGTTTATCGAGAAGTCCTAGGTCAAGCCTCTCATAGCTCCTAGCAAATGTGGTGAAGGTGTTATCTAACGCCTTGATGCATGTCACTACGTCATCTCGCGAGGTCTCAGCAAGATCCTTGGCCAATGAAAGGAAAGATCATCTTTCATACGAAGGCCTAAGACCTGGTGATGGTGATGGTGCAATTGGGCTGGACAATTGTGACTCCATTGATGGCGTCACAGATGGGACTTTGCACTCAGAAGCACTTTGAGATGCTACAGGGGGCTCCGATGGCATAGGAGGTGTGCTGCATTCTATCTAATGCGGCATGGGAGTGCTCAACTCCTCTGACTTGGATAATTCTGGGGCATCTAGCTTCAGACGATAAATGTGTTGGGATTCATTAATCACAACTAGTGCTGGTCCAGCTTGCTTTGCAGCCTGGGCTCCGTATGTGCAAGCCTCTCTAGGTAGAGTGAGGTTGCTTAGAGTTGAGCCTCTTGAATGTTCACTCTTAGGCACCCATATCTAGGGGTTGTCCTCATAGTATCCTTGTGCTTGCAAGAGATCTTTGGGGATCCATTGTAGCATGTTCGTGCACCTACGTCGATAGCATCTGAGCTACCTGTTAGGCTGTGACTGATAGTTTTTGCGTTTAGAAGCACGTTTCTGCGGTTTACAAGGAGGTGGCCCTTGTCGTTTTGGCACCCATATGAGTGTGGACTCCTTGGACTTGTGAATGGCCTTGGTGGGCTTGGTTCTAGCAGTTTGAACGTGGGGTGAGATATCACAACCCTTCTCCCTGGGCTTGGTCATAGACGTGGTCATAGGGGTCTCTATAGGTGGCTTTGCAATTGTAGAAGGATCAAGATAACCCTTGTTGAAAGTAGTCACTATGTGCACCTTGCCTATAGCAAGATGGATGCAATCTAGGTTATAGTCCACATTCTAGTTTATCTGCTTTTTAAAAGTGTGACCTAGTAGTGACTTATTACCGGCCCCTTTAGTGTTTGGCAACACATAAAAGAAGACTAGTATACTTTCAGACTCGATAGAGACAAACACTTTGCATTTTCCTAAGAGTGAGTAAGTGTTGCCCCCAAATGGGCTAAGTTTAGTGTTTGTGGGCTATAATTTAGGTTGACCAATGTGTTTCCAATGGTCATGCATCAAGATATTATAGTCGACACCTTCATCGATCAAGGCATCAAAAGAATGCGTCTGTTCTACAGTGACCGTGATTCGTAGGTAGGTGGGTGCCACTGCTTCTTCATCTTGATCTGTCCGTTTGGTAATAGTGGCCACGCAGATGTTGACAGGGGCTTCAAGCATAGGTGGCTCGTGCAACATATGCGAAGGAGGATAGTACTTTTTCATGCGACTACCATTGAAAAAGCCTATTCCTTCACCTTAGAGCATCTCCTTCACCTTCATGCGGATGGGAAGGAGGATAGTACTTTTTCATGCGACTGCCATTGAAAAAGCCTATTCCTTCACCTTCGAGCATCTCCAATTCAAGATTGCTTATTCTACTAATTGTACGTACTCAGAAAGGTCATAGTTCTTGAAATTTCATTTTCTATTTGTGACCCTTCACAGAGTATAGTAGAACAAGGTCCCCCTGATCAAATTTTCATTGTTTGACATGCTTGTCAAACCACATCTTTCTTCGTGCCTTCTCACAAATCAGAGTGTGGGTGGTTAAGAGTCGAGTCTCCGTGAGACGCTCTAACTCCACTAAGCGGTTGGTCCAAGCCTCTCTTCCCTCCCAACGCTCCTGGGCTGCTATCCTTAAGCTAAGGGCAAAGAACTCTAAGGGTAGAATGGCCTCCATTCCATAAGTCGCGTCTATCCTACAGCCGTCTTATAAGCTGTACGATAGGCCACAAGGCCGCCATTAATTTGTTATCCTAGTCACTTCGTGATGTGGGTACTACCTTCATAAGCACGTTGACTAGGATTTTATTCGTGGATTCTTCTTGGCCATTTGCTTTAGGGTAGTAGGTCGAGTACCTTCTATGAATGATTAGGAAGGTCTAGAGCAGGTGGGATATCACTTCATTAATGAAGTGCATGCCATGATCACTTACTAGTTCAATTGGACAACCAAAATGTGAAAGGAACTGCTTCCACAAGAACTTTGTAGTGGTTCTAGCGTCGTTCTTCCTAGTGGCTCTTGCCTCTGCCCACTTCGTCAGGTAATCAGTTGCCACAATGATGTAGCGTGCCTGGGAGTACTATCCGTAGGACTGATAGGTCCAATGAAGTCAATGCCCCATTTTTTGAAGGGCTGTCGCGCTATTACGAGGGTCAACTCCATCTTATTCTTGCGCACATGCACCTTAGTCCTCTGGCACTCATCACAGTGTTTTACAAATTTAGCAACATCACGGAATAGAGTGGGCCACCATAGTTGGGATTGTAGCACCTTATGGGCTGTTGTATCCCCACTAAAGTGTCCTCTAGTTATTCCACCATGCACTTCTCTCAATACATCATGCATCTCATGCTCACATACATATCTCCGCAACAAAATGTCTTGTCCTAGCCTATAGAGTTGGCTGGTGATCAATTGATATGGCTGGATCTTTAAGATAAGTCTCCTTAGCCTGGCTTTCTCAATAGGTCTCTCAGGTAGACCATTATCTAGCACTTGAACTACATCATCAGCCCAATATCGTGTTAGATTGGCCCTAAACAAGTCTCTTTTGCTAGACAGGCCAAAGAGATGAGTGTCCGGTAGGTCGTCAGGTATGCCTTGTCCAGCAACTTCTCCTGTGGGTATGCAGGACATGTGATTAGCCATGTAGTGCTACTTTCCCTTACGTACAACCATAGAGAAATCGAATTCCAACAAGAAAAGTAACCATCTAGCTATGCGACCGATAGTGCACGGCTTGTTCACGAGATAAAGCAAGGCTTGATGGTCAATGAAAAAGATGAAGGGGGTGGCCAACAAATAATGCCTAAATTTCTTTACAGCAAACACCATGGATAACTCTTCCCTTTCTGTAGTGGAATAGTTCATCTCCGTTTTAGTGAGCTACCTATGCTGGCAAAACTCACAGGGTAATCTAGGTTATGCTCACCAAGCTAGCATAGAACAGCTCCAATAGCAAACTTAAAGGCATCTATGTGTACATGAAACATTATGCTCCAATCTAGGTCTCACAAGATGGTGCAGTGGTGAGAGCCTTCTTCAATTCTTCATATGAACACTGGCTTTCCTCAATCCACTCGAATACGATCTACAATGGTCGAGCAATCAGTGCGTAATTCAGTACAAAGTGTCGATAGTATCCCGTATGGCCTAAGAAACATTGAATGCCCTTGTAGTTAATGGGTGGTGGTAGGTCGATAATGACCTTGACTTTTGAGAAGTCAATGGCAATGCAGCTCCTTGACACTACGTGCCCTAGGATACATCCGTGCTTCACCCAAAACTTGCACTTTAAGGGGTTCAACAAGAGGTTGTATAACCGACACTATTCAAAGATAGCTCTCAACTTTTCTACGTGTTCGGTCCAACTAGAGTGTACACATAAGTCGTCTACGAACACCTCTGGCTCGCGTCTAAGCATATCCTTGAAGATGGTGCACATTAATCATTGAAAGGTCACAGGTGCATTCATTAGCCCAAAGGGCATAACGATGTAGGCGAATACACCCCACTCCATGGTGAAGGAAATCTTGTGCCTGTCATCAAGGTGCACTTGCACTTGATTATAGCTAGAGAAGCCATCCAGAAAGTTGTAGGCTTCTTTGCATGCTACTCTCTCCAGCATGTGCTCGGTATACAGTAAGGGGTAGTTGTCCCTCTTCGTAGCGGCATTAACTTTCTTGTAATTCACGCACACTCGAATTTTACCATTATTTTTCATAACAATCACTATAGGCGATACCCAATCCGTGTGCTCAATCTCATATATAAATCCCGCCTTCAAGAGCTTATCAATTTCCTCCTTCACTGCATAGGCATGTTTGGGATTCATAGGGTAAGGTTGTTACTTTGTTGGCACCGCATCTGGAACCATTGGGATATTATGGATCACAACCCTAGGATAGACTCCTTTAAGTTCCTCCAAGGACCAGGCAAACACGTCGACATAGTCTCATAGGAGAGCAACAAGTTTAGCCTTCTCATCCTTGGTCAAGTTGTCAGCAACAATGAACACAGGTCGAGGCTTCTTGCCTTCCCCTACCAAGTTGACTTCCTTGACCTTGGCGGGTCCCTCAATTGGCTCACTAGTTTGCCCTTGTCTCTTTGCTCCTAGTAGAATCACCACTATATCACCCTTCTTAAACTTTGTGAAGCGTTTGGGAAGATCTTGCGGCTTATTTTGCCTCTCTGCTTCTGAGTCCTTAGTTCACTTCCTGGCCTCCTCCTTTAGCCGTTTGCGCCTTAGGTGGGCTGGCAAGTCCCCTTTGGTGCGTCTGACCTTAGAGGGTTAGGGTATTTCAAGTTCACTCTTCGTACTAACTTCTGACTCTCCGAGTTAAACTCACATCCCTCGCTTGAGGAAGGAGTTTCGCCAGGGGGTCGTAATTCAGTAGGTGTATTCATCTTAAGCACTGGAACTACCAATGGTTGCGCTACTCCTGCCTGCTCGTAATCCATGGCTCCTATGTGCTCCAATCAGGATCTATCGCATCTGCCTTGATCTGTTCGATCGTTCTCCCTTCAGTGTCATATTCTATCGTGTCTAATTCTTCTTCACTCTCGTCTCCAATAGAGCGGCAGTCCTTGTACTCCTCATCATCAGAGTCTTGCCCCTCTGACTGCTCGTCATCCCCTAGGCTTTCCTCTCCAATCTCCTTTTCGTCGGTGACTAAAGCCCAATTGTATAATAGGTTCAGATCATGAATTTTGGTCCATTTCCACTCAGGCTTAGCCAAAAGATCACTTAGGGGTTTTAGATTGGCAGCCATGTTGCCCTTCAGTTTATCGGTCAGGTACTCTATGATTTCCTGAAGCTCGAGCTTGTTGGTAGGGACATGGAATGAGACCAGTTTCCCTGGGTTACGTGAGCTTCTTGCCATCATGTAGAGTAGCACGATGGGCTCCCTTGTTGTCATGCTTGGGGATTTAGCAGCTTGCCTATATAGCTCTTCCTCATCTGAGAACAGTAGGTCAATGGTTGCCAAGACGTGCATCCAATCCCGCTCGTCCTCAGGGCAAGGGATGTATTTGGTCAATGACCCATAGGGTTTTCTTGCCTGTGCATCACCTTTTAGCATGGTTGAGATAGCATCAACGTCGGCTGGGATAGTCTTCCAGATATCCGTCTCAACCCTTACCGCTTCTGTTCTATTCCCCAAGAAGATGAGATTGTTACCCAAATCTTCAATAACTCAATCATTCCTCATCTAGGGTCGGCCTAGCAGTATGTCGTAGTCCATTCCCTTCATGACAATGAAGTTCACGAAAAACTACACCCCTGCGACCTTCACTAGCCAGCTCTTTAGGACCTCGAATAGTCTGACCTTCATTCCGTTGGCCAATGTGACATTGAACCTAGCCGTTTCCATGAGTGGGTTTCCCCATGCCTATAGAACTACGTGGCTCAAGACACTAACACCGGCGCTTATGCCTACGATTCCTTTTCATGTTACATCCCCCAAGGCTAAGATAGGTAAGACTGCATGCATCTCAGTGCCTTCCCAGAAAGCATTGACGTGCAGTGACCTTGGAACTGAGTGTAGCATTAGGCTTGGAATCTGCATGACCGGTCTTGCTCTTGCAAGTCAACGACAGTGTGCTCCTCTTTTCCTCCACCCAGTGCTTTAATTATTGCCATAAGAAAGGGTGCTTCCGAAGCAGATCTCCTAGGCTCAAGGTTACTGGCATGGTTACTAAAGTGGTGAGGAGGTTGCTGGGTGGTTGCCTTCCTCCTTGGTCAGCACTCTTTGGCCATATGTCTTGGTTAGCTTGCTGACATGCTTCTTCCTGGTCTTGCCTCTGTGGTATCTCATGTGGTGTGGGTGCATTCCCCGATTGAGGTCGCGACGGTGAAATGTTGAGATGACAAGCTCAACACATGCGGACATTGATGATGGACTGCCTGGCTAGATGGGTCCACACGTTGTGGAAGGGTTTTCGAAAGAAAAGTTGCGATCACAGAGGTTCTTGAGAAATTCCAAGATAGAAGATTAATCAAATGAGATCAGGCTATGCAACAGTAAACTCCAGACTCTTCATATTGAATGCAAAGATTGTCGATTTAACATGCATATGTTCAATAAACTTGATGTTCACAGCCTGAAGAGCTATTGAATCCAAGCACCACCGATTCCAGTAATCAAAGGCTAGTTTCTGATCAGCAGTTATTAAACCCTGTGCGAGTTTAACATACTCTATGGCAATGCTTTATTGCTGGATTCTATGACTTTGCAGAAGGCTAGGTTTATCTCTAGCAAGCTCTCTAACACCATAAGATACATATAAGATTTCCAGCAAGGGCTGCCACTGCTTATTGATAAAATGTGTTTATGTCTGACAGATCTCACATCCATAATTTTACTACACAAACTTAGAAGAGGGAAAAACAAGGATTCACTTAGAAGTAGTCCTTGTCTAAGACCAATATCCAAGTCTTCAAGAACATGGTTACACTGTTCCGTTGTGCATAAGCTCTGAATATATGCACTGTCCCAAGGAAAGACAATCAATTAAGCTCAGCAATAAGAGGTCAATCCCTTTTCCTTGAATTTGCCACAAATTGACAATGCCATCCAGTGCACTTGCAGCACAGAGCTGCATAGTTGTGCTTCAGAATAACTTGCTCAAGGTAGAAGAATGTTCTCTTGTGGTCAACCTTCTGTCTCACTTGCACTGTAGCAACTCACTGGTCTGGATTTGCTACAAATCTAGAGCAGCTATCACACATATGATCTTCCACAACATACTCAACAACATACCCTTGTTCCAATATAGACTTTCAACTCTTAGAGTGCGGCTCTGTCCATATAAGCCCAGCATCAACAAGCCTTAATTTGTTCAGATTCTTTAGTCATTTAATGTAGAATGTGAGCAACTCCTTTGATTCCAATTGTGCCTTAATTCACGTTCGTGGTGGTTGGAGATAACTGCAGCAATCTCGCAAAACCATTCCTCACAGCTATGTTGAGTTGTGCAGCCCGTTCAACAATTGACTTGCGCTTGAGAGTTGAGACATTATGGGCAATCTCGGTACAAAACTTCCTGTTATGCATCATCGGAAGATCTAGCTTAGTAGAGTTCTTCTTCAATCCATTGGGAAGGACATGTCGAGTCTTCTCGTTCATTCCATAGCCAATTTTGGGCATTAATATGCATCCTTTAAACTTCTGCCTGACACGAGAATCAATACCCTTTAGCCTATGCCAGATTGGCTTGTCGAAGATCTTGCGGTCGCTCTGAGGTTGCTTGTACTTCTTGATGCGCTTCTCCACGAGCTTCTACTTCACAAGGTTTATAAGCATTTGAGAAGAGCTTGACCGATCTCCTGAAAGCCCGTTGCATGTCCTTCTCTCTGATCCAGAGTGCCTATAAAGCTTCCCTCGATTGCCTGTCTTTCTGCCAGTGCATCCACAAGTAAAATGTCCTTCGTTACCTGATCATCCATACTCCACTCTAGATTGTCAGCAAACAGGTTGCTTCTACTAAATCCACAACTAGGCGCAACATTTCAGCACGGCTTTCATATGTGCCTCCTCCACTCGAAAACTGGAATGAATTTGTACATCTGCTAGAAATAATCTACTGTCATCTCAAAATATCTGAGCCTGTCTTCCTTTTCTCCATTCAAAAGCCGCCTGATTTTCTAGTCTGGTTCCCCCTTCTTCTTCCTCGCCCTCCTTCCATGCCAAAAGCAGGCTCCTTTCTTTCTGCTTTTTCCCTTTTCCTTCTATTATTACCAGCATGATGTCTATTATGTCATCAGCATCTAGAAATGTATAACTTGGATCTTCCTGACTGAGTGACACGAAGCTCTTTCTCACAAGTGTCCAAGTAAAGCTTTCTGGTCTTGTGAATAAGAGTATCAAACTTGATAAACGCATATGGTCTTGCAGCCGTGTCAATTTGAAATCTGTTCACCTTTTCAAACTCTCTCTTCAAATCCTCAAGATATTGGAATGCCAACTTGTTAGGATAAAAGCGCTCACACATAGTCAAGTAGCACACACCACCCTCAATTATATAGTGAAAAACATTTGGCCCAGTTTCAATACGCGCTGAGAGCATTGTATTCCATGTTGTCACATCCGGTTGTGACAAGAACTTACACATGTTCTCTGCTTTGACTTCCCACTTATTGCAATATAATGATGCTGAACATAACATCCATGTTAATGCCCTACTATTAGCAACTCCTCTAGGCAATGCTTGAGCAATAGCCCTCCTGGAGTTGCAATCCGTAATGATCACAAGCCTGCAGTGCACTCCTCCATAGAATGTCATGTAACCGTAATGTCCAATCCTTCCACTTCATCAAGTATAGACATAATTGCACCAACTATTCTTGTACGTAGGCTGTATAAAATCCACGATGTACCATTGCACCTGTAACTCCTGGGTAATTCAGATCAAACTGCATTTGTACAAAACACATCACTGCTTACTGATCATATCCATGTTGAACATAACCTGTAATCAATGCACTCCATGATATGACATTTCGAGCTGAAATATTGTCAAATACTTCTTGAGCTTTTCCAAGCATGTCAGACTTTGCATACACAACCAGAGCATTACAGTTAAGTTCCTCTTGCTCCAACCCCCTCTCCACTATAATGCCCACACAAAACTAAATGCAAACACAACGACTAAGTATGTACAAAGTAACAAATGCCACACACACAACTTTTTGGTGGATTCCACACCTCGAATGCGCAACAGTATGACATCCACCCCCTCTGATCCTGCGCATCCTCCGGATGGGCCAACTACACATAATCATTATTGTCAAGATCCACGAATAGATCAACTCTTCATTGTGTATTTCCGGTATATCAGCAAGATTATCTGTCATATCATCTATCTCTTCTATTGGAATTTCTTCTCGTTGCTCTTCTCTTGTAAAATCTTCCAATGCATAATCCTCATCATCTCTTTTCTTAAAAATCTTGATTCTTTTTCCTGCAATAGGCACTCTAAGCATTGTCCCATCCAATTTTGTCAGCTCATATGCTGCATTATGAAAGACATGTCTGACTATGTACGGCCCAAACCATCTTTTCACCATCTTCCGAAGTGCAGTATGCTGATTTTCAAGGCTGCTATCAAAGACTAATACCCAGTCTCCCTCTTCTATTGCTTTAGGCCGCAAGTGATGCCTGCTGTCAAACCTGTCCTTATTTCTTAGTCTAGCAACCTTCAACCTGTCATCTAAATATCCTTTGGTCTTCTCTCCAACTACCGGATCCAAAGAGCTAAGAGCTCCTCTCTCGTCAAATCCTCCTGCCAAGGTAAAACTGACCAAGTCAAAGCACAAGTCTCAGTCGGCATAACCGGTTTCTAACCATACATCAACTCTGCGGGCATATATCCTGTGGTAACACTGTGAGTCGTACGATCAGCCCACAAAGAAAATGGTAGAAGTCTCGGCCAATCTCCAATCCATCCTCTACATGCTTTGGCTAATGCTTTCACTATCGGCGGATGCCCTCTTTCACTCTTTCCATTTCCCTCTAGATTATATGCTGTGGTTAAAGCCAACTTGATTCCTAGTTGAGAGAAAAACTCCCTAGCTTCATCTGCATCCAATTCACCGCGATCTGCAGTGATCTTACCCACACAGCCATACCTGCAAATTTCTTCCAATAAGAACTTACACACTGCAGTAGTGGTCTTCACTCTCAAAGATCTGCCCTCAACATGATTGGTAAGATCCTCTCTAGCCAAAAGAATATATCTCATCTGCCATAGACCCATAGGCATAGTAACCAAGTCAACTACCCACTTATAATGAATGCATAGCGGATAGGTCGGATGAATCTCATCTCGATGACGCACTATGGAATACATCTAACAGTCTCTGCAAGTCTCTACAAAGTGAGAAACATCTCTGTACATGCCTTTCCACCAATATTTCTCCTTGATTTTCTCATAAGTAGCCCACACTCCTCTATGACCAGCCCAAGGACTCTCATGAAACTCCCTCATCACCTGTAACTGCGTCTCTTTATCACAGACAACTTGCAAGGGTAATCCACCTCTTTTCTTCGGGTGCTTCCAAAGAAATCCGTCCTTGTGAAAATAACCATAGGCTTTTCTTCTGATCTTCTTGAACTCTTCATCTATCCATTGATCTCTTTTGCTTAGTGTACTAAGATATTTGCCAATCTGCAACCAATCTCCAACATAGAGTTCTTCTATGAAAGCCACAATATCATAGATATGGCAAACATGATCAACCATAGCGGCTAAAATTTATGCATCATCCGCTTCTACAAGTAGTGTCTCCTCATCATCATATCTAGCTCTAGACAGCATATTCGCCACTGGATTATCCTTCCCTGCTATGTGTTTAAATTCTGGATTTAATGACTTGATGTATGCAATCCATCTCAACATAGCTATATCCGGAGTAGAGCAACTCGTAATCATACCTATCAATGGCAAGCAATCTGTCTCTACCACAACTGAGGCTCCAATAAAATACTCCTTGTCACATTTGAGAGCCGTAACAATCCCCAGTAACTCCCTCTTGATTTGCGGATATCTCATTTGTCTCTCATTTAGGACTTTCGCCCCAAACCGAATAGCATACATGTTTCCATCTGCATCTTCTTGACCCACAGCCCAACCCATGCCAATTGGACTAGTGTCAACTGTCAATACAATAGGCCTTCCGCAATTATAATCCGCTTTTTTGAGAGTAGGAGCAATCTGCAATAACTTCTTCGATTTCCGCATGGCTCTAGTGTGGCTCTCATCCCAATAAAATTTCTGTCCCTTTCGAAGCAGCTGGTATAAACAATCTACTATGTGTGCAAAATGGGGTATCCAAATCATATAAAACACACAAGCTCCAATGAATCTCCGTACCTCTGAAGTGGTAGAACAATACTCCCTAATCTTGCTTATAGCATCCACTTTCTCAGGTGAGGGTTTCCTACCATAATACCCACACATATGTCCAACAATGACAATCTCATTTACTCCAAAAACAGATTTTTGCCCTAATAGTGTCAAGTTCACTTCTTCTAACCTGACCAAAATCTTCTCACAAGCTGAAATATGATCAGCCACAAAGTATCTACATCCTTGCTCATTTAGACTCTCATTCTTCTCTTCTTCTGCACACCCCTTAATGGGCACATCATCCAAAAAAGGTATGGTAAGCTGAGGTATGTAATCACGAAGGACCTTATGCATGGCATTCATCATATGCGCAACAGAATTAGTGAGGCGAGGTACACACCCTGACAAGCCCAATAGGAGTTCTCATAGTGGTTATGTCCCTACTTTCCAAAGCAAGCTGAAACTGATCATACCCCGAATATAAATCACCTAAAGAATAGATGGCACGTCCAGTAAATGCTTCTGCAAACTCATCCACAACTGGACCTATACCAACATTCCTGATAGTAACTCTGTTTACTGGCTACATGTCCTGTATAAATCGGAGAGTACCATTCTTCTTTGGAACTGTAAACCACCTATTTGAGTATGGTGCAGATGACGGCTCTAGGATTCCCATCTTGATTTTCTCATTCAACAAGTCAATCATCTTTGGTAGGTGTGCCTTAGGCACTAGAATAGGTCGGAGGTTCCATGGAATATGAGGAATAGTAAAGATCACCATTGGAGCAACAATATCCGGATTCACACATCCAATTTCATGCGGGAAAAAAGCAAACCCCTTTCCATGTCACTCAAGCATCTCCTGAAAGCATTGCTTCTCTATGGGTAGCAAGAAATCACTATTTCCAATTTTTAATTCAGCAAGAGTCTCTGCTGAAAATTTATGGCCTATATGCTCTGGATTTCTCAAAATTGGCTGTTTGGAAGCCCTCTCTATTTGCTGATCACTGTTTGGCAACTCTAAGCAACTTAGAATTCTTCTGATAACTCATCGAACTGTTTGCTGAAATTCCAACAAAACTGGAGGAGAAAACACTACTGCCAGGAGGCGAGAACTCCAATCTCCTCTGCTCTGTACCACCGTCGTCTCGCAAAACAGCGGTACCTAATGAAAACCCGAATCTCTCACAGTGGGCAAAGGTGCATCTCTAAGAGTATCCCTGTTTCTAACATGGTTCACATACATAGTCATAAACTGAACTGCTCTCATACCATCTTTACTGCGAATCCGTGCATAAGCAGATCCATCATCCATTACTTTTGTTTCCATGCGATCTCTGTAATGAATGGCTATCCAAGAATTATGGGATAAGAGCATGAATCCTGTACAAAGAAATGGAAATCCTCCTCTACATCTTCAATAGAAACCGTGACACTAGGATAGGCAGCATATAAATCACCTACAGTGTTGTTGGCGGCTCTCATACGCCACCCATGCTCTACATCCATAGGCAATCTATTACTTTCATAAACTCCACGAACTATGAGATTAATCTTTGAACCATGATCCACCAAAGCAACATAAGGCACTTGTTTCTCTCCAATTTTTACCATCGTTTCTGTAGTTGCCCTAGCCCAATGACTCTGCGAAAAGTGACTACGCGGTATCAAGACAGGCTCATCAGTTTCAGCATAATGCATAGGCTGAACCCTCTTCTCTATCTGTGGAAAAATAGAAGCATTCTCAACCATAACCTCATCCTCATCCTCATCCAACTCCCCAATCAAAACTCCCTGTGTATTAGTAGTGGGAAATGCATGTCTTTTCCTCTTCAAGACTTCTTGGAACTGATCTTGAAACTCTCTTTTCGAGATGCCCAAAACCCCAGAAATAGTAAAAGTCACCTCACTGCCAAGTATCTTGTCATTAAAAAAATTTTTAATGTCCGTAGATGTCTCAATATTAGACATCAATCTAAACCCTAGTTGCTTTCTCTATCTAGGCTCTTGCCTCTTTTCTTTCTTCTGAGCATCTTCAATCTGTCGTTCTGGCCTTGGTCTCAAAGACGGTCCTGTAGTGGGTGGAGTAACAAACTCACCCCCTCTAGTTTTTTTAGCTGCATTTGGATTTTCTTCATCCCTCTTACGCTTCTCCTCAACAAGTACATCTGTTGATCCCTGAGACTTAGCCAAGTAGGCATAAATAGTGTACCTGTCAACAGGCGAATCCCAACCTATCTCAGATCTAATGTTAGAGCTTGCACTAGACAAAACAGTTTGCTGAATTTTTCCCTTGTTTGCTGTCTCCATAGCATAAGTCCATAATGCTAATTGATTCTCTGATCCTTTCTCAATCTAGACTCCATATGCAGAAGTATATCCTCTAGCTGCCACATAAGAAGTACGTGTAGCCATGTCATCCACTAATTTCTTCATTCCGTCTTTCCCAAAATTGGTAGCAAGCGGAGCTCCTATTTCAGTCAACCAGATCTTACCATCTTGTCCCCAAAATACCAAATTCTTCCTCCTTGCATCCTGAAAAGATTCACAATCCCTGCAATGTTGATGGTCCGTACTATCACACCAAATACATCTTCGATCTCTCCTACGTGCACTAGGAGCACTCCTAGGTGCAGTAGGAGCACTAGAAGCAATAGCATGCACGGTCGAAGCAAACTACTCTTTCAATTTTCCCACCAATTCTACTTTAACTGACTCTAGTGTCAAATCCGTTATGCCTTTGATTATGTCATCAAGAGAGGAAGGCACCGATGGAGCGGATGGTTTTGGAGCAGAAGGAGCCGGCATCGGTCTTGGAACATGAGGAACGAAAGGAGTAGAAATAGTAGGCACTGGCATAGGCCAAGAAACTGGCTAAGGAAGAGAAGAAATAACAGGGATAGAAGCAGGCATAGGAGCAGAAGACGGCATCGGTGTCATAGATCCATTCTGTAGGCGGGTCTTCCATATCCTCCTCTTGGTCAAAGTCGAGACTGCATCCTGGGCATCTTGCCAATCTGTTTTAAGACCCATAGGCTTCGTGCGATCCTCAAGAAGCTCTCCTAATTCTTCCTGAAGAGCAGGATCTGCAGCTTGCAAGAAAAGCTCAACTTTCTCAACATCCAATGCTCTTTGTTCAATGGCATCAAGCTGACTATACCTCTCTTCAAATTCTCGTATCAACTCTCAAGCAGCTAGACCTTTGTTTGGCATGTAGACCCACTCTCGGAATGACCGCCGTGTAGCCATCCCAAGTCCTCAAGGAAATACTCTTCTTTCAGGGCCTTCTTAAAATCTTGCCAATGCAAATTTTGAAGAAAAAGATCAATCACTTTTTCCCTCAAGGCGGGTGTGACAAGATGAAGGAAATACTTACTCATAAGTCCTACTGGTACTCCAAAAAATCCCATCTTGATCTCATACGTCTTCAAATAAGCCGAAACATTATGGCCATCAAATAGCTTCTTCTCATTCTCAACTGCTTCAATTTCCTTAGTCGCGCTGATTGCATTCTCCTGCTCCGAATATAGTTGCCTTTGCTGAGACAACTGTTGTTGATGCAACTGTTGCTGTTGCTGCATATAGAATTGCGTCTGCTGATTTTGAAGCTGCATATACATAGACATATTCTGCAAAATCTGCTTTAAATCCTCCGTTGAAGTACTTGAAGCAACAGTCAATGATGGAGCTGAAGTAGAGGACAAAGCAGGAATTGTAGAAGAGGCTGAAATTGATGCTGAAGTATCTCCCATCCTGAAATTTATGCGATGCTTTCACATCGGCTTCACCAAAGATGTCGAAGGGTTTTCGAAAGCAAAGTCGCGACCACAGAGGTTCTTGAGAAATTCCAAGATAGAAGATTAATCAAATGAGATCAGGCTATGCAACAGTAAACTCCAGACTCTTCATATTGAATGCAAAGATTGTTGATTTAACATGCATCTATTCAATAAACTTGTTGTTCACAGCCTGAAGAGCTATTGAATCCAAGCACCACCGATTCCAGTAATCAAAGGCTAGTTTCTGATCAGTAGTTATTAAACCCTGTGCGAGTTTAACATACTCTATGGTAATGCTTTATTGCTGGATTCTATGACTTTGCAGAAGGCTAGGTTTGTCTCTAGCAAGCTCTCTAACACCATAAGATACATATAAGATTTCCAGCAAGGGCTGCCACTGCTTATTGATAAAATGTGTTCATGTCTAACAGATCTCACATCCATAATTTTACTACACAAACTTAGAAGAGGGAAAAACAAGGATTCACTTAGAAGTAGTCCTTGTCTAAGACCAATATCCAAGTCTTCAAGAACATGGTTACATTGTTCCGTTGTGCATAAGCTCTGAATATATGCGCTGTCCCAAGGAAAGACAATCAATTAAGCTCAGCAATAAGAGGTCAATCCCTTTTCCTTGAATTTGCCACAAATTGACAATGCCATCCAGTGCACTTGCGGCACAGAGCTGCATAGTTGTGCTTCAGAATAACTTGCTCAAGGTAGAAGAATGTTTTCTTGTGGTCAACCTTCTGTCTCACTTGCACTGTAGCAACTCACTAGTCTGGATTTGCTACAAATCTAGAGCAGCTATCACACATATGATCTTCCACAACATACTCAACAACATATCCTTGTTCCAATATAGACTTTCATCTCTTAGAGTGCGGCTCTGTCCATATAAGCCCAGCATCAACAAGCCTTACTTTGTTCAGATTCTTCAGTCATTTAATGCAGAATGTGAGCAACTCCTTTGATTCCAATTGTGCCTTAATTCACGTTCGCGGTGGTTGGAGATAACTGCAGCAATCTCGCAGAACCATTTGTCACAGCTATGTTGAGTTGTAAAGCCCGTTCAACAATTGACTTCCGCTTGAGAGTTGAGACATTATGGGCAATCTCAGTACAGAACTTCCTGTTATGCATCATCGAAAGATCTAGCTCAGCAGAGTTCTTCTTAAATCCATTGGGAAGGACAAGTCGAGTCTTCTCGTTCGTTCCATAACCAATTTTGGGCATTAATATGCATCCTTTAAACTTTTGCCTGACACAAGAATCAATACCCTTTAGCCTACGTGAGATTGGCTTGACAGAGATCTTGCGGTCGCTCTGAGGTTGCTTGTACTTCTTGATGCGCTTCACCACGAGCTTCTACTTCACAAGGTTTATAAGCATTCGAGAAGAGCTTGACCGATCTCCTGAAAGCCCGTTGCCTGTCCTTCTCTCTAATCCATAGTGCCCATAAAGCTTCCCTCGATTGCCTGTCTTTCTACCAGTGCATCCACAAGTAAAATGTCATTCGTTACCTGATCATCCATACTCCACTCTGGATTGTCAGCAAACAGCTTGCTTCTACTAAATCCACAACTAGGCGCAACATTTCAGCATGGCTTTCATATGTGCCTCCTCCACTGGAAAACTGGACTGAATTTGTACATCTGCTGGAAATAATCTACTCTCATCTCAAAATATCTAAGCCTGTCTTTCTTTTCTCCATTCAAAAGCCTCCCGATTTTCGGGTCTGGTTCCCCCTTCTTCTTCCTCGTCCTTCTTCCGTGCCAAAAGCAGGCTCCTTCCTTTCTCCTTTTTCCCTTTTCCTTCTATTATTACCAGCATGATGTCTATTATGTCATCAGCATCTGGAAATGTCTAACTTGGATCTTCCTGACTGATTGACTGGTCATATAGAGCAGGCAATTGGTCACATAGAACAAGCAATTCCAGAGACAGAGCACTTGCCTCCTTACAAAGCACACGAAGCTCTTTCTCACAAGTGTCCAAATAAAGCTTTCTGGTCTTCTGAATAAGAGTATCAAACTTGATAAATGCATATGGTCTTCCAGCCGTGTCAATTTGAAATCTGTTCACCTTTTCAAACTCTCTCTTCAAATCCTCAAGATATTGGAATGCCAACTTGTTAGGATAAAAGCGCTCACACATAGTCAAGTAGCACACACCACCCTCAATTATATAGTGAAAAACATTTGGCCCAGTTTCAATACGCGCTGAGAGCATTGTATTCCATGCTGTCACATCCGGTTGTGACAAGAACTTAAACATGTTCTCTGCTTTGACTTCCCACTTATTGCAATATAATGATGCTGAACATAACATCCATGTTAATGCCCTACTATTAGCAACTCCTCTAGGCAATGCTTGAGCAATAGCCCTCCTGGAGTTGCAATCCGTAATGATCACAAGCCTGCAGTGCACTCCTCCATAGAATGTCCTGTAACCGTAATGTCCAATCCTTCCACTTCATCAAGTATAGACATAATTGCACCAACTATTCTTGTACGTAGGCTGTATAAAATCCACGATGTACCATTGCACCTGTAACTCCTGGGTAATTCAGATCAAACTGCATCTATACAAAACACATCACTGCTTACTGATCATATCCATGTTGAACATAACCTGTAATCAATGCACTCCATGATATGACATTTCGAGCTGAAATATTGTCAAATACTTCTTGAGCTTTTCCAAGCATGTCAGACTTTGCATACACAACCAGAGCATTACAGTTAAGTTCCTCTTGCTCCAACCCCCTCTCCACTATAATGCCCACACAAAACTAAATGCAAACACAACGACTAAGTATGTACAAAGTAACAGATGTCACACACACAACTTTTTGGTGGATTGCACACCTCGAATGCACAGCAGTACGACAACGTCTACACTTAGCACATCGGTGGTCATTATGACTCTCAAATGGCCACTAACTCATTACTTATTATATTCAGGTTGTTACACCTATTTACAGAGCTGGCATAGTTATAGCGCCAGTCGACTAGTGTAGTCGGTTATGCATTGTTTGACTTAGTAGGCCACTTTCCTTTATGTTGTATCTTATCTATACTTTGTGTACATTTGTAAAGTGTGTGGAAGAAGAAGTAAAACCCAGCAAGAAAAAGTTTTGGCCTCCATCTCTCTTCTTGTCTCGTGAGTGAGCTTCTCCTTGTGCATTCTGTGTGTGTGAGCAAGTCTCCCCACGACGCGATTCTTGACATGGTATCAGAGTCGTGCCAGTGGGAGGGGCTGATTTCAAAGGTTGAAGTGAAAGAGAAGAAGCAAGGTTCAAGAAAGCAAGCCACGGGTAAGAAGATCTCCCATTCTTCCACTCTTTCTCTTGGACAGTGCCTGTGGAGGCACCAGAAGCAGGGCAGAGCAAAAAATCTCAGATTGCAGTGAGATTTGGTGTGCACAAAGAGCGAAGTATATTCTACAGATAAGATCCCTTAAGGGCTTTTCCATATTTATTTTGGGCATCTGAGGCCGTTTCAGGCCCCATTTTAGAGCTGCAAGGTTGCGGACAATAGTTCGAGATACCCTGCAATTTCATTTGTGTCTGTTGTATACAGGTGCACAGGTTACAGATTTCAGATCTGTAAGTTCAAAGGTTTTTACTAGAGAATAAACACAAGGTTTATCTACAAACTGGTTGCAGATTGTACGTATTGTTGAGCAGACAGTGAAAAGGCTATCTGGTGTATTGCTATGCACTACAGGTCGAGGGTTGCAGAAGATTTACTTGTTGTTTGGTACTAGTTTTGTGATAATGGTAGAGAACAGTGGAAATCCCATCATTGAGAAGCTCAACAACAACAACTACCCTTCATGGAAGTTCCGTGTCACGAACTTCCTTATTGGAAAAGGCCTCTACGAGTTTGTGTCAGGTGAAGAAAAGGAGTCAGAGGTGAGTGATCCTCCAATTGTAGAAGAGACAAAGGCACGAAAGGAATGGAATGCAAAAGACAAAAAGGTCATGTATTGGATGTCTGCAGTAATTGACAATAATATGTTGGGACATATTAGAAATGCAGAGAATTCATATGCAGCTTGGATCATACTTGAAAGTATGTTTTTCGTAAATACAAAGGCACGAAAGATTTAACTCAAGCAAGAGTTGAATACATTGAACAAAGAAAAGATGTCTATCAATGAGTATGCACTGAAGGTAAGGAGCATTGCAGATGCCTTGGTAGCTATTGATGCAATGCCTAATGATGATGATTTGGTGTCGTCTACCTTGGGTGGACTTAACAATGAAAAGGCTTGGAAGTCTTTTGTAACTTCCCTATATGTCAGAAAGCCATTTCCAGATTTCGATGAGTTGGTCTCCCTTATGATCACTGAAGAGATCAACATGCAGAGTGAGACATCTGAAATAAGTGGTGAACATGTTCACGCTTTCTACTCCAGTTCAGGAAGGGGACGTGGCAGGTTCTCTTCAAGAGGCCAAGGTGGCATTCGTATTTCATTGTCAGAGGTGAAATTCTTGGATTTATGAAAGACGAACTACTGTGAAAGCATTTTCCAAGGATGTTTTCATTAATCAAGAACGAAAGTTGGGGTCTCGAAGACGATCAGATATCGTCCTAGTCTCAACCATAAACGATGCCGACTAGGGATTGGTGGATGTTATTTTGATGACTTCTTCAGCACCTTATGAGAAATCAAAGTTTTTGGGTTCCGGGGGGAGTATGGTCGCAAGGCTGAAACTTAAAGGGATTGATGGAAGGGCACCACCAGGAGTGGAGCTTGCAGCTTAATTTGACTCAACCTCACACATACTATTTCTTTGAAACTAGATGTCAAGCCCCCTAAAGAACGATTCTACCCCATGAATCTACCCTATGTACATAGAGTGGTGAAAACTAGCGAAACTACAAAAGGAAAGATCTATTTATGAGATTGAGCATACTAATTGGGTATCACTCATCATCGTGGTACTCAAGAAGAACAAAAAATTCAATTATGTATTAATTATAAGAAAGTAATGCACCAACCAAAAGATACCATTATCCATTATTGTACATAGAACACATGCTTGAACACGCAATAAGAAAGGGAACTTATAGCTTTTGGATGGATTTTTATTATAATTAAGTACAAGTTAACCCTTATGAGCATGAGGCAGAAAAGGAAGCTTATAGCTTCTTAGATGGATTTTGGGTTATAAATAGGTGCTAGTTTTCCCTGATGATCAACCCAAAACCACTTTTGCCACCAAATGGGGGAGGAGATTCATATGACCGGTCACTTTAGTGGAACATCATTGCTCAATGACCTCACATCCTACTTTTCTAAGCTCGCATATGACTTGGATTTTTACAATTGGTGGATCCTTAAAGTTCCTATTGTAACAAGCTATTATGCAATAATATTTTTCTATAGTTGGAATTTCTAAGTTTTTTGGATTCCTATTAATACCATATTAGAGGATTTGAGAATCTCCCAAGTTTCACTTTCAAATAAGAAGTAAAGATTTGACCAAGTGACTAAATTTTAACCCCATATTTGAGAGTGGGACTTG
This sequence comes from Lygodium microphyllum, assembly GCF_053477565.2. Taxonomy (NCBI): domain Eukaryota; kingdom Viridiplantae; phylum Streptophyta; class Polypodiopsida; order Schizaeales; family Lygodiaceae; genus Lygodium; species Lygodium microphyllum. The sequence continues at coordinate 95,804,051 of NC_141144.1, read as the reverse complement.
GGGGGATTGCTAATATCATATCTAGGGAAAATTTGACCTTCAAGTACGTGGATAAGATTTGACACGTTATTGCATGGAATAATACATGCAGGGGTTTGTGAAAGTCACTCGCCTGCAAGGATGCTTTGAGAGATGGGAATAATGGATGTTGAAGCACTACAACAGAAACGAGGCATAGACGGGCACGTTGTCGTAGAGTTCATGCAAGAGCTGCAGAACACGATTCAAGATACAGCAAGGAAAGAGGTTAACAAGAAGAACTCAAATTTTTTATGCCAAAGTACTCTATATTGTTTGTCAAGTAAAATACATGAAGTCCAAGTTCTGAAAAATTTATAGTATCTCTTAACCAGCTATGCATTCAGGTGTTCGAGATCAGTTTTGCCATTGGCACATAGACTTGTTAAATTCTGCTGGGTAGTAATCCCTGTAAACAATTTTCAGAAATCCATACAATGTCAAAACAATGGAGTTCTGTGGGCAGCACTGTTCACTGTGCTAGTAGTACTGGCCTGGGACATTGCTGTTTCAGCACTGTTTTAAGGATCAACAAGTGCAATACAGTTAGCTTAATCGTCTTCACTGTCAGTTATTCAATCTTTTCCATTCAAACATTGATGAAGGTGGTATTTTCATCAATCGTACAAATGTAACACACCATTTCCCAGGATCCCACAGCACTGAACCAAACATATTGGCAGTGGTGAGGTCTCCAGACTGGTTTTCAATGCCAGCATTCGCAGTTTAGATATTCTAGGATGTTTTCGCATTTCAACAAAGTTTATAATTCCAACTAGATCTTCTAATGGAAGAATCAGCCGACTCTGGTATCTTTTGCGTGACCTCGAAATGTTGAAAGTGATACCTATAATCCTTAGCAACGATTCTGTTATTATCACATGCTCATGGGAAGACATATGCTTTATGAACTGTAAGTGCAAAGTCACTGCCGTGTTTGAGAGCTCCTCAAAACCATCCAAAGTAAGCCAACGCCTGACGCTCTTCCAAGATAGAGCATTCTCTGCAATCTGTAAAGCCTTTGCAGCTAGATCAACAGAGATACCAAGACCATATTCACCAGATTTAGTTGCTCCATTGGTTGAAATGACAGACGTCAGCCAAGATAGTAGCCCCGTGTGCTCTATCAAATGCTGCACAAAACTATGTAGCTTTGAGGCTTTATGAATAACTTCTAATATCCATGTCCGTGTGTTATGATCTACCAAGGGTGAGACGATCCGCTGGACAGACCCACTCCCAAACATAGGATTGAAAAGTGGCACAATAACACGATCTGATTCAATGCTTCAATGACCTTCGATGTCACAAAGCTCCCTGGTTCCTCTCCTCCATTCGCTTCATCTTCTCAAGAGCTCGTTTATCACCTCTTTGTCAAATTTCTCCCCCTTCCGCAGCTCCAGACTTCATTTACCCATTACACACGCGATTCTTCCCTTTGCTCCTGTATCTTCGACTCCTTTGATACCAGAATTTTCAACTTGTCAAGCTCTAAATCTGAATCACGGCAATCAAAAAGAAGAGCATCCACTGACTCAATCTGAATCACGGCAATCAGAGAGAAGAGCATCCACTGACTCATAGTAGAGCTCCTTAGAGCTCTGCCCGATTCTTTCCTTGTTGTCGATTGCTTTTCCCCTCTTCACAGAGCTTCAGCCCCCTCCAACAGTGGATCAACTCTCCTCAGTAACAGCAAAAAAATTCTGAATTGTCCTCCTCCCTGGGAACCTCAATCTCCTTCGCGTCAGAGTTTTTTCTGATCCCTCTGTTTTCCCCCCTTTCCTATTGCTTCGAGGAGGAAGGCCAGTAAAAGATTCAGCCGCATCTTCTTCTGAAAATTGATTTTGGAGTCAACAAAATTTGTCGATGTTGAATGATTTCAATAAGCTGCCGAAATTACACTAGAATTCACGGTTTGGTTGCCCTGCACCATCCTCGTGAATGGAAGCCCGCCATTGATAGCGCCTTCCAAAAAATCCCCTTTTTCTTAGCTTTTTCCCCCTCCTAAATTCATAGCAATGCGCCCCTTTTGAATTTTGAGTGCCCCCATCTTAATTTAGCATTAATAATATATTTTGAGGATGCAAACCTTTTTATCTTTCTCTCCAATTTTCGAAACGGAAAGCCTTCTCTTTTACTACCTCAATGGTTTCTCCCATGAATCCATGGTATCAAATGCACCAATTTATAAGCAACCTTTGAAATCAGATGTAGCAAAGGATTTTTGTTGTGATCCAATCGAAGCAAGGTCCATAAGTTCAGCCATGGATGTCAACAACCACAAGCATCAGAAAAATAGCACGATAGCACGATCTGATTCAATGCTTCAATGACCTTCGATGTCACAAAGCTCTTTGATTCATCTCCCCCATCCGCCTCATGTCCGCATTCTCCGTATGCCCTCCTTTCTTTGCAGTCTTGACTTCATTGGCATGGCAAATTCTAGCATATTCAGGAGAGAAGAATCAATCTTTATTCCTCCATTCAAAAAGTCTTCGGCAAAGGCATATAAACCCTTCTCCTCTATGGTAAATAGTAAACTGCTTTATCCCACATATTACGTTGACCTTGTTCACATGCAACCTTTATCTTCATAGTTTAAATGTTAGCTCCTACTCCGCCTCCTTTGATTCCACGATTTCCTGCACTTTTCTTGGAGATCATCATTGAAATTAACAGCTTGATAATGTCCTTTGGCATCAATTTTTCATATTTTTCTGACACACACACAACATGCATACAAATAGAAACACACACAAACACACACACACTAGTGGAATATATACATTGGATGCGGGTACTGAAAGGACAGGAAGATAATGCAGCAATCACACACAATGAAACACACGCGAAAAGATAACACACATGCACAACAAAAATGGAGGTGTTTACAGCTCAGATGCGCAGCAGCACGACAACGTTAGACGCGCAAAGTCGGGTGCGTCTATCAGAGCGTCTATATATGCCTGTAAATGTGCATGTAAATAGACACGAATTTTGCGTCTATATATCCGCGCAAATAGACGCTAATATAGACGCGTTATCAGATGCACAATTATTTAACCACCTAAATTTAGCAATTCACATAATTGAAAACCAAAGTTAATAATTATTTAACCACCTGAAATTGATTCTTGAGCATGCACATGTGCGCATGATAAAAACCATAGAATTAAGAATACACATTGAATCATTGAATTAAAAAAATAGAGTTAATAATTACTTTTTCATTGCTCTCTAATGAATGGCAGTTCCTCCAGTTGACAAGCCTTATATAAGTAATTAGCGGCAAGTGACAGAAACCTTACAATTAGTAGCAAGCATTGCAATATGTATCTCGTAATTTCTCTATGTACTTGAAGATCATAAAAGATACTTCCTTTTTATTATGGAAAATTCAATGGTTGCTTTAAAATTGACTATTGATTCTTGAATATGCACGTGTGCGCATGATAAAAAGCATAGAATTAGGAATACACATATATTGAATCAATAAGAAAATTAAGTATGTTACAGTGATTAATCCATCTCATCTTCAATGAGATCAGCCCTTGCTAAACTATCTACTTCTAGATCTATGTTACCAAGAGGTACCGAGATAAATAAGTCTATCCCACTATCAGATGTGTTGCTATATTGCTCAATAACGTCATCAATATCATCGACAATCACATTATTGTCTTCTTCTGCGTTTCCTTGAACATCATCGCAAGGTTCATCTTGTACTATATCACGCATATAATCCATTATGGTGTCATCATGCACATCATCATTATTTGTTGGATTGTCATCTGCTATCTCCATGTTGGTAATATTACCATATATTGGTTTTGAACGATTAGATATAGGGATGACATACCACCATCGGTTATTGTTTACCATTGGATGATACACAACCTGTATTTGAAAAACAAAAGCAAAAAACTTAAGTACTTATTATATTGTGTATATGTATCATATGTATACATATAAAAACATTAGCCTTTGCATATATACCTGCTTGCATTGTTGAGGTAGTACTAATGTGTCATTCTTGTTTTGGTGAAATTTTGTAGAGTCAATGATTACAAAACCACTTGGATGATGTCTGATTGTGCAATGCTCACCATTTTTTACCACTTCTTTAAACCACTTCACATCCAGTACATATATAAAGAATCGTTTGAAGTCAAGCTTCAGAATATCTTGGATCAAGCCACAATAACCTTCCATGGTACCATTGGCAGCCTCGAAGTGAGCAAGGACACCACAATCTTGGGTATTTCTCTTTTCACCTATACGTCGAGTTTGAAGATGTTTACCCTCACACCAAAGTGCATTGAATAATGTGCACTAGTAGTAAAAGATAAAAGATCAAACATGTCAATTATTTATATAAAATGAAACTTATAGAAACAAATTAATTGATAGTATGTCTCACCTTTGATAAGCAACCTTGTGCGTATTCCCACTCTTCTTGAGATATATTAATTTCCTCCTCTTTTTTCATTCTCTCCATTTCCTCATGTAACCAATATATGTCAATATGACGTGGGAGCGCATTTAGATGATCTAGAAATGAGACATTACGTCCATATCTAGTGCGAAATTCTTGTCTTTCGCTTTTTCTTCTTGCTCTTGCTTCATTATATAGTGTCACCCATTTGCTCATAGCATCACTATTGAGCACACAAAAACTATTTAACTTACGAAGTTCTTCTTTTGTTAGCACTTTACTCATTCCTTTTCCTTGAGATACTATAGAGGTCGTCCTCAAGTCTTCATCATCTTTCCATAGTCGTGGTTGAGAGGGATCCACTTTAGCAAGATATTCAGAGATATAAACAAGGGATGATTGCACTAACCAACCCTGAGCCATGCTTCCCTCAGGCCGTGCTTTTTGCCTCACAAAATCTTTCAAGGTTTTCATGAAGCGCTCAAGAAAAAACATCCACCTTACATAAACTGCCCCACAAAGTGTGATCTCATCAACCAAATATATGAGTAAATGTAATTGAGTAGTCAAAATGGATCGAGGAAAAATTTCCTCCACCAAACAAACCACCTCAATAGATAATACTCGAGCATCTTGCAATGTGTTTGGATCAATTTCCTTCAAGCTCACGTATCTGTCAAGATGTATTTGAGAATTGTTTATTTTTGTGTAGAAATTCAAAGATATATAATGAAAAAATACAATGTATACACACCTCACAAGCTCTCCCATCTTGTAAATGATATCACATACATCTTTGGAGGCACAATGGGATATGCTAGTAGGAAGTAAGGACTGAATGTAAACAATATTCATAGATGCAAATGATTAGTTGAGGAAAAAGTCATCATACCCCAAAGTTTACACATAGTTACGCCACTAATTACTATATTCAAGGTTAGAGATACCCTTACTTGAATCATTTTGTGCCAATCGTGGGACTTCAAACCAGATAGTTACTCCACACCTCTTTTCTTTTTCTTTATGAAGGCTCCCTTGAGACATCTCATACATCCTGTGGGTGTTCGAAAGCTATATATTTGTTCCTTCACTATTTTTTCCTCATTCTTTGACAATATCCAAGGTGCATGGGGTAGCTCAATCTTTCCTCTAGGTCCAATTCGTGGCCAAGCTCGTCTCATGCGACCAATGTTACGTAAATCCTCCCTTACATTAACTGAATCGCGAGCCCCTATCAAGTGATCCCATAATGTAGATACAACATTTTTTAATATGTGCATGGGGTCCAACAGGTGATTGATCCAGTACAGAAGACGAAAGAATATAGAGAACCTAACAAACAAACAATATATTATGTAAACATTTCATCATGCTAGATACTTTAAAGTCAATCGAGAGAAATGCACTTCTTACCGACTCATGCCATGTGGAGGGTGGCTGTCAGCGTTAATCCATCTCTCCTTCCAATCTCGAATGGTTAGAGATTGTGGAGTCATTCCATTAGTAGGGAGAACATATTTGGGATGGTCAATAGGAAGAAATCGATGATGATTGTCGTAGATAACCTTCTTTAAACGTGCTAGCCTAGAGGAAACTAGAGAGGAACTGCAAATAGGACATGCATGATATCCTGACGTGGTTAAACCTGAAAAAACAAGTGAATTAATAAAATGCAATTGATTCAAGTCTTGAATTTCAAATATAGAGTTATATACATGTACTTGAACACTCTCTGTATCCTAGAAAGTCGTGCATGGTCCACAACAACATGGCCTTCAATGTGAAATCTCTAAAGGATGTAGATGCACTTGTATCTTGCACCTCAGTACCTTCCCATAACATTTCTAACTCTTCAATCAAAGGCTCTAAGTAAATGTCCATGTTTTTTACCTTGAGCTTTCCAGGAATGAGAAGGGACAACATCACATGTCCCTTTTTAATTGCCATGGATGGAGGAATATTATAGTTCACCAATACCACTGGCCATACACTGTATGATGTGCTTTTGATGCCAAATGGATTGATTCCATCCATACCTAAACCAAATCTCAAATTTCTTGGCTCTTCTTTGAAAACGGGCCACAAATTATCTATATGTTGCCATGCGGGTGTGTCTGTAGGGATCCTCCATTTTCCATCACTTGAACGATGACTAGCATGCCATGACATGAGCTTTCCAATAGACTTACACTTGAACATAAGTTTTATATGTGGAACAATCGAAAAATGTCGCAAAACCTTACGAGGCACATCCATTGACTTCATCTCCACTTCGTATCTTGATTCGCCACAAACAGGACACTCTCGTGCGAACTCATGAATCCCACGAAATAAGACACAATCATTGACACGTGCATGGATCTTGACATAATCGAGGCCTCCCAAAGATGTCAAGTAATGTCTTGCTTGCTCTCTCTTAGTTGGCAATTTGTTTCCTTTTGGAAGCATTTGTTATAATAACCTACATATATTTTAAAAGTGAGTTAAAAAACCACCAACATATATTTCTGTCTGATTTCAAAATAGAGAGGTTAACAATTAATATTATGATTCATATATAAGCCAAATTGAATTGATACCTACTTCAATAACGCATCCAAACTGACATTACTCCATCCATAAATTGTTTGCAAGTTAAGTATCTCGAGGGACGCACGAACAACGGAGTACGTACAACCTTCATACAAAGGAATAGATGATGCTACATTTAGTGGATCATCTGGCTTCGTAGAGTGACCTTCTCCTTGAACCGGTTGTGAAAATAGATGGTGTACCATGTTATCCAAAATCTCATCCTCTACGACTTGATGGGGCATTTCATGAGGGCTACTATTATGGTTGTCAGTCTCTACTCTTCTTGAAGACTCTGCCTCCTCGCGTCGACTTTTTGCAGCCTCTCCACACCCGAGAGGGAGCATTTGAGGATGTGGCACCGCATCCTGCTCAACCACAAAAGGGAGTTTCATGTACGTTGATATATAATTCCCATAACATAGACTAGCAATCTTAGTGGTAAAAAAAAACAATGAATACCGGTGATTTTTCTTGGTCCCATTCTCCATACAAGCTGAGGTGTGATATTGCAATTCGATGTGCTTGAAAAATACACCCTCGACAACGATCACACATGCATCTAATTTTTCGTCGTAGCCATGCATCTCGATTATGAAGACGCAATATTTTATCCTCACTTGAGGATGTACTCATTGACTCACCAACTTGCACCGCACTAGGTGATGACGACGTCGACATGATTAAACCTAATTCATGACAACATCAAAATATTTGTCATTCATATGTTTACATAAGATCTTAATTTTAAATACACAAAAATCATAATCTTAAAACTTATCTTAACTTTTCAAAACTTAAGAAGAATTCACTATCAAAACTTATCTTAACAACAAAAAATTATGATAAATCCCAAATGCGCATCTAAATCCGCGTCTACCTACGCATCTATTTTCGCGTCTATATTCGCATCTATCCTCGTGCCTATCTGAACAATAGACGCACATATACACGCGAAAATAGACACACACGTCAAAATTCAAACCATACTTAAATCATTTCTTTTCAAATTGCGCCTTTCTTTTCCTGCGTTTTTTGCGGTTCTGAAGCTTGAGTTTAGCCGACATGCAGTCTCTTCATGCCTCACCTAGTCTCTTCATGCCTCACCTCCTCATGACTCACCTCTTCTTTCATTTCAAACACACAAGAAGGGAAAAATGAAAGCCAAGGAGAGGAAGAAAGAGAGAACAAGAAAGAGGAGAACAAGAAGAAGCAGCAAGCAAGCAAACAAGCATCAAGAGAGGGTAACTTACCAAGGAGAGGAAGAAGGAGAAGGAGAAGCGCCACCACCCACCACACCAAACACCCAAGGTGACTCTCTCTCTCTCTCTCTCTCTCTCTCTCTCTCTCTCTCTCTCTCTCTCTCTCTCTCTCTTTGTTTCTCTCTTCCTCTCTCTGCTCTGTATGTGTATTTAGGATTTGTGATTCCATTATAATGTATTACATTATGTAAATTGTCAATAGCTGTCGTCCGCCTAAAATCGGCCGACCTAGCGCGCCTGCTAGCGCATCTACATCTCAGTGTAGACGCAGACATAGACGCGCAAAAATGTCTCCTCTCAGAGCATCTGAGAGCGCGTCTTAGAGCGTGTGTGCTGGCGCGTGTGCTCTGCAATGTACACACGATGATACACGCGCTGCACAGAAGGTTGACCTGCAATCTACACGCGATTTTAGACGCGCATTGACCTAGGATGCGCATTTGGCAGTGCGTCTATGCTGCACGTTAGATGTGCAAATAGACGCGCTGGACAGAAGATGAAGAGCAATGTTATGTCAAAGGCTTAAAAACTGCAATGTAGTGTTTTTGTATGCAATAAGAAAGCTATGCTACAATTTAGGACACCCTAGTCATAGTCTTTTATAAATTTTTCTATATTCAAGTTTATAAGGCTACAATCAATAATAAATACTTTTGAGCAAGGTCCTATTGTGTGACATCACCTTGAGCAAAATCTTGTTGCGTGGTATTGATTAACTCCTAAATAGAAGTCTAGCTAGATCTAAAAGTGACAAATTAGGAAATGTATACTTTTATACACATTTATATAAACATTACATTATTTACATAAAGTGAGATTGAAACTTGTGTGTTCTACATGTGGATCTCGTAAATTAGAGCCCTCACCTAGGCATATAGGCCTCAATGTGCCCTCTAGTCTATGGATAGTCACCTCCACCCCTCATCCATGAGTTGCTAGTACTGCACAATATCCTCCTATATTTTTTGTATGCAAATAAATTTGTCTTTTTCCTATGTTTTTTTTGCAGATGTCGTATCCTGGTTCATCTAGCAATGACCCAGATGTGGATCGCATGAATGATACATTGGCCTCCTTTGGTAGGGGGATCAATGCATTTTTTGGAGGTTTTCCTAGTAGGGAAGACTTCATGGGAGAGATGACCAAACACCTTGGCCGCTCTCCCACAGCGGACGAGGCGTTCAGTGTCATGTCCGGGACGCCTCTGGCGTCTTTGCCTGGCACTACTTCCCAGACTCCACATGCAGATACTCCACATACAGGTACTCCATATGCAGGTACTCCATTTGCAGGTACCCCACGTGCTCCACGTGCATCGGCTGAAGCACGTGCATCTACAGAAGCTCGTGCGTCCAGCGAGGCAGAGGGCAGTCGACAGAGAGGGAGGAGGGAGAGTCGAGGGGAAGGACGAGAGTTGTGTGGGGGTTGCCTAGGAGGTGGCGAGCGATCACCCTCACCAGTAGATCATGTAGAGGAGGTTGTATGCCATTACTATAGAGTTACAAATGCCGGTGGCATCTTTCATGATGATGAGGGAAGGGATGTAATGGCGTACATGAGGAGCGTCGTGCATGCGACGTATAAAGATTGTTTCATTGCCTTCAAAAATCAGAAAAGCGGCTTGTGGTAGGAGGTGTTGAGGGCAGTCCATAGGAGGTACCCAAATCCTGAGGGTCAGCGAATATTCTCGGATGATTGGGGACGTACAAAAGTAAGGATTATGCTTCACAACAAAAGATCCCACCTCATGACACGTGCCAGGGACTCACTGCGGAGAAAGTGAAGAGTCGGCAGCACGCAGAGGCGCGACGGATCCAAATGGAAACAATGGGATCGTCGCATTACGGATCGGGCAGCAGAGAGTCGTGGGAGGCAGAGTTTGTAAGTATATTTTGATTTCTAGTTTTTTTTAATTTATATTTCTTTAAATTCTTTATATATTTTAGTCTAATATATTGTGACGTCTAATTGTTTGTATATCTCTAAATGTCTTGCAGACTACCATCGTTGATAGGACACCTACCCCTAGAGAGGTAGGTTACCATCGAGTCCATAACCGCGTAGCGACTTGGCTTCACTTTTATGAGGAGGCTCTCATCACTGAGGACCAATACAACTGGGCCATGAGGATTCGACAGCCAGAGGAGGTATGTTTTTCTTACTTTCCTATTAAAAGTATAACTAATTATAACTTTTTCTCCACCTTGTCTTTGTAAGCAACCCTGATCTTTTGTGTGTGTAGGCGAACCCGGATGTGGAGCACAGCGAGGAGGGGGATAGCGACGCTAGTAGCCATGGTGGTACTAGCGAGGATGTTTCCTCTTCAGATTCGTAGAGGAGCACCATACCTCCTCATGAGGCCTTCTTTTCTTGTATATGTATGATATCTCTTTGAGCCTACTGCTTATGGCCACGCTTTAGGTCGCAAGCACTCAAAACTTCCCTTGTAAATGCTTTGATATATAATGAATACATCGACTTTTACTTTCAATTCTCGTGTCCGTAAGATACATTGTCTTTTTCCCAAATACACAATCTGATGTATGGGAGGGAGAAAAAAAAACCAAATACACAATCTGATGTATGGGAGGGGAAAAACGCTCTCCGGTTTTTTTTTTCCAGTTCTGTTTTGTGCGTCTATCAGCGCATCTAAATTGCAGGTAATTCGCGTTTATTCGTGCGTCTATAATGCAGACTACACGTGCTTATACACATGCTGCATAATTCAAATTTTAAAAAAAATTAAATATCTTTTTTTTAAAGAACAATTTTTGTTTTCCGTCCGCGTCTATCAGTGCTTGTAAAAGCGCGTCTAAAAGCGTGTCTATATGCGCGTGTATATGTGCGTCTATTGCGTGTCTATTTGTGCGTGTAAATTAGTCGATACATGCTATTATAGACGCGGAATGATAGACGCGCAAATAGACGGGCGGATAGACGCGCCCGTACGTTTTTCTCTGTATTCAAAAATCGCGTCTAAATGTGCGTGTATGAGGCTTTTTTGTTGTAGTGAAGAGTACTCAAAGCACAGTTTAAGCTCATTGTTCCTATTTTCAGGAGATCTTCGAAGTTTGGACACAAGAGAGAGTAATTTTTCATGGATATGCATGAAAGAAAGGTAGATTGAAGTGTAACTGGCAATGATGACAATTGGGGTTATGAGGATATGTTAGAAACATAATCGAAAGGCTGTGGATATATATCAGCAAGGGCCCCACGTTCTTTCACGGGTTTACCTGGTCGTTGGGTGACTGTGGGGCCCACAAATTAAAAGCCCCCTAAAAGGGGCATTGGTTTTGCCCGGAGAATCATTCCGAGTATCGAACACTGTACCCCCGATCCCATACTCTGGAGCTTTAACCACGCGCCCGCGAATCACATTGATGAAGGTTACGTATCTCGTTTCAATTTGATTTTTAAGAAACAAAAAGGTTGAGAGAAAGGCAAGCAACCAGGATTTACCGGCACATCCCCAAAAAAACGGGACCCATACTGAAATTTATCTTCGGCCAGTAAAGACAAAGCGAATCTGAAGAAGAAGAGAAGAGAGGTGACAACATGTTGAAGGAGACGCTTTGTCTTTACTCGTCCCGTCTGACTATCGTTTCAATGATGCCCTCCCTCTTCGCCACCCTGCGTCCCTATCTTTGGATTTGGCTTCTTCATCGCCGTCTTCTACTACTTCTTCTTCTTCGTCCTAGTTGTCACCTTCTTTGTTATCACTCTCCCCATCGTAGCAGGTAGGTTGGTCCTTTTAAACTAATAATACCTCCATCAATAGCGCCACCTTCACGCGGCTACACATAAAAGCTCATAGATTTTCCCACTGACGTCAATAAATATATCACTCATGTCGCCTTCAAAAATTATTCAATAATTTTGCCTCTACCTGACAGCTATCATTGTGAGAAAAAAATGGTGGATGGATCGTTGGCCGTGCCGGGCAGGTAGGGTAAATATTCATCTTTTCTCTTGCTTCTGTGGTAAGCCTTGTGTTTTTATTTTTTATTTTTATTTTCTTTCTTGTGATGTGGTGGTTTGGTTTGTTGTTGTTCTGTTCCATTCATTGTTAAGGTGGTGGGTGGTGGCAGGGGGCTCTCCCAAAGCCTCCCGCCGCAAGGCTAGAGCATCCCGTCCATTCCTTAACCCCCCACCGAGAGACATAGTGCTCTCGGAGATTATGGGTGGCACTTGGCCCCCAACCAACGTCTCTGTTGCATTGTATCCCCACCGACGTGAGATCTGCAACAAGGAGAACCCACCGGGACAGACTAGCACCTACCACCATAAGCAAATTCTTGATCAGTATTTGGTGTAAAGCAATGATCCTAATCAGCTTCTAAAAAACACGTCAAGTTGCTCCACAACCTTTCCAATGTATACAAACCATAGTTTTGGCAATGAATATTGTTGTTGAAAGCTCCAATCAAACCCATTTTTACAAGTACATCAGTAGAACTAGTGGTTCCCATCATAAAAAGCTTTCGTCCCTTAGGGGGTCTTCTTTTCAATGATTGTAGAAGAGTCACTATCATGAGCACCTTTAAGCATACATGTAAGTAATTTCTCTCCTTCACTAGATATAGGTCCCTTTATGCCAAGATATAGCGTCCATGTGTCCATTCAAAGCTTTATCTTGATGGCTTTCACATGTAATTCTTCTTGTGAAAAAGCCTTGACTTTTATGACTCAAGGATATAAGCTATTGTCATATGTGGGTCATTCCTTAACAAAATATGATTTGAAAGAGAATTTTGTGCCCAATCATTCATGTGGTTTGTAATTTAAAATCCATGCTATGCAATCAAATAAGGGATGCTTACGAAAAAGTATGAATGCATTGAAGAATTTATGAATACACACAATGGAAAATTAAATTCCTAAAGATGCTGACTAACGTGATCAATTTCTTGGCAAAAAATTCTGCCCTCAAATTTATAGTGGTGGACACGCAGCATGACGACATCCGCCCCCTCCAAACATGCACATCCTTCGGATGGGCCACAGCTACCCATCCTCATCACCGCCAAGCTCGACGGTCAATGCAATCTCTTCATCTTCTATAAAAGCATCTACAATGTCCACATCTTCATCTTCATCATCTCTTGGCTCAAGTCCATCATAAATTGCATCATCCAACTCCTCGACTGCATAGGCTGCATCATCTCTTCTTTTGAATAGTTTGATTCTCTTTCTTGCAATCGAAATCGGCAAGGCATATCATCAAGCTCTACTAAGGAATATGTAGCATTTTCATGGACATGCTGCACTAAATAGGGCCCAAACCATCATTTCAAAACCTTGCGGATAGTATTATACTGGTTGTCTAGAATGTTGTCACATAGACCAGCACCCAATATCCCTCTTTGATCTATGTGCTCTCACATCTACGAGCGTAGTGAGCTTGCGTTCATGCCCGATCCAGTTGCCTCCTCCCTCCTAATCTTCTCGAAGTCTGCATCAGACCATCCATCCTGTCTAGACATGGTACTCAAATAACGACTAATCTGCAAATACTCTCCTATATACAAAGACTCATCAAAGCTTTCCAAAGCAGACACATGATAAATATGATCAGCATGCATGGCTACAAGATTAGCCCCATCATCAGCATCATCAATGCAAGAAAAATCCATACCATCACACCTCGCTCATGAAAGCATATCGGCTACTAGGTTATCTTTACCTGCTATGGGCCTGAACTCAGGATTCATGGATTTTATGTATCCAATCCACCTAAGCATGGCAATATATGGAGTAGAAAAACTCGTGATTATACCTAGAAGAGACAAACAATCAGTATCGACCATCACATCAGCACCAACGAAGTACTCTATATCGTTCTTGAGAGTCGTGACAACTCCCAAGAGCTCCCTCTTAATTTGAGAATACCTACATTACTGCTCATTTAGAACTTGCACCCCAAACTGAATAGCATACCTATTCCCATATGCATCGTCTTGGCCAACAGCCCAATGCCGATAGGACTAGTATCAACTGTAAGAACAATAGGTCTCCCACACTCATAATTTGCCTTTCAAAGAGTCGGAGCAGCTCTTAATAATTTCTTTAGTTTTTGTATAGCTTTAGTATGTTTTATCTCCCAAGAAAAATGTTGCCCTTTTCTCAAGAGCTGGTAGAGATCATATGCAATATAAGAAAAATGAGGAATCCAAATAAAATAAAACACACAAGCTCCAAGAAACCTGCAAACCTCTGAAGTAGAAGAGCAAGTCTTTACAATCTTCTCTATGGCATCAACCTTCAGAGGAGAAGGCTTTCTGCCATAATATTCACACATATGTCCAACAATCGAAATTTCTCTAGCTCCAAAAATAGACTTCAACCCTGACAAGGTCAAATTCACTTCCTCCAGCTTGCAAAGAATCTTCTCAACATTTCTAATGTGTGAAGCCACAAAGAACCTGCATCCATGATCGTCTAAAGAATCATCCTTTTCTTTCTCCAAGCAACCCTTGATAGGTAAATCATCAATGAAAGGCATGGTAAGCTCAGGAATAAAATCTTGTAGAACCTTGTTCATCCCATTCATCATATGAGCAACCAAATCAGTAGCTCCTTGCAAAAGCATACACATTCGGACAAGGCCTAAAGGTGTCTTCATTGTAGTCAAATCTCTACTCTCAAGGGTAAGCTGGAACTAATCATATATGGAATAAAGATCGCCGAGTGAATAGATAGCACATCCAGCAAAATGTTTGGCAAACTCATCCACAATAGGTCCTGCACCAACATTTCGAATAGTGACCTTGTTTACTGGCTGTAAGTCTTGTATGAATCTGAGTGTCCCATTCTTCTTAGGAATTGTGAACCATCTATTGGAATATGGAGGTAAAGATGGCTCTACAATCCCCATCCTGATTTGCTCATTCAAAATCTCCACCAATTTGGGCAAGTGCACTCTCGGCACAAAAATAGGCCATAGATTCCAAGGGATGTGCGGAATGGTAAAAATAGCCATAGGTGTCACAACCCTAGGATCAACACATCCAATCTCATGTGAGAAGAAAGCAAAATCTTTCCCATGTCTACATAACATCTCTTCAAAACATCTTACCTCTTCAAGAAGCAAAAAATCTTTGGTCCCAATCTTCATTTCTTTCAATGTCTCAGTTGAAAACTCATATCCGACACCTGTAGGATTTCGTAAAGGAGGTTCCAAAGCAGCTCTCCTAACCATCTCATCACTATCCAACAATATTAGTCCTGCAAGTGGTCTAACCTTCTTATCAAATGTCTTATATTTTGTCTGAACTCTAGCTTCATTACTACAACTTGAAAATTTCAACCCTTCTCAAAAATGCCCTAGTAAACACAAATTTTGCTATGTAAAAACACCAACATCCAACCCTTTTTGCTGAATTATGTTAGCAAATAATACTTTTTGCTTAGAATCCTCAGTACCAAGATTCTTTTGAAGCATGAAATCAACAATTTTGCAATACATTGCCAGAGAATGGACAACATGTAAGACATATGACAACTCTTGATTGTTAGCATTCAGCAATATCAAAATTTCTTCCATGGTATTTGACCATGAAAGGCCATCATAGAGACCATCTATCCAATCTTCTTCCTGCAAAACACTTGCAAGCATCAATTCTTTTTCTTTTCTTTTTACATACTGCCTGGAAACTCTAGGCATATCAGAAATATGCTAAAAACACAAAGTACTTTCAGCACCATAAACACATGAGGAAAAACTACCCTTGCCAGGAGACGAGAGCTTTCCTTGACTTCTACCACTATCATATCGCAAGACAGTGGTACCTAACAAAAATCTGGCTCTCCTGCTGGAAGAGGGGAATCCCTCAAAGAATCTTTATTCCGCTAGTGGTTGATACAAACGGTCATAAATTGAATAGCCCTCTTTCCATCCTTGCTTTGGATTCATACACCCATCATCCTGAACCTTAGTCTCCATCTGAGACTCAACAATAAAGGGTTTCCCCAAAATAATAGAATAGGAACAAGAGTTGTGCACAAAGAAATGATAAGACTCACCCACATCTCCAATAGAAATCTTCAAGTTTGGACAAGCATTTGGACAAGCAGCATACAAATCTCCCCTGCAATGATGTTGGCTGCATGCATGCGCCAACCATGATCCACATCAACTAGCCATATACCATTATCATATAAACCTCTCACTATGACATTAATCTCGGAGTCATGATCCAAAAGAGCAACATAAGGAGTCTCCATCTCGCCAAGCTTGACTACAATCTCTGTAGTTGCATGAGCCCAAAGACTACGAGAAAAATGGCTACGAGGCACCAATCTAGGCGCTTCTTCACTCTCATCATATTGTACAAGCTGAAGTAAAGGATGAAGAGACATCTTAGCTTGCATACATAGAGCTCCATCTATAGACTCATCAATAGTCTCCTCATTAGAATCAATCTCCTCAATCTACAACCCATAGAGAATAGCCTCGGCACAACAACTAAGACTCTCAATGGATCATATCTTGTGTTGGCTCTTTAATAACCTGTTGTTTTCTTTTAATGATGTCGATGATAACATCATGAAATTCTCTTTTGGCAATCCCCAGGACTTCTCCAAGAGTAAATTCAATTTTGCAATTAAGAATTCGATCCTCAAATACCTTTTTCAAGTCCGTGGTTATCTCAATGTCAGATAGCAACTTGAATTCAAGTTGCTTTTTCAGCTTTGGATCCTTTGTCTTTGGGACGTTCTGATCTTCTTGCACTTTTGGCTTTTGTACGTCCGCCATAAACTGCCTCCGCTCCTAAAGAAGAAGGTTGAAGAACTGGATCACTCCTCCTAGTTGCCCTTTTCGATCCTTTAGAAGATTGATCATTATCTCTTTTCTGCTTCTCTTCAATGAATGCTTCAAATCCTTGAGATTTCACGATGAAAGCATAGATAGAAAAGACATCAACTCAATTTTTCCATCCAATCCCTTTTTTTATTGTATCTCCTATGGCCGAAAGTTCGAATGATGAAGCATTACCTTTCATTTCTGCATGCAGTGCATAGGACCATAAATGAGATTTGTCCTTCGGCAATTGCTCCAATTGAAGACCATAGGTAGCAGCTTCTCTTGCCACCTCTTACATCACATAAGAAGAGCGCAAAAGAGAATCCTCCAATAATTTTTTCATACCTCCTTTACCAAAATTTGGTTTAATCGGTTACTCTATTTCTCTGAAACATATCATCTTCAAAATCTTGATAGTGTTGGAAGAGAGGGAGAGAGACAGAGTGGAGCGGAAGATGAGCCTCAGCTCATTGTTGTTCTTCCATTATTCTTCCATCATACTAACTGAAAGAGATTAACATACATAGGTATGACTAACCAAGACTAATTGTGGTTAAGTCACTGACTACACCAACTTATTGAATGTCACACACATGTACAACTGTATCCAACTAATGTCAGTCACACACATAAGGATAGATTAACTGAAGAGTAACAAGAGCTTGATATTCTAACACTCCCCCTAAAGCTCAAACCATCTAATAAACTCCAAATAGCTGTCTAAAGCATATGAACTTTTCTTTACCAAGAGACTTGGTAAATATATCTGCTACCTAGTCTTCAGTTTTCACATGAATCAAGTCAATTTGCCTTGTAAGAACCATTTCTCTGATGAAATGGTAGTGAACCTCAATATGTTTGGACCTAGCATGGTAGATAGGATTGATAGCCAATATAAAACTGTTGAGGTTATTACAATGCAATCTCACTCTACTTTCCAGTAGTATTCCCAAGTCTTTCAATAGTTTCATCAACCAAACTAATTCACAAGCCGCTAAGGCAACTCCTTTATACTTAGCTTCTGTACTAGACAATGCAATAGTAGGTTGTTTCTTACTCTGCCAACTAATCATGCTGTTGCCCAATCCAAATGCATAACCAGTGGTTGACCTCTTGTCATAGGCACAACCAACCCAATCAGCATCAGTAAACCTTGTTAAGTCAAGGGATTTTCCATATGCATAAAACAACCCATAATTTGTAGTACCCTTTACATATCTTATGATCCTCCTGACTGCATCTAAATGTGGTTTACGAGGCTTCTGCATGAATCAACTAATTAGCCCCACTGCATAACATAAGTCAGGACAGGTAATAGTCAAGTATATCAAGCTGCCACCATCTGTCGATACATGGTCACATTCTCTATATCATTCCCAACATCAATCTCCAGCTTGACATTCTGATCAAGAGGTGTCTCCATAGGCTTGCATTCAGCCATACCATACTTCAATAACATGGCATGAGCATACTGCTTCTGTAGCAGCCATATACCTTGAGGCGTAGAGACTACCTCAATCCCAAGAAAATACTTTATTTCACCAAGTTCTTTGACTCTAAATTCGGCATGTAAACATGATTTAATTTTAGTAATGCCCTCTTCATCATCTCCAGTGATGATAACATCATCTACATAAACCACTAGAAATACATATCCATGATTTGTCTTCTTCATGAATAGACTATGATTTGCATCACCCAATCTAAATCCATGTTTCTGTAAATAACTACTAATCCAAGCATTCCATGCTCTAGGTTCCTGTTTCAGTCCATATAAATCCTTTTTCAACTTATATACATGTGTAGGAAAGTCTGAGTGAACATAGCCTGCAGCTGCTCCATGTATACTTCCTCAACCAAATCACCGTTCAAGAAAGCATTCTTGACATCTATTTGCCATAATTTCCAACCTTTGCATGCTACCAAAGCAATGATAGTTCTAATTAGTGCCATTTTAGCCACCGGACTAAAAGTCTCCTCATAGTCAAGGCCATATTGTTATTGGCACTTTTGCAACCACCCTGAACTTATGGGTCCTAATGGAACTGTCTCACTTGCACTTAACCTTGTATACCCATTTGCAGCCAATGGGGACTTTGCCTTCAGGAAAATCAACCAATTCCCATGTCTCATTTTCAGCCAGGGCTGCATACTCCTCATCCATGACAGCACACCAGTCTGCATCATGAAACTTTATAGGTTCTTTGTAACCTGTCACACTAGCCATATATGCATAATGGCACGTTGAATAACAAGTGTACGTAAACCTGACAACTAGTTATTTTTACTCTCTCAGATCTCTGTAACTATGGCTCACTCTGAGCTTGCCTCTCATGAGGTGGTACATAATGACTCTGCCTTGCTCTAGGTGTCATAATAGATGGAATGCCCAACTCACTATCCAAACTATCACTGCTAGATGACTCATAACCTACTCTAAGTGGACCTGTCACATCCTCAAGCATCTTTTCTTTTCCCTTATCCAATCTCCCCCTCACTAACATATCCATGTCAATGGACGTAGGAGTACGACTCCTCAAGCATCCTGACGAATGACTTACTATAGGTGACCCATTACCTATAGGACCACTCATAGATGTACTCACTGTAGGTATATTTTCAGCATTACTAGTGCTAGTTGATCCATCAATAGCCATTGCAATAGGATTACCATACCACGATGCCAACTCATCAAAAACATCTCTGCTAATCAATGTCTCATGTATAGATGGTACATAACACTTATAAGCTTTCCAGTCTTGTGCATAACCAAGGAGCACAATCTTGATAGCCTTAGGATCCAATTTCTTCCTCTTTTCATCAAGAGCATGCACATATGCAATGCTGCCAAATACCTTCAAGTGTGAAATGTCAAGCTTATGACCATACAACCTCTCATATGGAGTTACATCATGAATCCCTACTGTAGGAGTTCTATTCAGCACATAGACAACAGTCACTACTGCTTCAACCCAATAACCATTTGGCAAACTCTTCTCATTCAGCATAGCTCTTGTCAATTCCATCAGTATCCTATTTTTCCTTTCCGCTACACCATTTTGCTGTAGTGTATAGCTGCAAGCTAACTATCTTTTGATCCCATGTTTAGTAAGGTACCTGTCAAAGTAATTAGAGACATATTCTCCATCTCTATATGATCTAAGACATGAAATTTTACAACTCAACTCATTTTTAGCATGCTTCTTGAAGTCCTTGAATGCGTCAAACACATCATCATTATGTTTCAGTATGTAAAGCCAAGTATACCTCTGCTGAAATCATCAATGAAGGATACATAGTAATGAGCACCACCAAACAAAGCATTATGAGATGGACCCCATACATCTGAATGTACCAACTGTAAGGGTTGTGAGCTATTCTGTACATGTCTCATAAATGAAAACCGTGCTTGCTTTCCAAACTAGCATGCATCACATACATGTCCAAAGTCATGATACTTGAACTTAGGCAGTCCAAGCACAATCTCCTTCTACCGAATAGATTTCAACTTTTGTACATTCACATGGCCAATTCGCTTATGCCATATCTCAACATCCCATATAGCACCATCATCATGTGCAAACATGGCTACGTTCAACTCTGGAATTGATGAATCAAGAGTAAACATTCTGCCATCTCTTTGCCCTCTAGCAATCAATTTGCAGCCATCACCATATTTTTCAACAAAGCATCCATCTCTATTAAATCTCACCTGCAAATTCTATTCTGCCATCTATCTAACTAATAAAAGATTATTGGTTATTGTAGATACATGTAGTACATCATGCAGGCTCTTTTTCTTGCCATCAGGAATCAACAATGGAACAATTCTTGTGTGCTGAATGTCATGTTGGGTGTCATCCCCAGTACACACATAACCATGTAAACCTGCAACCATCTCATCAAACCATTCTCCATGGGGTGTCATATGATTTGAAGTCCTTGAATCAATGTACCATCTCTCATCTCTATTCTGTCTAGATGCATTCTTAGACACATGTTGCATGGCAAACAATCTGTCAACCTGCTCATCATGAGTACTGCTAGAAGATGCATAGTGCCCATGTTGTTTGCCCTTTCCCTTTATATCTCCTTGCTTCTTTTAACAACCCTTTGCAATATATCCATATCTACAATAGTAATGACACTCCTTATCTCTGTTTGACTGATCATTTGACTACCATGAACCAGATCCACCACCTCTACCATGGGGTGATCTCCCCTGCCTCTAAAGTTGTCAGATCCACGTTGGCCCTGTGTATTTGTGCTATGCCATGCATTATGTTGATCCTCCCCATAAGTGTTTTGATTGTCTCCTTGACCTTGAAAAGAGCCACGGTCTTTGCCCCCTCCACCACATGGGCTATAGTAAAGAACAATGTCTCTACTTTGAGACGTACTAGAATCTGTATTCAGCCCAAGCTTAACTTCCTCATGCAGAAGCAAAGCAATCAGCTCACCCCAATCAGGGGATTCAACTCTCACAGAAATAGACATATCAAATTCTTTATTCTCTTTGCCAAGTCCGTCCAATGTCACTGCAATCATATCATCCTTAGACACTGAAGATCCAACGGTGGCAAGCTAATCCACTATGTTCTTGATCTCTGTAGTGTAGGCATGAATGCTTCTACCATTCCTAGACATGTTATTGAACTTTTTCTTTAGCTGAATCTTTCTTGCATGTGTTACATTTCCATAATTCTTCATGAGTATATTCCATGTATCCTTTAGAGAACTACACCCAGTAATCTGTATGACAATAGCATTTGATATACATAAGGAGAACGAATGTAACACCTTGCATGCTCTCTTAGTCCATAGCTTATGAGCCCTTTTCTGATGATTTTTTGGATTCCTTTCATGCATTTCAGGTTCAGCATCATCACCTGTACATAAGTCCCAATAATCTCTGCCAACCAAAAAATTCTTCATACAGAACTTCCATAAAGAAATTTTTTTGTTGTCTAGCTTTTCTCTCACAATTTAAGTGATATTGGCAATGCCTTGAGCATTTTCCATAGTTGCAGCTTAGGTATTTAATGATGTATACAACCTGTAAGTATATGACTCCTTTTCCTACAGTTCAGGACCAATTTTCTACTATTCAGGATAGTTTCCTACAATTCAAGATAGTTTTCCTGAAAACGTGCTTGCTGTAACTTGTATTCCAACAATGAAAAAACATAGTCAACTGAGCAGAAACCAAGCTCAAATCAGTTCAAAACATTCTATGGTAGTGGCAAAACATCCTAGCAACAAACTATGTCCCTATAAGTATCAATGTTTGTACTGTATGCAAGTAGTAGTACCAAATACAGCCAGTCCACTGTTATAACCAGCAGTATTTTCTCTATTAAAACAAGAGTATTCAAATCTCAAAATAGCCCCAAAACATCTCATTCAGTTGTTGCCACTCTATGCAGGAGTTGATACATATCCAACCAGTTAGAATGTATTGCATGTATGTCAAGTGAAGATGATAGGTATCCTTCCTATAGACAATAACCAATCAATACCCTGGTATAATCAATAACAAATCAGTCAAATTTTGGGCTTTCAGCACTCACAATATCCCAAAAAAGCATCTACCACTCAAGTGGTATGATCCAAGCATTTGTCACTAGCAAATAAGCATCACAAATACTTCAATCCTGTAGGTATATTGTTTCCAAATTTAGGACAACAACCAGTTCACTGTTTCCAGCCTACAAATAAGCTCCAAAACTAAGCATTTAACACTCCAATATCATGCTCAAATGCATGATAACAAGGGCATATACATTGTGAGAATAAAAGCCACTAGTGCTCTGGAATCACCTACGGTTTACTGCAGTAAACAGCGAGTCCGCACAGGTCTGTGATGAATATCTCAAAATTTGTGAGAAATTTGAAAAAACTTTCTTTTGCAAAGATGTAGATCATGTCGAAACGGTCAAAAATCTAGGGCCGTTTCTCCAAAAACCATTTCTATAGCAAGTTATTGCTTCTACAAAAAAACAGCCTGCATGCACAATCTTCTTTGATAATGTTTTCTTCAAATCTAATGTCTTGATGTCAAATGGCCACTGCCAAGCCTTTAGGCTTCAAGCGTTCAAGCTCTGATACCATGTTGAAAGAGAGGGAGAGAGACAAAGTGGAGTGGAAAATGAGCCTTAGCTCATTGTTGTTCTTCTTCCATTATTCTTCCATCATACTAACTGAAAGAGACTTACACACATAGGTATGACTAACCAATACTAATTGTGGTTAAGTCACTGACTACACTGACTTATTGAATGTCACACACATGTATAGTTGTATCGAGCTAATGTTAGTCACACACATAAAGATAGACTGACTGAAGAGTAACGGGAGCTTGATATTCTAACAGACAGTCCTTCTGCTCATAGTCTAGACTATCGCACCATATGCAATGGCGAACACGATCATTTCTGAAAGAATTTATAGGAGTAGAAGAGGTTGGGGTAGGAATTGGAGCTGGGTTTAGTGGCTGCTGCTCTCTTCTAGTCATCTTAATTTGAAGATCTTTCAAGTTCTTTGAAATTTCCTCCACCATGTCTTTGACAATTGGTTTGGTTGATGGTCTGACAACCACATCATGAATAGGCATAAGCATAGGCATAGAATTAGGCATAGGCACAGGATGAGAAATAGGAGAAGAAGTGGAAGGAGCAATAGGAGAAGTCGAGGTAGGAGAAGGCATCACTAGAGGTGTTTGCATGTCATTCTGCAAGCAAGCCTTTCATCTCCACCTCTTTATCAATGTGGAAACTGCATCAACAACATCTTGCCAATCCATTTTCAATCCCATAGGCTACATATGGTCTTCAAAAAGCTCTCCCAACTCATCCTGAAGTGCAGGATCTATCGCTTGCAAGAATAACTCCACTTTCTCCCAGTTTAGGGCTCTTTGCTTTAGTGCATCCAACTTGTTGTATCATTCTTCAAACTCCTGCAACAACTCAGAAGCAATAAGTCCTTTATCGGGCTGATAGACCCATTCTCTGAATGTTTTCCGTGTAGCAATACCATAATCTTCCAGGAAATATTCGTCTTTGCGCACTTTCTTGAAAACATTCCAATTTGAGTCTTGCATAAATAAATCTTTCACTCTGACACGCAAAGCAGACGTGACAAGCCTTAGAAAATAGTTACTCAAATTGGAAGGAACTCTGAAGAAGCGCATCTGGCTTTCAAAGGCTTTAAGATAGGCTGAAACATTCCCGCCATCAAATAATTTGCTCTCACTAACCACAGCCTCGATCGCTTTGGTTGCACCATGTGTATGCTCTTGTTCTTGATGCAACATTCGTTGTTGATCTAATTGTTGCTAATGTAATTGCTGTTGTTGCTGCATAGACAACTACATCTGTTGATTCTGCATCATAATGGCTAAAGAAAGAGTTTTCAATAAAGTCTTCATCTCATCAGTCGAAAAAGAAGAAGTAGTCGATGAAGTGGGTGGAGTAGTCAAAGAGTTTCCAATCTCGATGATCAGAAGTGATGTTTCATATCAGGTTCACTAGATGTCGCATGAAACAATACGCACGGGGGTTCGTGAAAGTTGCTTGTCGCAGGGACACTTTGTGAGATGGGAGTAATGGATATTGAAGAGTGCTCAAAGGATAGTTTAGAATAAGCTCAATGTTCCAATTTTCAAGAGATCTTCGAAGTTTGGACACAAGAGAGAGTAATTTTTCATGGATATGCATGAAAAAAATGTAAATTGAAGTGTAACTGGCAATGATGACAATGGGGTTTATGAGGATATGTTAGAAACATATACGGAAAGATATCCCACAAGCTAGCTCAAGGTGAATATTGTATACTTGTTGTATATGTAGATGAAGAAGATATTTTGATTGTTGTAGATGATGATTAGAGAGCAAAGTGAAGGCAGAGAGATTATACAATACCTTCCCTTCTTACGAGTTTCTTTTTTTTAGAAGACTTCTCACACGGCATTTGACTTTGATAGTGGATAATTGAAGGCCAATTCTTGAAGCTTTTTCACTTTGGAGGCATCTTTTTCTCCATGTTTTATTCAAGAATGAAATATAAGATGGTGACATGCTCTCATATATCAAAGAGACAAAATATAGTTGAAAGCACAAGTCTCTTCATAAAGTTCATCTTTAGAAATTGGAATATTATCTCTATCAATTTTTCCGTCCACATATAAAATAGCTAAATCTTCATGAGTCCAACACAATATTAGTGAGTTTGGGAATCTCCCAATTCCCAATTTTTTTGAATACTAAAAAGGTGGCACCTGGATAACATGCCCATAAGTTTCTCAAAACCATATGATGTGACCTATCATTGGAAAGTGATTGAAAAGTAGAATCTATTGAGCTATAAAGCGCTCTGGAATTATAGTGTTCAAGTTATGACAAATCCAAATATTTGACCATGTGTCTCAAAATTATGGGAAATTAACATATTCCCCAATATTGATGCTACATTGATAATAGCGCTCCTATATGTTGCAGAATTGAGGCTTACCACCGAGATCTTTCTAACTTATTCGTTACATTCCCACATGTTTATATAATTGGCATCATATCCTCATTGCAGTTGGAATTATATGATGTTTCAGTCGACGGCAAATCAAATGACGTTGAAGTTGATGATGGAAGCATATGATGCTGTAGTTGAAAGCGCAAGCATATGATGCCATAGTTGAAGGCGGAAGCTTAAGA
Organism: Lygodium microphyllum; assembly: GCF_053477565.2. Classification (NCBI taxonomy): domain Eukaryota; kingdom Viridiplantae; phylum Streptophyta; class Polypodiopsida; order Schizaeales; family Lygodiaceae; genus Lygodium; species Lygodium microphyllum. The sequence goes on along the minus strand of NC_141144.1, from coordinate 95,778,254 downwards.
TATTGCAATCAGAGCAGCAAGAAATGTTGGCGTCTCCAATTACCTCGAATATGCTCTTCTCTTCTTTTTTTGCAGTATGAGGTTGCCTTTCTTTGTCTTTGGTGTGTTTAGAGCTACCGAAGAGTATTATTCTACTCATCACAGCGACTTTGTCCACTTCGTCTTCAGCTTCTGTGTCGTCTCTCCCTTTAGTTTTGTCTACGAGTCACCTTCTTCTTCAATTCTTCCGCTTCGTCACCTTCTTCTTCAGCTCTTCCTTCTTCGTCTTCGGCTTCCTCCCGGTCTCGTCCTTCTTCTGCTGCGTCCTCAGAATTTTCTCTCCTCTTGTCACCTTCGTCTTTCTACCTTCCGTCGACTTTGCTTCTCTTGGTCTCTCCTTCAACATTTTGTCACCTCTCTCCTATTCTTCTTCGGCTTCACATCGTCTTTACTCATCCTGTTTAAGTGTCATTTCGATGATGCCCTCCCTCTTCATCACCATGCGTCCCTGTATTTGGATTTGGCTTCTCCATCGCCATCCTCTACTGCTTCTTCTTCGTCGTCCTAGTTGTCACCTTCTTCGTTGTCGCTCTCCTCCTGTCGCAGCAGGCAGGCCGATCCTTTTAAACTGATAATACCTCCATCAATAGCGCCACCTTCACGCAGCTACACATAAAAACCCATAGCTTTTCCCACAGAAAATCTTTAGAGAAGCTTTAATTGACATCAATGAATATATCACTCATGTTTCCTTTAAAAATCATTCAATAATTTTTCCTCTATCTAACATCAAGGTTGACGCTATCACTAAGAGAAAAAAAATGGTGGGTGGATCGTTGGCCATGCCAGGCGGATAGGGTAAATTTTCATCTTTTCTCTTGCCTCTATGGTAAGCCTTGTGTTTTTATAATTTATTTTTATTTTCTTTATTGTGATGTGGTGGTTTGGTTTGTTGTTGTTCTATTCCATTCGTTGTTAAGGTGGTGGGTGGTGGCAGGAGGCCGTCCCAAAGCCTCCTATGGCAAGGTTGGAGCATCCCGTCCTTGCCTTACCCCCCCCCATTGAGAGACACAGTGCTCTTGGAGATGACGGGTGGCACTTAGCCCTCGGCCAATGTCTCCATTGCATCGTATCCCCACCGATGCGAGATCTGCAACAAGGAGAGCCCACCAGGACATACTAGCACCTACCACCATAAGCAGATTCTTGATCGGTATTTGGTGTAAAGCAGCGATCCTAATCAGCTTCTAAAAAACACATCAAGTTGATCCACAACCTTTGCAATGTATACAGACTGCATTTCTGGCACATGGATATTGTTGTTGAAAGCTCCAATCAAACCCATTTTAACAAGTACATCAGTAGAACTAGTGGTCCCCATCATAAAAATATTTCATCCCTTAGGGGGTCTTCGTTTCAATGATTGTAGAAGAGTCACTATCATGAGCACCTTTAAGCATACATGTAAGTAATTTCTTTCCTTCACTAGATATAGGTCCCTTTATGCCAAGATATAGCATCCATGTGTCCATTCAAAGCTTTATCTTGACGGCTTTCACGTGTAATTCTTCTTGTGAAAAAGCCTTGACTTTTATGACTGGAGGATATAAGCTGATGTCAAGATGTGGGTCATGCCTTAACAAAATATGATTTGAAAGAGAATCTTGTATCCAATCATTCATGTGGTTTGTAATTTAAAATCCATGCTATGTAATCAATCGAGTGATGCTTACGAAAAATTGTGAATGCATTGAAGAAATTATGCCTAGCCTAACTATAGGTGTATGTCATGCAAATGCAAACACAAAAGATACACGCAATGGAAAATTAAATTCCTAAGGACGCTGACTAATGTGATAAATTTCTTCGCGAAAAACTCCACCCTCAGATTTACAGTGGTGGACACCCAGCATCGCGACAACATGTCTCCAAATATTATTCACATTGGGAATTCTCAAACTTTATGAAAATTCCCAAATTCTTGAATATGTGGTTTGTTGGTTCAAACCTTCTTCTTCTACAAAATCTCTTCTCTATGCTCTTCAAACTCTTCTTACCTAAGTCTTGGTGAATTTTGGTCATGCATGATAATTTACTTGATAACATGCACTAGTGCATAGTGTAATAAGATGGATTGAACTAGGGTGTATATACATTAGAGTTGGTGTGCAAAGATGGGGCTAGTGCATGATGCATATGTGCTAGGATAGGACACTAGTATTGTGCAAGATAAGTGCACTAGGGCACGTGGGTACTATGGGAGCACAAGTGCACTTATGTGTACTAGGGGTATGCTATTATACCCTAGCATTCAGTGTTCCATCCTATGTGCAAACAAAAAATTGTGGTCTAACTATTCACAAACATTTTGAACTTGGTCTATACACACTACCTCCTAATTTGCAATGTGAAATTCCATATAGGTGAATCTGTGGCTAATGTATCCTTGGTCTTTGCAACAAAACTAAAATGTTGCACTCTACAAGCTCAACTTCAAGAAAATTGGACACACCCTTATTATTTCAAGGGCTCGATATTGCATGAAACCTATGACTATCTCTTGCCTAGTCTACTCACATATGCAAGCATAATGAACTAACCTACCAAAGTATAGATTAATTTGAGGTGAATATATTGAGCATGCTCACCAATACTCACTACATTATAGTCACAATGTATTGACAAACATCGCTCCACAATCTTGCTTCCATTGTTACCCATGTAAGAGAGGAGTTATCAATATTGAGCTTAAGGAGACGAAGAGAAAGGAAAGAACTTCATGTTACTACATCCCTTAGTATTTCACACTCTCAACCTTACATGCTCACAATCACTCAATCAAGTCACCAAGAAGATGGGATGGAAAGAAAAGAAGAGAATGTAAGAGCTTCACCACATCATGTCCCTCACTCCATACACTCTTCGTCACTCACATACATAGAAAATAGAGTAGCATGAAGATAAGTAGCAAAATCTTGTATACATATGAATAGCTCGCTCTATTCTTTTTCATTCTTTTTAGACATTTTTTAAAGGATTAGAGTTTCCATTCTTCCCTTGGGCATCTAGCCTATGATGTTTGTGGTCACATGACTAGTCTTTCTTCATTTACATGATTTCCCTAAGGTCTTATGAGCCTTCTCATGATGGCTCAAATTTAAATTACAAAAGGATAGTAAAACCTCTTCATGATTTGCATTTCAATTTAATTGTACAACCACTTAGTGCACACTACAAGTGAAGGTTCCTAAATTGTTGTGGAGTAACTTAAAAATGTATTCCATCCCTAATGAATTTCTATATATTGCACTCTTGTTGCTTTTTACAAGTAATGGGGAGTCACTAAAAAACATGTAAGTCTATTACATGGATTCAAAAGAAGAGAATGTTTAATTATGACTTTTACGTATTATATATATATATATATATATACATATATATATATATATATATATATGTACATATATATATATATATATATATGTACATATATATATATATATATATATAAGGGTGTCATTTAAAGGTGGTAGCCATAACTTGATTAGAAAAATGATATGTTTTTTCTATGGAAAATTCATAGATAAGGGGTTTTTTAAATAAGCCTTGAACATGTGTGATAGGAGGGTTTACATATAGTGAACCCCTCGAGGCATAGAGGATGTCCTAAAAATGGCCTTTTGAATGGGATTCAACTATTATGAGTTTTTCATTATGCTATTTGGTCTAACTAATACCCTTACAAAATCCATGATACTTCATGGACAATGTCTTATATTCATATCTAGTGAAATTTGTTGTTGCTTTCTTTAATGATATTATTGTCTATTGTTATTCCAAAGAAGGAAATTGGGAACAATTTCACTTAGTACTTGAGTTACTCAAAAAACATAAAACATATACAAAGGAAAGTAAATGCGAATTTTTCAAGATTTAGATTCAATAGTTATACTTACTTCAAACTAATTAAAATCTCAATGTCACACTTTCTCTTGGGATGAGGAACAACAATACAATAGTAGAGGATAGTGAGTGCTAGCAAGTATATCATCTCATGCATGCATCTTTTTATTTAAATGGTACTATCCTATATGTCAAGAATGCTAGTTATATAGTTAAAGACATTGGGAAAATTCTTATTAATACATTGAATGGATATATTGTTACCTTAAAGAATGTTTTATATATGCCTGACATTCAGAAGATCGTATTATAGCTACTAGTGCCTCTGAAGTTTGGTTCATTGGGCCATGATGTGTGGTTAAGGACACACGTAAATATTATGTGATTATCATTATTGGTACTCTATACCATGGTTTATACAAACATGACATTTATGCTAGACAATCCCCTTGGGATGCTATGGTTGTGGATGTTTCTACCATATTTACTACTCAGTTATGGCCTTCTCGGTTTGGGTACTTAATTTTTTTATATACTCAAAGTAGCTATCGCTATTACACCAATGCTAGCTCTAATGGATCTACACAAACTGTTAGTTGTGGAAACTTATATTAGTGCCAAAACCATCAATGCCATGATATCTCAAGTAGGTAGATTTGTGGCTTTTGAAAGCAAAATGCTAGAATGTGCTTAACAAAGTTCTTCTACTTATAAATGTGAGCTTTATGAAATGGTTTATGCTTTGAAGAAGTGGTACTATTATTTGTATGGTACTATGTTTGAGGTGGTGTTTGATCACGAGAGATCAAATAGTTTACTGCCCAAAAGTATTTGAAGGGAAAAAGGGATAGATAGATTGAAATACTTCAAGAGTTTCACTCCACTCTATGCTATTCAATTAATACTCTACAATGTGTGAGATTGAATCTCTATCATTTATACGGCTGAAGAGTAATCTATTAGAATCTCTATGAGGAAAATGTGAGCATGATCAATCTTTTGAAAAGATATGGAATGTAATTAAAAGAAGAGATCTCTTATCCATACATGCATAGGATGTGAATTTTGCATAGGGCTCCTCTCTTACAAGTGATAAGATCAATCAATATAAGAATTTTACCATTGATAATTCATACTTACTTTATAAGAGTCAAATATGTATACCCCATGACTCAAACAAATGGTAACAAACTCTTTATGAGTGTCATGATAATCCTAGTCCAAGCCATCTAGGGATCAAAAAGACATATGCACATGTATATCTAGGATACATATTGATATAGATTAATATGTTATCGAATGGCAAAAGTGTAAAATGAATAGAGTTGAGCACTTAAAGGTAGATGGGCTTTTTCATCCCTTGGAGTGCCCTAACAATAGGTGGAAAAATATATCTATGGATTTTATTCTTGGACTTTCTACTACTATTTGTTCTCATGATGCCATGTTGGTACTAGTGGTGGATAGACTCATTAAGATGCATAGATTTTTTCCAACAAAGACAATCCTTAAGACTCCTATTTAGAACAACTATCTGTGGAGAAAATTTATCGGCTATATAAATTGCTAATCAATATTATCAATGATTGCAAAATAAATGTTTAACAACCATTTTTAGAAATTTGTATTTAAAAGGTTGTATACAATGCTCAATTTAAGTACCATCGACCACGCTTTAATGGATAGGCAAACTCAATGGATAAACCGAGTTCTAGAAGATATGCTATGAGAATACATGCAATATAAATGGAAAGACTATCTACCAATATTAGAGTTTTCTCATAACAATGCTACGTATGCAACTATAAGGTTTAATTTCTTCATGCTTATGTATGGATTTTTACTCTGATCACTATCAATGGTAAAATTTTCCAATAAGAAAATCCTGTTGAGATAGCAAGCTCAACACATGCGGACATTGATGATGGATATGTTGTATCTTATCTATACTTTGTGTACATTGTATAGTGTGTGGAAGAAGAAGAAAAAAACCAGCAAGAAAATTTCTTGGCCTCCATCTCTCTTCTTGTGTTCTTGAGTGAGCTTCCTCTTGTATATACAGTCTATGTTTGGCGCCGCAACTTAAGCAAGTCCCCCCACCACGCAATTCTTGACATGGTATCAGAGCCACACTACTGAGAGAGGCTGATTTAAGAGGCTGAAGTGAAGGAGAAGAAGCAAGGTTCAAGCAAGCAAGCCACGTGTAAGAAGCTCTCCCATTCTTCCACTCTCTCTCTTGGATAGTGCCTGTGGAGGCATCGAAAGCAGGGTCGAGCAACAATCTCAGATTGCTGTGAGATTTGGTGTGCAAGCATACCACTATATGTTTTGCAAATTAGCCCTTTAGGGCCTGTCTACAGTTATGTATTGACCGAAAGTGGGTGCACAGGTTACAGATTGTGAATCTGTAATTTTTGAGGTGTTTGTAGGAAGTAAACATAAGGTTTATATGCAAACAGGTTGCAAATTACATGTATTGTTGAGCAATCAGTGAAAAAGGTTACTTGATATATTAATGTGCATGTGTTGTGGAAGATTGCAGAAAACTAGCTTGCTATGTTATATCCTTGTTTATGATAATGGCAGAGAATAGTGGAAATCCCATTATTGAGAAGCTCGAAAAGAACAACTACCCTTCATGGAATTTCTATGTGACAAACTTCCTCATTGGAAAGGGCCTTTATGAGTTTGTCTCAGGTGAAGAAAAGGAGCCAGAGCTGGGTATCCCTCCAACTGCAGATGAGCTAAAAGCATGGAAAGAGTGGAATGCGAAAGACAAAAAGGTGATGTACTAGCTATCTGCAGTAATTGATAATACTATGCTGGGACATATTAGGAATGCAGAAACTTCACATGCAGCTTGGATGATTTTTTAGAGCATTTTTTTAGAAAATACAAAGGCACGAAAGATTCAACTCAAGCAAGAGTTGAATGCCTTGAAGAAAGGAAAAATGTCTGTCAATGAGTATGCGTTGAAGGTGAGGAGCATTGCAGATGCTTTAGCAGCGATTGATGCAATGCCGGATGATGATGATTTGGTTTCATCCACTCTGAGTGGCCTTAATAATGAGAAGGCATGGAAATCATTTGTCACTTCAGTATATGTACGGAAGCCATTTCGAGATTTTGATGAGCTGATCTCTCTCATGATTACTGAAGAGATCAATATACAGGGTGATTTGTCTGAAAGAAATGGTGAGCAGGTCCAAGCATTTTACTCGAGTTCAAGAAGGGGACGTGGAAGATCCTCTTCGAGAGGCCATGGTATGGGACGTATTGGCGATAACCAGCAAAACAGGTTCAATCAATAGTTTGGTGAAATGCAGGTTTCTGGAGGCAGAGAAAACTTTAGAGGCAGGGGGAGCTCTAGAGGAAGAGGTGAATGGCAGAATAGAGGTTCTAGAAATTTTGTTATTGTTTGCCATTATTGTGGCAAAACAGGCCATATTGCAGCCCATTGCTATGCAAAAAAGGATGATATTCAAAGTGATAAATTGCAGCAAGGAAACTATGCATCACCTTTATGACAGAATGAAGACAAAAATGAGCGTCTGTTTTTTATGCAGAGTATGATGAATGCAATTACAGGAAAGGGGACACATGATGGCATATGGTATGTCAATTCAGGTGTATCTAATCATATGACCAGTCATGTTGAATGGTTTGGAGAGATGTAAGACTTACAAAACCCAGGTTATGTGTAGACGGGTGATGATTCATGCCACCCAATTTCACACATTGGAAAGGTTCCCTTGTCCTTGTATGATGGCCAAACAAAGAGTTTGACAGATGTATTACATGTGCCATCAATTAGAAAGAATCTAGTATCTGTTGGCAAAATGGTAGAGCAGGGGTTGTAGGTCCAATTCAATGCAAAAGGTTATTTTGTAGAAGACTTTAATGTTAAGTGCAGGTTGGTCGCAAAAGGAAGTAGAGTTGGCTGAATGTTCACTTTAGATGCTAGAATTCTTGCAATGGATGCTCCTATGTATGCTAAAGGAAAAGGAGTAGTTACAAATATTGAAATATGGCATAAACGTATTGGACATGCAAATGTGCAAAGGCTAAAATTAATGCAATCCAGAGGATTGGTTATACGGTTGCCTTCTTTTAGAGTTGCAGAATTGCATAAAGTCTGTGAAGCATGCTAGTTTGGTAAGCAGGCAAGACAACCCTTCTCGCATGATAGAGAAGTGAGCATAAATATACTTGATGTAGTGCATACAGATGTTTGGGGGCCTACACAGAGTGTATCTCTTGGTGGCAACAAATACTTTGTCACATTTATTGATGAATGTTCAAGTTATGGATATACTTCATGAAGGAAAAAAGTGATGTGTTTGAGCACTTCAAATCTTTTAAGGTAGCTGTTGAACAGAAATAGGCTTAAAAGTAAAGTGCTTGAGATCAGATGGAGGGGGAGAGTACCTCTCTAATGAGTTCAGTGGCTTCTTGAGGACTCATGGGACAAAGAGGCAATTTACTTGCAGGTATACCCCACAACAAAATGATGTTGTGGGAGCTCTTACTCAACCGCCAAGACCCACGGACTGCTTATTGTTTCAAGCGTTCCAAGCCGAGCACTAATGGCTACCTCTCACATAACCGACACGCCATCCATATCTACGGGTGTAGTGAGCTTACCTCCGTGCCGTTCGAGTTACCTCCTCTCCCGCGCACTTTGGTAGCTCCACGATCCAAGTGCAGGCTTCAAGCAAGATCAATCCTCCCGCTCTAAGCTCCAAGCTCCATTGCCGCGAGCAAGACAAGAGAAGAGAAGAGAAGAAGAGAGGAGAAGATGGAGAGCTTCTCCACCCCCCGGTCCCTCACCCTCACACACAAGCACAAGCTTAAGCAAGCAAGAACAAGAAGAAGAGAAGAGCTACTTTGGCCACACACAAGAATGAGCTTCTCATTCACTTTTCAACTTTATATACAAAACCCTAAATCCCTTTTGGGCGGTCATCCCCTTTTCCCCTTTTTTACATGGCCGGCCGTAGCCTAGGCCCTTTTTCCCATTATCCTTCTATCTTCCTAGCTTCCTTTCCACTGCCCGTCTACATTTACAAATTGCACAGGTGAGAGCTCGGTGCTCTTTTAGAAGATTTCACGGTGCACCTTTTTATTTTAAAATGCGCCTTTCCCCTTTTGTATTTACCTTGGACTTTTATGGTTGCCCTTGCGCTTTTGGCCTTTTCTTCTATTCTTTCTTCAATCGGGCTACCTTTTTTCCGCCTTTGCCCTACGTCTTTTTTATTTCCTTTTGCTTTCTTCATGTTGGGGTTAACAGATGTTGCAGAAAGAAAAAACAGGCATATTGTAGAAGTTGCACGAGTATTAATTGCTGAAAAGAATATCCCCAAACATTTTTGGTCCGAGGCTGTCCATACTGTTGTTTACATTATGAACAGAACTCCCACATCTGCAGTTCATGGGATGGCTCCTGAAGAATGCTTTACTGGCAAGAAGCCTAATGTATCGCACTTGAAGGTATTTGGTTGTGTTGCATACGTTCATGTGCCAGATGAGCTACAGAAGAAGCTTGATCCAAAGGCAGAAAAATGTGTTTTTATTGGATACTCTTTAGAGTAGAAAGGGTATCGCTGTTATAACCCTGTCACAGGTGAGTTTAGAGTGAGCAAGGATGTTATCTTTGATGAGATGGGAAGTTGGTATACACCTATGCTGGTGATGTTTTGGATGATGATAATGATCAGGATAGCTATGTGCAAAAAGATAAACAAGAATCACAGAGTCTTAGTGGACCAAAAACTTCATCTGGTACTACACCTACAGTAAGCCCTTGGTCTGGGGAACTAAGAAGTAGTCCCACATCTTCAAGTGGATCTATAAGTATTGCAGGAAAGGACAAAGGAAAGAAGAAAGTGTTGGATGGTAATGATGCATCTACCAGTCATTTGGGATTTAACGGAGATTCCAGTGGTTCAGAGAGTTTGGATGATGAGCTTGGTATTCCTTCAGTCAGGACACCAGGTGTACAGAGAGCTCATAGTAATGTAAAGGCTCCATTGAGTGATCCGATGGTACGCATATCTAGCAGGGTCAGATACCCTATTAAAAGATTTGGTTTTGAATGTTATGCAACTCACCATTATGCTTATATGGTGAAACTAGTTGAGGATGTTGAGCCCACTTGTTTTGAGGATGTTGTTGGTTGTGCTCATTGGGATACAGCGATGGATGAGGAGATGGCTACATTAGAAGCCAATAAGACTTGGGATTTGGTACCCTTACCTAAGGGTAAGAAAGCTATTGGCTGTAAGTGGGTTTGCAAAGTCAAGCATAATGCAGATGGTTCAATTATCAAGTATAAGGCTAGGCTAGTTGCAAAAGGCTATGCTCAAACATATGGCATAGATTATGATGAGACATTCAGTCCAGTTGCTAGGATGTCAACTGTTAGGTGTGTGATTGCCTTGGTAGCAGCCAAAGGGTGGAGTTTGCAGCAAATGGATGTTAAGAATTCCTTCTTGCATGGTGAATTGCAAGAAGAAGTGTATATGGAGAAGCCAACAGGTTATGAGGATTTAGAGCATCCCACATATGTGTGCAGGTTAAAGAAGGCGCTCTATGGGCTGAAGCAAGCACCTAGAGCATGGTCTGACAAGATTCGAGAGTATCTTGTCAATATTGGATTTTGTATTTTTGATGCTGATCACTCACTTTATGTGAGAAAGGGAGATGCAGGGTTGATCATCATAGTCATCTATGTGGATGACTTGATTATTACAGGTGACAGTGACAATGGGATTGCTGAAGTTAAGGACTTCTTGAAGAAGAAGTTTGAGATGAAAGATTTGGGTGAGCTGAGATACTTTCTTAGTATTGAGGTGATCAGATGTGATGATGGTATATGGTTGTCCCAAAGGCAGTATGGCTTGGATATGTTATCCAAGTATGGTATGACAGCATGTAAGCCTCTTTTAGTACCATTGGAGCAAAATATGAAGTTGAATGCTGATGTTGGAGATGAGATAGAAGACCCTACTATGTTCAAGAGGATAGTAGGGAGTTTGATTTACATGACTATCACAAGGCCAGACTTGAGCTATGCTGTTGGCCTTATCAGTTAGTTTATGCAGATGCCTAGAAAGCCTCATTTGGATGCAATTAGACGTATATTGAGGTATGTGAAGTCCACTTTACATTATGGACTTTTTTATGAGGCAGGTAAGGACGTACAGGTCTTTGGATACACATATGCAGATTGGGCTGGTAGCATGTCAGACAGAAGATCTACAAGTGGATTCATGTTTTCCCTTGGTAGTGCAGCAGTTACATGGAGCAGCAAAAAGCAACCTGCAGTTGCTTTATCGAGTACAGAGGCTGAGTATAGAGGTGCTGCTATGGCAGCATGTGAGGTCATATGGTTGCAAAAGTTATTAGGTGACTTGGACATGCAGGGAGATGGTCCAGTTGTCATTCATTGTGACAACATGAGCAGCATACAGCTAGATAGGAATCGAGTGTTCCATGCTAGGACAAAACACATTGAGGTGCACTACCACTTTGTGAGAGAGAAGGTACTTGCAGGAGAGATTGACTTAGTATATGTCAACACACATGATCAGATAACTGACATTTTCACAAAGTCATTGAGTGTAGAGAAGCTTCGAAGGTTCCGAAGCTTACTTGGAGTTGCAGAGCTAGAGTTGACCTTGAGGGGGAGTGTTGAGATGGCAAGCTCAACACGTGCAGACATTGATGATGGACCACCTAGCTAGATGGGTCCGCACGTCTACACTTGGCATGTTGGTGGTCATTATGATACTTAGATGGCCACTGACTTATCACTTATTATATTTAGTTTGTTACACCTACCTACAGTTGGCAAAGACATAGTCCTAGTCGATTAGTGTAGTCGATTATGTAATGTTTGACTTAGTAGGTCACTTTCCTTTATGTTGTATCTTATCTATACTTTGTGTACATTGTATAGTGTGTGGAAAAAGAAAAAATAAACCAGCAAGAAAATGTTTTGGCCTCCATCTCTCTTCTTGTGTTCTTGAGTGAGCTTCCTCTTGTGTATACAATGTGTGTTTGGTGCCACAGCTCAAGCAAGTACCCCCACCACGCGATTCTTGGCAAATCCAAAGTATAAAGGAGTGTATGTGGATAAACATAAACATGTGGTCATTTTAAAGAGGGTGACAAGGTATACTTACAAGTTCTAGAAAGTTCAAAAATTTTAAATATTAGATCTATTCCAAGTTGTATTAAAGGTACTATGGCCCATTCACAATTCTTTAACATATTAGCGGAGTTGCATACACATTAGATCTACCATTCTCAAGTGGATTCCATCCAATCTTTTATATTAGTCATGAAATCACTTAGTAATAATGATAGCCTAGTGGACCAAGGAGTATTAAAATAGCAATGTCACGCAACACTAATAGCGATGCCGGTCTGAGAAAAAAAAGCACTGAAAACCCAAGTGCGGCATTTGCTGCAAACATTTTCAAGAGAGAGTAAGAGAGATCATCGCCTTGAGAGGAAGAGGGAAAGAGAGAGAAGGAGAGCTTTTCACCGCCGATGTTGTCGTCGCCGCGTTATAAATAAGAGGGAGAAGTGCACAAAGGAGAATGAAGGGATGTTGAGAAGAGGAGGTGAAAAATCCATCCTCGGGACTTTGTGGTAGGTACATTGCCTCTTCTTGCTTTGTTCTTATGTTTTCTTTTTGTTTTGCTTTTTTTTCTTTGTAATGAGATGCATTGAGAGAGAGAGAGAGAGAGAGAGAGAGAGAGAGAGAGAGAGAGAAAGGAAATGAGAGAGGGAGAAGAAGGAAGGAAGAGGAAGAGAGAACGAGAGAGAGAAAAAAGAGGAAAGATAACAAAGAAAGAGAGAGAGAAAGGGAGGGAAAGAGAAGAATGAGTGAGAGAAACAATGAGTGGGGGGGAGAAACAAAGAGAGGCAATAAAGAAAAAGAAAGAGAGAGGGAGAGAAAAAAAGAAACGGAGAGTGAAGGAAGAGGTAAAGAGAGGAAGGAGAGTGAAAAAAAAGAGAGAGCTAGAAAGAGAGGGGGATCAAAAGGGATGAAAAGAGAGAGAAAAAGAGAGATATATAAAACAACAAATAGAGAGTGAGAGAGAATGAGAGAGAAAAATGGAAACAAGGAGAGAATTAGAGAGAACAAAATGATAGAAAAATATTGGGAGAGGGGGAAGTGAGGCATAAAGAGGGGTGGGAAGAGAGGATCTTTCAATGTCTTGTTTTATGAGTTTTTTATTTTCTATCTTTGATTTTGATTGTAAGAGATGCGTTGAGTGCGAGTGGAGAGGAAACGAGAGAAAGACATAGAGAAAAGAGGGGAGGGAAAGGAAAATAGAGAAGAAGTGAGAGTGGGGAGGTAAGATGGGGGAGAGAAAGAAACATTGAGAGAGGGGGGAGAGGAAAACAAAGAATAATGAAGGGAGGCAAATAAAAAAGAAAAAGAGAGAGAGAATTTGAAAGGTGGGAAGAGAAATAAAGGAGGAAGGAAGGCAAATAAAAAAAGAGAAAAGAGAGAGAGAAATAGGGGTGGGGAGAAAAATAAAAAGGGATATAGAAAAATATAGAGAGACATGGACAAAAAAGAAACGGATAAAGGGAGATGGAGGGAGGCAAAAAAATAAAGGGAAAGGGAGAGAAAGAGAAGTAGAGATTAAAACGAAGGAAGATCATCAATGAGGGAAACAAAAATATGTTGTTTGTCGTAATGTAGACCAAATGGAGAACAATGATGGTCATGATGTCCAAGATCGCAAGGCGTATCTTAATCAGTGCGTCCTATATCCTTGCTCTCAATGCAAGCTAGTAATTAGACGAAAGCATCGCTTGTCTATAGAACACGTACGACACTTCGGCGAGTTTCAATTGAAGATCATTGATCAGGCGATCTCTAACTTTGAGTGAATGGTAAGAAAAGTGTGTATCCATCATGCTTTACATTCACAAAGTAATTAAATATCATATACAAAAGCATTAGATGTACCCATAAAATTTGTATAGAGAGATGACGCCTCATCCTAGGGAATCAGTTAGTTAGAAGAGTTCGTGGGCATGCAATGGATGGAGTGCCTAAGCCGATACACCAATTGAAGGGCACGACTTAATCTACATGCTCGATACCAAAGGAGACAATCAGCCTTTCGGACCTTCCTCTAATCTTGGAGCTTGAGATGGAGGCAAGGATTGATGCATTGATGCCCATGGATGTCAAGTCATCTAATCCACTAAGAGAGGAAGTGTCTGTACCATTATATGATGGGTGTCGAGTATCTCTCTTGAAGATGCAGCTTGCACTCCTAAGTGTGCGGGCAAAGTACAGGTGGAGCGATGCGAGTATGATCGAGTTGTTCATGTATATTCTACGTTTCATCGATTTTATTGACTCCATTATAAAAAATAGTTATTTTTCTTTTTCAAGTTGTCTTCTAATTTTTTTCAGGTTGCTAAAGTATCATATATTACCACTTGGAAACATGATGCATGATTCTCATGATGATGCGCGACTAATGTTACTAAAGCTTGGCATGGACTACAACAGCATCCATGCATGTGTCAACGATTATGTGTTGTTTCAAGAAGGCTATAGGACTACGGAGACATGTCCAAAGTGTGATGCTCACAAGTATCGATAGGACTTGCAAGGGCAAACCATCCCTTAGAAAGTTCTTAGACACTTTTCATTTGTACACATATACATCACATGTTTTGTACGTTGGGCATGGCAAGCTTGACGATGTGGCATGCACAGAATAGATCCACAGATGGAGTCCAACGAATATTTCCGTTGTCACTATTTTTTTTAAATGCATTATGTATGGTGGACTGATGTGTAGTCATTCATTTTGCAAAGTCTGTTGATGCTCCTTTGTGTTAGGATGAGCTTTCTGATGGCAAGGATCTGTAGCTCGCACTTGGATTCATAGAGTGCACACCCTCTTCTTTTTTTATCCTTATATGATTTGTGCAGGCATCTTCCATATACTATTCCTTAGATGTACTTATCATCATTTGTATAAAATCACATCTTACGATAAGTACTGATAGAATTTCATGTTTGTTTTGGCTCTCCTCTCTCTCCATGGTTCCATGTAATTCATGAGTTGTCATCACGAGTCTTGTACTTATTTCATGAATTATCAATCCTATGGGTTCAAGTAGTTTTTGTGCTCATCTTGACAACCATTGTGTACCCAATATGTAATTGCTTTGCAGAATGTTATACTTTTTCCTCTGTAATCATCGCTATTAGTGTCATTGATTTCTCTACACACATCATTATGCACATCGCAAGGTGTCGCTATATGCATCGCAAATGCGACGCATAAAGCAATGCAAATAGCGACAATTTCTGCGACGATTTTATAGAGACATTTATACTTACACTTTTAGCGACAACAAGGGCAATTTTTTTTATGAACATTTACATCGCTTTGAACATCCATATAAGGCCTATATCTTGTAGTGAAAGTAGACCTTGGATCTTTATAAGCATTATACATGCCATCATGTCCATAAAAAACTTTTCATCAAATGAATGTTGGGGGTAAAGGTGCATGTGCCTAATCGCTTGTGTATTCATAACACTAACAATACCCGCATACCTATACAATGCAGGTAGTGGGGCGCCCATTACTCTCACTTCATTATTTATTCTTTTAGTGACATTTGAATAAGGGAAGGCTAGTCACACATTATGATTTTTGGAGTTCTAACATGCGGTGTTTCTCTCTCTCTCGCTCTCTTGCGCTATCCGCCATAGCTCTTTCTTTACTCTTACTTCTGTTTATGTGCTTCCACTCAGGCTCTACCCTTCAACTGCTATCAAAACTAAGATTGGGGAGCTCTTCCCTTTAGTTTACTTTAGCCCAGATTTGAAAAGCTTCAACTCAAGATTTATGGCAGCCATGACTTCTTCAATTCGAGGCACACAAGCTTTGATCTCCCTCTTCTTCAAGCTTGTGTCAACTTCTTCTAGGCCTTGAGTAGGCTTGTTTGAGCATGCCTAAGTGCTTACCCACCCACATTCCCTTTAGCCATCACAGTAGTAGGAGTAGCATCAACAACATAAATTGCACTTCCTACTATACTGTCCCATTTTTTATTAGGTGGACATCCTCTCTAGCTTCTGGTACTTTCTCCCATGCTTTGAGCAATCACTTGGCATTATACTCTAGCACCCTGGGCATTAATTTGTGGGCATTAGTTTGGCCATCATTTGTGGCTCCTGACATTAGCCATTGTCTCAACGTTTATGAAAGCTTGTTATAATACATACAAGGAAATCCATTACCTCATTGTTTGGAGCTTTCTTGATGCTTGTATGCATGCATAATACCATATCATTTGGGAATGCTATGTTTATATCATAGCATGCTTTTGAGACTAATTTGAGCTTGAAATAGCTCAAATTTTATTTTCATTTGTGTTGTAATTATGGACCGACAAGTTGTACACAGGGAAGATTATGCCTCTTACCATTTGATGTTATTCAAGAAATAGGATAGAGCTATTGATGTATGACATTGATGCTATGCACCCGAATATACTTATGGAATGTCTTGAGCTTGGCATTTGAGCTTAGTTACATTGTATTGTTGCTTTGGTTAGTTGCTATAGTGCTCATTGACATTACAAGCTTGAAGAATCTATTGGGTTTTATGCTCTCAGCTTATGCTTCATGTATCTTGGATAGTCGGACATCATAAACTTAAGGTTTTGAGCTTGCATTGCTAATTTTGCATTTGATTTTATTTTAGTGGAACTTACATGCACTACTTTGGATGTAACATAGAACTTTGGATTTATGTAGTTGAGCCTGAGCTTACTTTCATCGAGCCCATAGAACATTTACTTCATGCATATGCTCTCTTGATATGTATTGGATGCGATTGCCCTACAGTGGGCTAATTTGATCGCTTACTTTGGACCTGGCACTTATGTCTATTAGTGTGTTATCAATTATATCTATATGATTTTGATTAATGTATTAAGCTTTGCTTAGTGGGTTATGCAGTTGTGATAGCCTTCAATGTCAGTTTTTCTTAGTCTTTATTTCTTGATTTCTCACACCTAGTTGTTGGCATATTGCTACAGTTTATTACAGCAGCCTATCATTTTAGTTTTATGTATTATATTTGAGGGTAGTCACTTAGATTTGACAATTACTTGATTACAATTAGTAGGTAGCTCATCCTTCTAGTAGTTTCTCTTGTTTAATTGGTTGTGATTTTGGGGCTATTTTACCATCGTTTACATTAGCATGTTTGTCTTGGATTGTGCTCTCATCTCTTGTATTATGGCTAGTGGGTCGAATGTGTTGGGGGTAAAGGCACCTCTGCCTAGCCACATGTGTATTACTACACTGACAGTACCGGTCACTACACACTGCAGGTGGCGGATGCCCATCACCGTCACTTTATTCTTTATTCTTTTAGTGATAGTTTGAATAAAGGGAGACCTAGTCACACATTGTGACTGTTGGAGTTTCCATTTGGTCTCTCTCTATTTCTTGCTCTTGCTCTTGCTCTCCTGCCATAGCTCTTCCAAGCAAGCTTTGATCCTTCTCACCTTTCAACTAGTATCAAAGCGTGGTTGCTTGAGCATTCGAGCTTGGTCCGTGACTCCTTTAGCTTCCTATTGATTACCTACACTCATTGGGTCTCCTTCCCGAACAACCATAGTTGACTCTCTCGAGCTCCTGTCACTCCCTACCTTCCTGAGCACCTACCTTGCCCATTTGAGCACCCTCAGGGCATTCCTTCACAAGCATTGAAGCATTATTTTGAGTGTTTATTTTAGTTTGCATGGTACAGTAGCAAGGGACTACAAAAAAATATGTTTTTTACTTCAGCCCTTCCTTGGCACTCATTGGCAGCCTCATTTGGGTATTATACACTTGGTTTATGCTTGGCATTTGATCCCGATCCTTGGCATTGAGCATTGATGTGGTTAACTTCAGGTTTAACTGTCACATGTAAATTTATGCCCGATTGATGTTGGTTATGCTCTGATAGTCAATGGTGCGCATTTATTTTGCCTAAAGTTTTCTCTCATTATACCTAACTGTAATTTATTATAGCAAGTAGTTATGCATGGGCTGACATGGAATTTTCATGCTAAATCATCCTGATTTTATGTACTTTTGATGGTACTTGGTGGGTAGCATCATTAACTATTAGTTCGTGGTCATTTTGCCTTGGTTTTGGTGGTATTTTGGTTGTTTATAGCAGAAAACAAGAAGCAATTTTAAACTATCTACACCATTTTGGATTGTAGTATGGCATCTTCTTCCAATGACAGTGCTATCTTCAACATCACTAAGCTTGATGGTACAAATTATGCCTATTGGAAGAGCCAAGTTTGGCAAGTATTGGTGCAGAAATCGCAGATAAAGCCACTAAGGATGCATGGCGAGCAGCCTGAAACTATGACCGATGATGTATGGGATGAGCTTGATGAGTTATGCAAGTCCGCCCTCATCTTGTCTGTCATTGAACATGTACATTACAATGTGGTTGAGGAAGCACACAGTGCTTGGTAGCTTTGGGATAAAATCAAGAATCTCTATGACAAGAAAAGTCCAGCAAGTCAAATGTATTGGCTGAAGTAACTTATGGACCTGCACATGAAGGAGAATATGACGATGTCTGCTCATTTGAGCCAACTCCATGCTATTCTCAAGAATTTGACTTTATAGGGTATTACCTTTAATGATGAGGTTACTCCGTTGTTTTTGCTTGGGATTCTAAGTGAGAGCTAGATTTTAGGACTTAATTTGGACCCATTCTTGAAGCGTTGGAGTCCATTTTTTGTGCCAAAAAGTGCCAGAGAGGCGTTAAAGAGCCAATTTTCATGAAAAATCAAACTGTGGGGAAGATGGCCCAACTAGAGTTTTCCTAGATGCATTTCGACGTCAGGAATCCAATGCAAGTCTCGATTCGTCAATTGGATGTCGTTTGACCCCCCATTTAATTCCCCAAGTTTTAGTGTTGTAAAACAACCACTAGATTTGGGAGCTAAAAAGTGTGCGATGTGGCCCAAGTTTATAGATTTCGATGTCACGAAGTTAGCCATCCAGTCGGATCATGAATCGGAGTCCATTTGCACCCCCAGACGTGAAAGTGATTTTTTTGAAGTGGCCATTTTACAAATGAAATGAAACTCTAAATGAAGAAAACATGTCGAGATGCAGAGAGGGGCATTTTTTGATTGATGCCCCATTTTTTGGGGGTTTTTGTGCCTCTTGGATGCTCAATCATGTAGAGAGAGAGGGGGAGAACCCTGATCTATGCAGAGAGGGCAAGATTTTGATGGTAATCACATGTAATATAATGAAGGGAAAAAAACTTTGATTTTTAGGCTTTCTCTCTCCTCTCCTCTCTCTCTCCTAAGAGGCAATTCATGTGGAAGAAGCCTAATTGATGAATGCTCGTTCGACATGGTCCAAATCGAGTGGGGCTGAAGATGGATGATTGAAGAAGGGTTGAGCATCAATGGTGGACTGTTTTGGTGTCCAAAATCAAACTTTAAAAAACCCGCAACAAGGAAAAAAACCGGTAACTCTCTTTTATGAAGGAAAATGGCTTATTTTTTATATTTATTGGTCAAATAGTGTTCATATTGGATGAAAATTGGTAGACATGTTGTTTGATGTTTGTTTGAGGCTTGTGTGGAAAAAAAATCAAAATACATAATGTGATAATGTTGAAAATAATTTTCTAAAACCCAAAGAATACGCATTTTACAAAGAAAACAGGGTTTTTGTCATTTCGGGTCTGATAAAAATGATGCATGAGGGATGAAATGTGAAAATAAGTTATTCTCAGTTTTCATAATAAGAAAAGCAAAAAAACCAGTAAATATTCTATTTTCTTGATAAATAAAGAGGAAAAAATGGAGAAAAATAGATTTTTGTGCTCCAAAAAATAGGAAAAAATATTGATAATGTTCGTGCATGTTTGGCAAGGTTAAGGCATGAGGTATAGCCTCAACTCGCCCTTTTTTTTTAAAAAAAATTAGTGCATCTTTATTACTTTTTATATCAGAAATGACAAAAAAACAAAACCCTACACCTATGCAACGCAGCACAACCTAAACATTAGAGGGAAAGGGTGATGTTAAGAGATTAAGAGGGTTGAGAGGGTTTGAATCTTTGAAATATCTAACTGTGCATTCCATGTAGAATTGTGATATTTTAGTTTAAGGGGCTAGTAGCACGAGAACTCGGTGCTAGTCTCCATACATCGAAGCATATGTTTAGTGAAGATCATGAAAGGGCTGGTTTTGCACATCACAAAATGCTGATTTGATAAATATTGTTTGTGCACTAGGATCATATGCACTATGCATGACGCATAACATGGTATAATCTCCTGGATACATAGCACTTGTATGCTGAACATTGACCAACGTTGAGAGTGTGAGGAGGTCCTAAGCTGTAGGTTAGTTGTATGGTTTCCTTGGGACTGTTTGGTGAGGATCTATATATTCCTGGATTGTACAAAACAAGAAAACAGTGGAGTTTGTGAATTATATTTTATATGTTAGGCAGCACATCTTGGGGCCAATCCCCTTGATGTAGGAGAGCTACAGTGGAGCTGCGGTAGTCAGTCAAGAGGTGCTCCCCTATGTTTGTGCTACGAGATATTATACTTATATGTTATGGGACCTCCCTCTGGGGAGTAGGGAAAGGTAAACATTGGACAATGTCCTACTACCACAGATGCAAAATTGATATTATAGTTTAGTGTAGTGTGAGCCTTGGACACTCCTGGCCGCGAGGCCATGCAGAGTGTCTTGTGCGACTTAGAGGTCTAGCTAGTGCTAGAGAGCCAGTGTCACCCATTTTAGATCTCGACACTGAGTGAGTCATGGGATGTATTCTGCACTGTCTTATTGTAATATTTCCACTCGAAATATTAAGTCGACTATAAAACCCGCACATCTTGCGCAAAAGTAATGCAAAATTAATCCCCCTATGTCAAATAATGTCGGTGACTAAGTGTTCCCTCCATACACCATGTTAAATTCCGGCTCCGCGTTGTGCAAACTAAGGCCACAGATTGAAGACCACAAAGCCCGTAAGAACACCCTTCTAGAAAAAAAGGGAAAATGGGATAATGGGTAAGATTAAGGCTTTTTTTTTTTAATTACCCCTCCCCTCAGCCGATGCATGGTAGGGGGAGAGTGAGTGGGAGAAGAAGGCGTAGTGGTGGAGTGCATGGGGAGAAGGGAGAAGGCATGAAAGCTCCACGTGTGTGGAGCTTTCCCTCCCCCCCCCCCCCCCCCTAAATGGCTATATAACCTCCCCCTTAGGCTTGGGGTGAGGCACGAAGGGAGAGGGAAGAGTGTGGAGATTGACATGCTGCTCCAAATCGACGCCGACCCGCCATCCACCATCGCCACCTTCTTGCACCAAGTTGCCGCCCTCAACACCGTCATCATCATCTTCATCTTCACCTCCTTCAATCGACGCCATCACCCCTCCTCCCCAATCATTTCCTCCCCGTCACGTTCTGACAACAGAAGCTTTTCGAAGCTTCTTTAGAAGCTTCTAAGGTTGGGCTCCCATAAGCCCCATTTCCACGAGCCTTCCCGGTTTCTTAAAACCGCATTTTGTGAAGGAATTTCCTATGCAAGAGGGAGTAGGCAGATCTTGAGGCTGAGTTGCCAAGCTTGGAGGGAGTTCGGAGATCGTGTAAAAGCGAGAACAAATCGTGGAGTTCAAGTCATCAACGATGGCTCCAAAGCCAAAGCCGCAAGGCGCACGCACGAAAGTCTCGAACCCAAGTTTACATGTGGACATTGCTACAAGTCCTCATAACCAGGTTCTTAGAAGTTTAATTCCGTGTTGGGCATGCTTAAAATTCATAGGAAAGTTATGAATATAAATTACTTATTCATCTTACGAGCTTAGTCACATGTTGCCCTTTTCGTGCATTTCAAAAGTGACAAGCCTAAACTCATATTGCATAGGTTAAAAGGATTAAAAATTTGTTTAATTCACCCTTGTCTTCCTTGCAAGAAAGAACAAGCGTATATTGCATTTAGGCAATAACTTCCTTGTTGTGATTTGCATGAGGAACAATCGTTAACATCCGTTAGATGTTGTCCAAAGAATTGCATGGCATGGAAATGAAACCATGGACTTCCATGTTGCATGCAAAGATGCTTGTAGAATGGATTAAGTCAACATTAGTCTTATAATATTCGTCATATATGAACTTTATTCATCGAAGTTGTATCTAGAAAAGGTTGCATGTTACATATTCATCATGCATGAACTTCATTCATCGAAGTTGTATCTAGAAAAGGTTGCATACCATATTAAAGTCTGAAATTCAATTGCATTAAAAAAAAGGTTGTAGGCATAGTTCCTTAATGTAAATCTTTGTAGGTTTTATGCAAGTTATTCTCCAAATTGTCATTTGTCATGACTTTAGCAAGAAAAGAAAGGGTTATTGAAAATCTTATAGTACATAGAGGTAAGGAATCGCATATTTACACGTAATGTGATGTCTTGCAACTTTTTACACCTTTAGAACAAATTTAGCCCCTCTAAGAAGAGATCATTTCTTGTCGCAAGACAAGTAGACCGATTTGGCTAGATCACTTGTAAGGATATAACCCTCAAGGGATTCTTAAGAGCATAAGTAGTTAGTACAACGAAACACCTCAAGTGCTAGCTAGGGTTTAGCACGTTAGAAATTCTACCTAGTGTCGTACTTGGTCGCCAAGTCGAGACCCTCAAACCCAAAGGTCCTATCCACATTCACGGAATGTTTGGGTTAATTGGATGCCCATGCAATAACAATCTAGGGTTTTACCCTAGGGATCAAACGACATCCGATTGAGTTTAAAATCCCTAAGACCAAGTGTTGTGACCTAGTAAGGTTAGGGATTGGGTTGGGTAAGAAGACACCCCAAACCCTGCATCTTGACTAAACAAATTCATTGACCAAGAAACATCGTTTGTGGGTGAAGTGATCCCATGAGTTAGGTATGGCACTTGTGCAATAAGCTACAATGTCGCATGGCCTTGTGGTTTAATCACAAGATAGATTTGCCACTCCTTGGAACAAGGTTGGCAGATTCTAGCACAAGTCTTGCAAGAGGATGAGTAGACATCCTGCTACATCACCCTCCTTGGGCTGAATTACCAAGTTAAGGAAAGCTATGGATCAATCAAGTTAGAGTGACATAGTCGCCAGGATTTACTGTCTTAATTTAAGAAACCTAAGGTGTTGCTAATTTGGGTTGACAAGGTATAAACCCTAACCCAAGGGTAATCAAGCAACAAACCCTTGGGTATCTTGCCAAGCCGCAATTGATCCCGGATCGAATGCTGGATGCATTCGGAGAGATGGATTCACACCTTAGGAGTTGGCCAAGTAAACGACCACTAGTTTGATTGTGTTTGTACAGTTTAGGAGCACCGTTTGTATTGCTTTGCTAAATGAACTAAGAATGGAAAGATAATTAATGCTTCAGGTTGAAGGCCTAGAGGGAGAGGCGGCATCAGTTACCCCCGAATGTCTACCTGACCCTAATCAAGGGGGTTGTTAGCCGCGCTGGGAATGTGGACCGAACCCGCCATGAGAGGTCTCTCTGTTGGGCGCTACTTGGAGCAGGAGGACACTTGGTGCCAGAGGGGGCTCTGACCATAAATCCCTTGCCTTCCGGGCCTTGCACAAGAGGTTGACGTGACTCGGGATTGGATCTCGAGGCCCGCATACTAGTCTACGGGCGGAAACTTGGATTAGTAATCCCTGTGGATTGCTGGATTGCCTTCGGGCGGATTATGGATTGCCTTCGGGAAAATTATGGATAGCCTTCGGGCGGATTATGGATTAGCCTTCGGGTTGGATTATTATAATGTATTCCAAAGACTAATTAATAAGATAAATTGTTGAAAAGGAACTTGTTTGAATTTTTTTTCTATGTTGGTGCTAAGATTATGTGAAGGAACAGGTGTCTAATTGGCTAATTAAGGAAGCTATTTTTGCATGTCAAACTAAATGTGGTAGGTAATTAGACAACTAAAGCAACCCTGAGGAAAGTGCGATGGATGTGGCCATGGGTCCATCCTACGGATGGGTGGTCCCGGTTGGCCAGGAACTTTTCTCAAATGAAATCAACATCAGGGAACTTTTCTCGAAGGAAATGAACAGCAAGGAACGTTGACTTAGAATCTAGGATACTAGAGTCCCGATTTATGCTGTTTTAGGGGAACAGAATGGGACTATGCCTTATGGGTAGAGAGGTCGAGCTTTGCATCCCTCTCGTTTCCCATTCTCCTTGAACCAAGTACAGCATGAATCCGCTTCGACCCTGACATTTCTACGTAAAGTAGTTCACCTAGGGTTCGACGCTAGTTAATCTCTATGAACTTGACCATTAGGGAAACCCTAATTCAGATTGGTCCTAAGTGGGAACGGCTGGAATGCTTCCGCTACGGGGCAGACTTAGGAAGACCTAGATCGCAAACCCCGTAACATTCTGTGGGAGTGCCGAGCGGCACTTTTTAGACTCTCTTCCCGATGGTCTGCTAAGACGTGTCCTGCAAGAGAACAGGTGGACACGTTACACTTATATGCTCCTGCTACTATTTTGAACTTGCCTAATCTAGAGAGTGCTCTTCTGCAGGAAGAGATTAATCGTAAGAACTTGGATGCCTCTTGTGTGTCGCATGCTTTGACTGTTAGAGGCAAAGATGGTACTGGAAAGAATGACCATGGGAATGGCCGTGGCACAGACTTGCAGAAGTCTAGGTTTAAGTTGCATGGTAAGTCACGCAGAAAGTCTCGTGGGAGAAACACTAATGTGACATGTCATCATTGTGGCAAGAAGGGTCATAAATGCCCACAGAGTCATGAGTTGCGCAATGAGAAGTGCAAAGAGAAGGGGAAAGACAAAGTATAGGAAAATTCCTCTGATCGGAATATGGTACCTATGAAATCCAGTGTGAAAATCAAGGAGATAAATGTCATGCAAACTGATGACTCCGATGGGAAGTACATACTTGTAGCTAGTTCTTGTGATGCTACATGGTTGACCGATGTTCACTCTATGTATGCACAGTGCTAGCTTTTGGATTCTGGTGCTTCATTTCATGTTATACCATGCCGTGAGTGGTTCCACTCCTACCGCACTGTCTCTGGTTCAATTCGCTTGGGTGAAAACAGGTCACTTGCGATTGTTGGCATTGGGGATATACGGCTGCAGTTCTCTACTGGCATTACTTTTTTGTTATAGGATGTGTGTCATGTACCTGCGCTTACACGCAGTCTTATGTCTGCAGGAGGGCAGCTTGATGATGATGGGTTTCATGTTTCATTTGGGGATTTTGCTTGGAAGATCACCCATGGCAGACTTATGCTTGCTAGAGGTGCCAAGGCTGGCAGCCTTTATCCTCTTATAGTTGATGGGTCCTCTTTTGACCATGTTTTGTCAATGGGTTCCATCCCATATGTATCTCTTTGGCATGCCCATTTGGGCCATATGTCCTTGAAGGGAATGAAAATGCTTTCTGGTTTGCAGTACTTACTGCCCCTTGACTACGCATGTTTTGATTCATGTGAGCATTGTCTTTATGGGGTAGACAGACTAGAAATGTGCATAAGAAATCTGGTAGGACACACATGAATGAGCCCCTGGCATTGGTACATTCGAATGTCTATGGGCCCATGCCCTGTCAGTTTATGGGTGGTGCAAAGTATTTTGTGATGTTCATTGATGACTTTTTGCATAAATTTTGGGCTTACCCCATTAAGCTTAAGTCAGATGTCTTGGCTATGTTTCAGAGATGGCTTGCATTGATTGAGAACCAGACCAGGCATAGCTAAAATGCCTTAGGACTAACAATGGGGGAGAATATGTATCACGTGCTTATGAGTGGCTATGTGACGAGAGGGGTATTAAGTGTCAGTTGACCGCCCTCTATAACCCACCCCAGAATGGTTTGGCTGAGCGGATAAATAGAACCATCTAGGAGCGTGTACGCAGTATGCTTAGCTATGTAGGCTTACCATAGAGCTTTTGGGCTGAGGCAGTTAGTACAGGTATGCATGTCATAAATAGATCACCTTCTAGTGGTTTGGATTTCCAGGTTGGTTTGCAGAGGAGGTATGGACTGGAAAACCTCCATCTTATGTGCATCTACGTACCTTTGGATGTGAGGCATTCTGCCATGTTCCCAAAGACAAGCATACTCAGTTGGATCCTAAGAGTGTCAAATGCATTTTTCTTGCCTATGGAGATGCAGGCGAGATGGGTTATCGCCTCTGGGATCCGCAAGTGCAGAAATTAATTTGCAGCCATGATGTAGTCTTTCATGAAGACAAGATGCATAGGCAGTCTGAGAAGGTGGTAGAGATACATAGGGTTATATTCTAGGAGGAGCCACATGCTCTTGCATAGTCACTTGGACAACGTACAGTAGCAGCAGTTGGTACACATGGCCATGGTGTTGGACACGATGCTAGACATGCATCAGAGCCTGCAGTGAGACGATCTACTAGAGCTAGACGTGCACCTGATAGATTTGAGCCCTCAATGCATTATGTCTTGGTTACAGATGTAGAAGAGCCTCTCACCTATGATGAGGCTATGTGCAAGGGTGACAGTCACTCCTAGGAGAGGGCTATGCAGTTTGAGATGGACTCCTTGCATACGAATATGACTTGGGATTTGGTTGCATTGCCTTAGGGCAAGAAAGCTTTGCCATGCAAAAGGGTGTACAAGCTGACAAGTACCCTTGGAAACCCCAAGCTGGCTTATAAGGCAAGACTTGTTGCTAAGGGTTTTAAACAGGAGCATGGAGTTGACTTTGATGAAGTCTTTTCTCCTATGGTCAAGATGACCACCCTATGCTTGGTTTTTGTCCTTAGTTGCATAGCTTGACTTGGACGTGTATCAAATGGATGTCAAGTTTGCATTCCTACATGGGGATTTGCATGACGAGATGTATATGGAGCAGCCTAAGGGCTTTGCAAAACCTGGCAGGGAGCACCTAGTATGCAAGTTGAAGAAAAGTCTTTATGGCTTGAAGCAGGTACCTAGAGAGTGGTATCATAAGTTTGATGCCTTTATGCAATCACATGGCTACAACACGAGTGCTATGGATCCGTGTCTTTACACAAAGAAAGCCCGTGATGGCTCATTGTTGGGGGTAAAGGCGCCTCCGCCGTGCCGCCCCGTGTATTACTACACTGACATTACCCGCCACTGCACACTGCAGGTGGCGGGCGCCCATCACGTCACTTTATTCTTTATTCTTTTAGTGACAGTTTGAATAAAGGAAGGCCCGGTCACACATTGTGACTGTTGGAGTTCCCATTTCTTGTCTCTCTCTTTCTTGCTCTTGGTCTCCCGCCATAGCTCGCGTGCAAGCTTCGATCCTTCTCACCTTTCAACTAGTATCAGAGCTTGGCATTCTCTTGCTGGAGCTCGACTCAGTGCTTCCCGACCTTCGCATCGACTCACTTCACGCATTGGGCCTCCATCCCGACAGCCATAGCCGACCTCTTGAGCTCCCGACTCTCCCCGGCTTCCCGAGCTCCATCCCAGCCTTCTTGAGCTTCATCAGGGCCTTGCCCTTGAGGTATTGCTTCAACATTTGTAGGCATTTGAGTGTATTCTCAGTTTGAAATAGGGCAGGAACAAAGGGCAGCCACTCTTCTTGAGCTCCATAGCTCATATCTTCCCTCCCCTTTGCATTGGGCCTTCATGGCTTGGTATGTGCCTACCTTGGGCCATCATTGAACCCCCCCCCCAACCATCATAACTCCACGTGATTGGCAGCGGCACTCCAGGCCTCAACACGCTGAATATGGCACCCATTTTCAGATTTTGACCTCCACGTTTTACAGTTGAATGCTTTGTTGCTCATGGAGCACTCATCATTGGCCTATTTGGAGGGCATTTGAGCCTTTTTTGGATGTCATTTTGATGCTTTGGCTTGACATTGAGGTTGGGAGCTGATCATTCTCAGTTTTGAAACTGTCATTCACTACATAACAGTGCTGGAAACAGGGCAGCACCCCTGACACTGACATTTGTTGCTTATGCCTCATTCCATTGGAGCTATTTGATGCCCGTATGCGGTCTACTTCCTACCCGGATGTATTGGGGATGTATGCATTTGGTTTGACCATGATTTTGGCTTGAATTCGGGGCTGAAATCTACTGTTTAGAATAGTAAATACATGCTGGAATAACAGTGGGCTGAAGGTACTTTACATGCTTTGGCACTTACCTACCGATACCGGATGTATGCTTTGAGCTTTGGCATGATGTCTCTGACATTTGGGGACGACTTGGAGCATATGTATGAGATTATGGGATGCTATTGAGCTTCGCATTAGCTCCATCTTCACTGGCATTTGGACCGACTTGGCATGCTCATGGACCGCCTATGCCTCATGTCTCTACTTGACAATTAGGCTTTTGCATTACATGCTTTGGTTCGTGACATATGCTATTTGGTTCGTGTATGCCATACCGACATTTGGAGCTTGGATTTGGATTTATTTGAGCATTCCCGACTTACTTGATCACTGATCTTGGTTGCTATTTGGATGTCATTGAGTTGACCGAGAGCTTATTTGGGCTTATGTATTGCTTCATGGTTAATACGACCGGTGCTTCATGTATGTCATGCTCTCTTGGATGCGCTTGATGCATTGACAGGGTCACTTATCACTGGTGCTTTCTCTTGGGTTGTTTGAGCTTCTGAGCTCACTTTGTACGCCTTTTGTGCTAGTGGGAGCATTTTACATGCTTGCTTGACCTTTGACAGTTGCATGCTATTGGAGCACTTACATGTATTTGGAGCAGTTTATGTCTTGAGCAGCTACATATGCATTGAGACTTTGGGATCATACTCCGATCTTTATGGATATGCATTGATGTGCTCTTGGTTCACAGGATGCTTATGAGCTGAGTCTCATATTTGGATCTTTCTCTTTGAGCAGACACCTATTTGTGTCAGGTTTTGGCAGTTACAGGAACACTTTGCCTAGAGTGTCTGGGGGTGTGCCTTTCACTGGCAGATGTTATTTTGACATGCTTCGGTGTTGAGCTCATGTTATTTTCACTGTCATTGGCCTTGCTTATGTCTGTTTCATGCCGGCTTTGGACCTAGCATTGTTTGCTTGACATTGGATCCTATTTTGGGACAGTTTGCTCTCTAGACTGTATACCTGCAATTTATTACAGCAAGCAGTTATTGGTGGACTGAGGTGTACTTTTCATGCTGAAATATCTTGATTTGGTGTACCGCACCTAGTACTAAGTGGGCAGCAACTTTTGGCACACTTTGCTCGCCCTTTGGACCCCGTTTTTGGTCATTTTTGGGCATTTTCTGCAGTAAAACAGCCAGTAGTTTTACATTGTCTGTGCATTTCTAGCCTGCATTATGGCGTCCTCTTCGACTGATAGTGCCATCTTTAACATTACAAAGTTGGATGGTACCAACTACTCTTACTGGAAGAGTCAAATTTGGCAGGTCTTGGTGCAGAAATCTCAGATTAAGCCACTTCGGTTGAGTGGGGAGCAGCCTGAAACTATGGACAATGACGACTGGCTTGAACTTGATGAGCTATGCAAGTCCACGATTGTATTGTCTCTCACTGAACAGGTACATTATAATGTATTTGAGGAAGCACAGAGTGCATGGGATCTATGGAATAAGATCAAGAATCTTTATGATAAGAAAAGTCTGGCGAGTCAAATGTACTGGTTGAAGCAGCTTATGGATCTGCGCATGAAGGATAATCCGACTATGTCTGCTCACTTGAGCCAGTTCCATGCTATACTGAAGAACTTGACTTCGCAGGATATCACCTTTGGAGAGGAAGTAACTCCTCTTTTCTTGCTTGGGACTCTGAATGAGTCATGGGATGTTTTCCGTACTGCTCTTTGTGCCTCTAGTGCTACTCTAAAATTGGCAGATGTTGAGAGTGCTCTTCTTCAGGAAGAGGTGAATCGCAAAAACTTGGATGCCTCTTGTGGTAGTCATGCTTTGACAGTTAGAGGCAGGAATGACAGGTATGACCGTGGTAATGGCTGAGGCCGTGACTCGTAGAAGGGTCGGTCTAAATCTCGTGGCAAGTCGCGTAGTAAGTCGCGTGGGCGCAATGCAAATGTCACTTGTCATCATTGTGGGAAAAAGAGCCATATTAGACCACAGTGTCATGAGTTGCGCAATGAGAAGCGCAAGGATAAGAGGAAAGATAAAGTGCAGGAGAAGTCCTCTGATCGCAGCATAGTACCTGCGAAGTCCAGCGTCAAGATTGAGGAAATTAATGCCACGCAGACTGAGGAGTCCGATGGTGGTGATAAGTTTATACTTGCAGCTAGTTCTTCTAATGCTTCAAACTTGACTGAGACACCTAGTATGTATGCACAGTGTTGGTTATTGGATTCAGGTGCGTCCTTCCATGTCACGCCTTACCATGAGTGGTTTCACTCTTATCGTACTGTATCTGGATCAGTCAGACTTGGAGATGACAGGTCTCTTGATACTGTGGGCTGTGGTGATATTCAGTTGCAGTTTTCCACTAGCAGTTCATTTTTGCTTAGGGATGTACGTCATGTACCTGCGCTTACGCGCAGTCTTATGTCTGCAAGACAACTCAATGATGCAGGATTTCATGTATGTTTTGGGGATTCTGCCTGGAAGATTACTCGTGGCAGACTTGTGCTTGCTAGAGGCACCAAGGCTGGCAACCTCTATCCTCTTGTTGTATCTGGGTCCTCAGTTGACCATGTTTTGGCAGTGGGTTCTATCCCACATGTATCACTTTGGCATCCTCGTTTAGGGCACATGTCTTTGAAGGGAATGAAAATGTTATCTGGTTTGCAGTATCTTCCGCCTTTGGATTATGCATGTTTTGACTCGTGTGATCATTGTCTTTATGGTAAGCAGAATAGGTCTACGCATAAGAAATCGGGTAGGCCACGCATGAGTGAGCCCTTGGCATTGGTGCATTCCGATGTTTGTGGGCCTATGCCTTGCATGTCTATGGGTGGCGCGAAGTACTTTGTTACCTTCATTGATGATTTTTCTAGGAAAGTGTGGGCTTATCCCATAAAGCAAAAGTCTGATGTCTTGGCAATCTTTCAGCGTTGGCTTGCTCTTGTTGAGAACCAGACTGGGTATAGGCTGAAATGCCTTAGGACTGACAATGGGGGAGAATATGTCTCGCATGCTTTTGAGCAGTTTTGTGATGACAGGGGTATTAAGCGTCAGTTGACCACCCCTTACACCCCACCCCAGAATGGTTTGGCTGAGCGCATGAACAGGACTATTCAGGAGCATGTGCGCTCTATGCTTAGCCATGCAGGCCTACCCCAGAGTTTTTGGGCTGAAGCAGTTAGTACGGCAGTGCATGTCATAAACCGATCGCCTTCCAGTGGATTGGATTTCCAGGTTGCAGAGGAAGTTTGGGCTAGTAAGCCACCCTCTTATGCGCATCTCCGTGTCTTTGGATGTGAGGCATTCTGCCATGTGCCCAAGGACAAGAGGAGTAAATTGGATCCAAAGAGCATTAAATGCATATTCCTTGGCTATGGTGAGTCAGGAGAGATGGGCTATCGCCTATGGGATCCGCAAGCGCGAAAAATAGTACGCAGCCATGATGTCGTCTTCCATGAAGACAAGATGCACAGGTAGCCTGAGAAGGTGGTTGAGATCCGCAGAGTGATCTTTCAGGAGAAGCCTAGAGCTCCAGCACAGCCAGTAGTACAGCCTGCAGCAGTTCCTCCACAGGGCCAGGGTGTTGGATAGGCAGTTAGACAGGCAGAAGCAGAGCCTGCGGTGAGACAGTCTACTAGAGACAGACGTCCACCTGACAGATTTCAGCCCTCTATGCATTATGTTTTGGTTACAGATGCAGGAGAGCCTTTCACTTATGATGAGGCTATGCGCAGGGGTGACAATCACTCCTGGGAGAGGGCTATGCAGTATGAGATAGACTCCCTGCATAAGAATGAGACTTGGGATTTGGTTGCCTTGCCTAAGGGCAAGAAGGCTTTGCCATGCAAGTGGGTGTACAAGCTGAAAAGTACCCCTGGACACCCCAAGCCGGCATACAAGGCTAGATTGGTAGCAAAGGGTTTTAAGCAGGAACATGCTGTGGACTTTGATGAGGTCTTCTCTCCTATGGTTAAGATGACCACCCTGTGCTTAGTCTTGGCTTTGGTTGCACAGCTTGACTTAGATCTATATCAGATGGATGTCAAGACAGCTTTTCTACATGGGGACTTGCATGATGAGATCTATATGGATCAGCCTAAGGGCTTTGCAGAACCTGGCAGGGAGCACCTAGTGTGCAAGTTGAAGAAGAGCTTGTATGGCTTGAAGCAGGCACCTAGGAAATGGTATCATAAGTTTGATGCCTTTATGCAGTCACAGGGCTACAACAGGAGTGCTATGGATCCGTGTCTTTACACAAAGAAAGCCCGTGATGGCAGTTTGCTTATCTTGGTACTCTATGTTGATGATATGCTGATAGCAGGGAAAGCTCATGATGAGCTAGATGCTCTTAAATCTCAGCTGAAGAAGAGCTTTGAGATGAAGGATTTGGGACAGGCCTCACATATACTTGGGATGCGCATTAAGCGCGATAGGCATCAGGGGCTTTTGTATCTCTCACAGCAGGAGTACATTCATAAAGTCCTTGAGCGCTTCCGCATGCAGGACATAAAGCCTATTGGCTGTCCATTACCTTCTTATGTGAAGGTATCACAGGTCGATTGTCCGCAGACAGATGAGCAGAGGGCCGAGATGGCCAAGATCCCTTATGCTTCAGACGTGGGCAGTTTGATGTATGCCATGATAGCCACTCGTCCAGATATTGCGCATGCAGTTGGTGTTGTGGCATGCTATATGGCTACACCTTGTAGCAGACATTGGGATGCTGTGAAGGGTATCATGAGGTACCTGAAGGGCACAGCACATATGTGTATTTGCTATGGCAGCCAGGATACAGGGGTCGTGGGGTACACTGACTCCGATTATGCAGGACATGCAGATAGTAGGAAGTCCACTTCTGGCTATGTATTCACCTATGCTGGAGGGGCTGTCTCTTGGATGTCCAGGGTTCAGAAGTGTACGGCTTTGTCTACCACTGAGGCCGAGTATGTTGCAGCCACTGAGGCTTGCAAGGAGGCCATATGGCTAGGCCGTCTAGTTGCTGACCTTGAGATTGATGCTATACCTACACTGCATTCGGATTCTATGAGTGCCATTCAGTTGGCTAAGAATCCGGTCTTCCATGCGAAGACAAAACACATTGAGGTGAGGTATCACTTCATACGTGGTGTTGTGGAGGACAAGTCTGTTGACCTTGTCAAGATCTCCACTGACGAGAATCCTGCAGATCTGCTCATGAAAAGCCTCACTACTGAGCGCTTTGCCTTCCTCAAGAGATTGATGGGCATTGGATGAGATGTTGCCTTTCCTCATCCCTTGTACCTATGTACATTTGTACTGTCATTTGTTTTTTCTTTTCTCTCTCACTAGGGCAGATTCGCCTTTAAGTGGGAGGTTGTTGGGGGTAAAGGCGCCTCCACCGTGCCGCCCCGTGTATTACTACACTGACAGTACTCGCCACTGCACACTGCAGGTGGCGGGCGCCCGTCACGTCACTTTATTCTTTATTCTTTTAGTGACAGTTTAAATAAAGGAAGGCTCGGTCACACATTGTGACTGTTGGAGTTCCCATTTCTTGTCTCTCTCTTTCTTGCTCTTGCTCTCCCGCCATAGCTCGCATGCAAGCTTCGATCCTTCTCACCTTTCACTCATTACTTATTTAAGTACTTTATATGGATGATATGCTAATAGCAGTAGGAATAGCTCATGATGAGTTGGATGCTCTTAAATCCCAGTTGAAGAAGAGCTTTGAGATGAAGGATTTGGGATAGGCCTCTCACATTCTTAGTATGCACATTAAGCGCAATAGGTATCAGGGACTATTCTACCTCTCATAGAGGGAGTACATTCATAAAGTCCTTGAGCATTTTCGCATGCGGAATGTGAAGCCTATTGGTTGTCCATTACCTTCTTATGTGAAGGTTTCATAGGCCGATTGTCTGCCGCCGCAGACAGATGAGCAGAGGGCCAAGATGGCCAAGATCCCTTATGCATCAACCGTGGGCAATTTGATGTATGCCATTATAGACACTCGTCCAGATATTGCCTTTGCAGTTGGTGTTGTGGCACGCTATATAGCTACACCTGGCAAGAAACATTGGTATTCCATGAAGGGTATCATGAGATACTTGAAAGGCATAGCAGATATGTGTATTTGCTATGGCAGTCAAGATACAGGAGTTGTGGGCTACACAGACTCTGATTATGTAGGACATGTAGATAGTAGGAAGTCCACTTTCGGCTATGTATTCAACTATGCTGGAGGTGTTGTTTCTTGGATATCCATGGTTCAAAAGTGTACAATTCTATCTACCACCACTGAGAGGTAGAGTATGTTGCAGCCGCACTGAGGCCTGTAAGGAGGCCATATGGTTAGGCTATTTGGTTCATGACCTTGGGATTGATGCTATACCTACGTTGCATTCGAATTCTATGAGTGCTATTTAGCTAGCCAAGAATTCGATCTTCCATGCAAAGAAGAAACACATTGAGGTGAGGTATTACTTCATATGTGGGGTCATGGAGGACAAGTCTGTTGACCGTGTCAAGATCTCCACTGACAAAAATCCTACAGATCTACTCACAAAAAGCTTCACTACTGAGTGCTTTTCCTTCCTCAAGAGATTGATGGGCATTAAATGAGATGACGTTTTTCCTCATCCTATTGTACATGTGTACATTTTACTATCTTTTCTTTTTCCTTTCACTCCTCACTGGGGCAGATTTATATTTAAGTGGGAGGTTGTTGGGGGTAAAGGTGCCTCTGTCTAGCTGCCTGTGTATTACTACACTGACAGTACCCGCCACTGCACATTGCAGGTAGTAGGTGCCTGTCACTGTCACTTTATTCTTTATTTTTTTAGTGACAGATTGAATAAAGGAAGGCCCGACCACACGTTGTGACTGTTAGAGTTCCCATTTAATCTCTCTCTTTCTTGCTCTTGCTCTCCCGCCATAGCTCTTCCAAGCAAGCTTCGATCCTTCTCACCTTTCAGATTGGCAATAATATCTTTAAGATTGAGAAGTTGGATGGCACAAATTACAGCTATTAGAAGGCACAAATTTGACAATTTTTAGTATAGAAATTGCAGATTAAGCCATTGAGACTTGAGGATATAAAGCCCATGTAGAAAATTGGATTTAACTCAATGAGTTATGTGCATCTACAATCATTTTGTCACTCTCTAATTAGGTCTACTATAATGTTGTCTCTGATGGGCAAACCACCTAGCAATTATGGGATAAGATTCATAATGTCTATGATAAGCAGAGTCATGTCTCTCAAATGTATTTGTTAAAGTAACTCATGGACCTTCATATAAAGGAGGGGATCTCCATGTCTGCCCAATTCATGAGCTTCACTCTATTTTCAACCACTTGTATTCCCAGGGAATTGAATTTAAAAACAATCTTCCTCCCTTGTTCTTATTTGTTACATTGCATGAGTCATGGGACACATTTCTACTATTATGCATATAAATATGTCCTATTGATGGGATGAAGTTACACAATGTAAAGGGTATGCTCTTGAATGAAGAGGTTAATAGAAAGAATATCAATGCTTCACACACCTCTTATGCTTTGATAGTCAGAAGCAACAATAGTAGGAGCGGTAATGACCACTATGCAATAGACTCTCAGAAGTCTCATTCTCAATCACATGACATGGCCATAAGTCCACAAGAGTTGTCATTGTTATGGGAAGTAAGGTCATATTTAGCCATAGTGCCATAAAATGCATGATGACAAGCATAAAGAAAAGGGAAAGAATAAAGTGTAGAAAAAAAATGATGATCACAACATTGTTCCTAGTAAGTCTAGTGCCAAGATTGAAGAGATTAATGTATGCAAACTGGTTCTAATGATGACTACATACTTGCAACTTCTTCTCTTGATGCTTAGCAATTGAATGATGCCTTGTCTACCTATGCTCAATGTTACCTACTTAATTTAGAGGCTTTATTTCATGTTACCCCTCATTTGGAGGTCTTATCATAGCATGACAAGATCTACCAAATTTGTTAGTATTGGAGATGTCATACTGTAGTTTTTTTAGGTGGTATATTTACTTTGCATGATGTATGCTATATTTTTGCTTTGACTAAAAGTCTACTTTTAGCTTGGGCAATTAAATGATGCAAGTTATGATGTCTCTTTTGGTGATTCCTCATGGAAGCTTACTCATGAGAATCTTATCTTGACATGAGGTAGTAAGTCTAGCACTCTTTATCCCTTACTTGTATATGGGTCTATCGACTATGTTTTGGCAGTGGCTATAGCACCACATGTATCGTTATGGAATTATTGCCTTGGGAACATATCCTTAAAGGGAATGAAAATACTTACTTGTTTGTAGTATATTTCATCCCATTAACTATAAGTGTTTTGATTCTTGTGATCATTGTCTTTATAGTAAGAAGACGTGTAGTTCACATAAGAATTCTAGCATTACGCACATGGGTAAGCCTCTAGCTCTTGTTTATTTTGATGTTTGTGAAGCTATGTCTTACAAATCTTTAGGTGGCACAAGTTATTTCATTACTTTCATTGATGATTACTCACATAAGGTCTGGGCATATCCCATAAAGCAAAAATCAAAAGTCTTGCATATATTTCAGCATTTGATTACTTTTGTTGAGAGCCAATCTAGGCTAAAATACCTACAATTTGACAATGGGGATGAGTATGTATCTAAATCCTTTGAGCAATTTTATGATGAGAGGGGTATTAAGTGTCAGCAATTGACTACCCCATACACCCCACCCCAGAATGATATAGCTAAGTGTATGAATAGGATAATTCATTAGCGAGGCCATAGTATGCTTAACCACGTAGACTTATCATAATACATTTGGGCTAAGCTAGTTACTATTACTATACATTTGATTAATTGATCCCCATGCATTATTGAGATATTGAGCTCCACTCATGATATGCCAGGGTGACCGTTGTGCATTTATGTCACCGACTTGTTAGCTGCAGATGCGGTTGGTATACTGCCCATGAATAATAGCTAGATGATAGCTATCCTTATCTACTCTAGTTCGTGGCTCAATTTGTATGCCACCTTAGTTAGTTGAGTTTGGTTTGAGACCCATATATAGGGTTCTTCTATTTCTTTGTACTAGAGTTCTTTTTGGCTTACACAACTAAGAAGAGGAAAAATGTTTTCAACCTCCACCTTTGTGTGTATTCCCCCATTGTGTAAGTGAGAAAGCTACAAGTGAGACTCCTTCCTTCTCTCCCACAATCTTGACATGGTATCAGAGCCTGGTTCATGGTAAGGAGCTCAAGAAAGCAAACCAAGTTCGCAGTGTTCTGGTAAGAGGACCAGTGTTGCTTTCATTTTTTGAGTTTGGGAGCAAGTCTCTAGCACAGCCGAAAAGTGCAAGAGTGCATTGTCTCAGATTGAGACGCCCTTCGCTGTGTAGCAAGAGGATAGTATATGCTGCGGGATAGGGCTTTAGCCCTGGGTTGCCCTATTTTTTTTATTCGAGGCCATTTCGGTGCCTGTTTTGGAGGCGGAAGTTTTCCACACGCACTCAGGAAAAGGCCGTGTTTTTTGCTGTGCGACCACTGTTCTACAGGTCAGTGAAAAGTTACTATAGAAATTGCATCGTATGCCTATGCACAGAGACATTGGGAGTTACAGAATCATCCTTGTTGCCTGTTGATGAAAAATCGTCACTAGGAAGTGACTGTGTGGTCAAATACCACTTTCATGAGTGCTATTATTTAGCAAGCTCTTCATTTGGAGCTTTTTAAGTGCTTCTTGAAGCTTTTTGGTCATCACTTGGATTTTTTTTTGTTATTTTATGGAGCTTTTTGTTTGATTATGTTATCGCTTTGAATTTAATTATTATGCAATTGCAAAGTAATCGCAAAGTATTGAATGCTTTGATCTCTAACAAAAAATAGGTATACAACTACTTCTGAAGCATGAAGTTTTAGCATAATTTTATAAGTTTATGAAGTAATCCCAATTTAAGTGAGATCCAAAGTCCATAGAGTCATACATAATTACCGAGCATCATCAAGCCCCATGGCATGCACTACCAATACAAGGCATCATTTTAAAAATAATGCAACTACAAATCATGTGAAATCATCATCGTCACTAGGATGAACAGATGGTGGTCCGCATGCCACATCAACCAAGCACTGGTTGTAGAGGCTAAAATCACCCTCAAGGCACATGCAAAAACGATGCATCTCTGTGCATGCTCTACCAAGGCCACCA
Organism: Lygodium microphyllum; assembly: GCF_053477565.2. NCBI lineage: Eukaryota > Viridiplantae > Streptophyta > Polypodiopsida > Schizaeales > Lygodiaceae > Lygodium > Lygodium microphyllum. Next base: position 95,739,966 of record NC_141144.1, on the reverse strand, counting down.
CAACCTGAAAAAATATCTAGCACATAGTCGAGATCCTCTGTGAACGTAGCAAGGAGCCACCTACAAAAGAAACCATTTAGTAACATCCATAACAAAAGCATGACATATCTTAATGCAAAGTATAAACCTGTCTGAGAGTGTATAACGCACCTATAAAAAACTAGTGATCTTTCTGCACCCCCTCGAACCTCTACACCATCCACATAAGTGTGCTCAAATGATGTGCCCTGGAGGTCTGTCTCGAAGAGGAAGCTACGAGAGGCAGGAAACCTGTATGGGCTAACCCTCTCGCCAGCCTCTCTATCATATGAAGGGACATGCATCCCTCGATAAAACAAGCCAATAGTAAGGTCCATGACCTAGCAATGCAGAATCATCTTGTTAGCTACTTAAACTTTTATTTTAAAAAGTTACAAGTTTGTCTTCAACACACTTACCTCCTCTCGAGTATCAGGGTGTCTATATCCACCCTCACACATGAGAGTCCATGTGCGATGGAGCTTCAATCCAATGGCATGAGCTCCTCTAAGCACTTTTCCAAAGTGTTGTGCAAGTCCCAAAGTCACCAAGAACCCCTCATCTGCCAAGAATCTATGGGCTAGGTCCATGACACCTTTGACAAGTGCACTAGAAAATGTATTCCATTCGGGAATCCCTTTCAAATGTAAAGATGTATAAGACCATGCAATATCACATGAGTTTATAAACTAAACTAATGCAAGCACATATACCTTCTGCCTCAAGGCCAACAACAAGCAAAGATGTAGGAAAATCTGCAAACAACAACTTAGTAACCTCATATGATGGGACACCATTACACTGGTAAGAGTTGATGGTATTTCCCTCCATGAAGTGCTTAATGCTAAAATTGAAAACACAATAACAAAGCATAAGTAACCATTACAATAGATGTGTATATAGAGAATGGTGATAAAATATACCCATCCAATGCAAAATCGTCGATCGATGTCACGTCTACCAACAAAGCATCTACGATAGTTTGGTATTGAAATCCTATCATCAAAATAAAGTTTACTTACAAATGTTGATGTTGGATAAATGTTAAGACTCAGAATGTAAAGCTAGAAATATACATACCTGTCTTGCGTATAGCGGGACGTCTACAAGACTCTTGTATAGGCTCTGATGACTGAGTCATGAACGACATAGCCCGAGAAGGTGTAGTATGTTGCAAAGATCCCTCAAAGTGACCCTTAATTTTTTCATTTTCTTTCCAAATGCTATGCATGTCAAAGCCATCTTTTTTGCCTAAAGTTGTACAGAAAAATAGGAAGGAAAGCAAATTATTTAGTGTTTAATGTTTAGATTTTATATTATCTTCAAAAAAATATAAAAATGTACTTTTAACATGACTCCAATAATCCAAAAAATGATACTTGATTCACCTTCTAATTCTTCATCCAATGAAACAACTTTCTCTTTGTGTTTAGACCTTCGCTTTGTTGTACCAACCTCATTTAATTCACTTATATTACCTACGCAATATAAAGACAACAAAATAATACTTTAATAAATTGACTCGTCAAATGAAAATCCTAAACTCTATCATTCATGCAAATTGGCTTACCCTTGCTATACTTCAACGCATCATCTATCGTGGTGATATTCTTTCGTTTTCCCATGGACTTTTGCTTCATTGTAGTATCAACAGTTGCACCACCAATGGCACCTAAGTAGTGTGAAGTCAACACAATATAATATCATATTCATGCAAATTAGAAACAAGGCTACTTGGATCAAACTAAAAATTTCATTCCATCCAATATACCCTTTGCCATGCTACCACTACAAGCCGCCTTTATCCCCACAACATGAGGGACCATGTCTATTGTATTGGACATTTCTAATTTGCAAAAACAACAAAGTTAAGAAAACACAAAAGTCTAAAAAGTTATGATAAGTTTCATGTTAAATAAATACATTTTTAGAAAGTACCATTTTCTTCATCCTCTTCTTTGTGCGTAGAAATTACTCTATTTTGTTCCAGAAATCCTGCATATAAGGCAAGTATTACTAAAACAAATAGCTAAGAGCAAGAGTTACCACATATTTACTATGTTTGGCTCTCAAAGTACTTACTCTCTCTTAATTCAATCTCTTGCCTTGGAATGTCATCCAATGGATAGTCTATCCACCATGGACAAATACGCATTTCCCATTCCGACAGACCCCTCTCAAGCAGTGCTTTTGAGAACATACAATTTTCACATCCCAAGTCCATCCACTCCTCCACTAGAGGAGGGAGGCTTTCTAGCACTCCACTTTCCTGTAGACTACGCAACCATCTTTTCCAAAAAAATAAGAACAAACAACAAAAGCACTCTTAAGTTAGAATACATTTGTACATATGGTATTTAGAAAATATGGTTTCTTTATACTAGAAATACATGTATACCACCCTCTTGCTTGATTGTGTGAGCTCTGGAACCTTCTCAGAGTCTCCAACATTCTTCATTTCACCAAAAATATTTGCAAATGCCTTTAAAATATGTAAACGTCTTTGGCCTTTAAAAAAAACATCAAAGCCTCCTGGAATCTCAGTGCCATCAACTTGTAAGCTCCTGATCAATAAGGAGCATTCTCCAATCATATGAAACCAATACACCTCTTGCTTCATGTAGCTACGAAATCTCCTTACATCCGCAAAGTGTGACATAGTGGAGTCCTTTGCCTTCGTGACAGCCATGAGAAGTAAAATCTCCCTTTTTCTAATATATTGGTTATTGAACAAAACATAACTTCAATATTGTTGAACCAAATTATGTTCAATTCCAAAAAATAAGAGAACATTAGTCCATGAGGAAAACATACCTCTCCACAGCAATATTAGCACTACAAATGGCATACAATTTGTCCTTGGTAATAGCCATCATGTTCCTTTCATCCCAATTCAATGCAAACAAAACAGAAAAGAAATCCTCTCCATGCGCAGGATTAGCTATTCCAAGGTACTTGTATCCTTTGTCCCTCAATTTATCTTGCTCTTTGTTTATGAATTGTTTTCTTTTTGCCTCATAATTTGCCTTTGGCAATGCAAGCTCCTTTAGGCGGGCCTCCTCTTTGAGTATGGCAGAGTTATAGTCATCCTAAATAGAAAAATCAATACACTATTCTTAATTATGGTTAAATTCAAGATACCATAATTTGTTATGCTGAAAACTAAAATACTATACCAAACTTTTTACCTTCCACACCAAAAGTGATATTAGCAAACATGGGTTCTTGTACCATGGATCATTGCCATGGTTACTTTTTCCTTCAATTTCATACTCTAGCCCATCGTCTTTGAGAAGGGCTCATCCTTTCCAAAATGCCTTATTTATCAGCAATGCCAAACTTTTGGAACATGAAAATTTCATGGCCTAGGTTGGGTTTGACATGTGCTCTTGTTACACTACAACATTGAAAATTGTCTTTAAATTTTAAGATTCACACATAAATAAAACCTATTCACATTCACATAACTAATAAATGAAACCTATTGGCATTCACACGTAAATGAAATCTATTGGAATAAATAAAATATCTTGACATTCACACAAAAATTATCTTTATATTTTGAGATTCACACATAAATAAAAACTATTGGCAATATTCACACACAATTGATGATCTATTAACCCATTTGAAAAAGTTAATAGTGATAAGTATACTTACGCATTTGATGTATCCAATGCTAACAATAGTTCTCCTTCTTTCTTCTTCTCCACTTGAATGAATTGGCATAGAACTCTAACATGTCGCGAAATATCTTCATTATAAACTACATACATCAAATAATAAAATAAATAATTAGTCAAAGAAGGAAGTATCATCACAATAAACAAGAGAAAGCAAGACAATGCATAGTTACCTTCCTTTATCCTCTTCATCCATGTCTTCAACCTATGATTACCGTCCCATACCAAAAACTTGCGCCCTCTTAAATCAGCCCACTCATCAGTCAATTCATCTTCAAACCTTTGGTTAACTTCTCTCCAAAGAGGGCCCCACTCTTCCAAATTTTGGGGAGATACATCCATTAGCTCACCAGTGGGCCTTCTCAAAGAAACCAAAAATTTTCCCATTGTTTCCATATACGAAGCATTATCGAAAGATGAAATCAACCATGTAGCAGAACTAGATGCAAGCCTTATAGCCTCATAGGGCACAAGTCTACACAAAGGGATAGGAGGAGGAGAAGTAGACCTCGTTACAAAAAATGAGGCCAACACATCTGACATAAGCCCAAACTTGACATTCTCTCCAATGTGTCTATCATGCTCACTGACCTCTTTCTTTTCTTCATTAGCAACATCCTCATTCACCTCTTCATTTTCCTCATGTACAGTTTGCAAATCTAAAGACCTCCCCTGTGTTGTTTCACCACACTCCGTGGTGGTAGTGTGGGTTCTCAAAGGATCAGCATGAATGTCATTGCTTGCTTCATCCATGCTATCCTCAAGTGCTTCATCATCAATGAAAGGACATTTTTTCCTTGGTTTTCCACCCTTGTTATTTGGAGATTCAGAGAATGCACGGGAGGACTAAAACAAACCACAAACCACAAATCACTAAAACAAACCACAAATCATTTTAAAAATGAAGACAACTCAACTAAATCACATGTTCTATTAATTAATCTCCACCAAAATATGACCATTTGACACAGACAACACACTTTAACATCATTTGTTATTTGGTTTTAATAAATGTATTAAATTTTCTTAATCATTTGAACCTCCCAACCACATTTTCACACCCGCACCCCCAAAGGGAGGATACTCCCAATCCCTTGTTCCTGTCTGCGTTGACGCAGACAATGCTGAGTGTTTGACAATTCCCAATCCAAAAAAATCAAATCATGTCACACTTATTTCTTTAGGATGATTTGCGTACGATTTAAAAATGGTTTAATTTTTCATGCCTTGGACTCGCGCAGTTTACACCCACTCTATATGGAGGGGGGGTGTAGGGGGGGCATCAGCCCCCCCTACTAGTGTCGCCGGGGGGTTCCAAGGGGGGCCGGCGACAGCCATGAGGGGCTGAGAGGGGAGTGGTTTAGGGAGCAGGGACTGAGAGGGGAGTGGTTTAAGGAGGAGGGGCTGAGAGGGGGGCGGCTGTGCACTACCCGCCCCATTTCATAAGGTACCCCGCCCCCCCGCCAGGTTGTTTGCGTTGACGCAGACAGCGGGTGGGTACTGAGGGTTCCCCCTCCTCGCCTTTTCCCTCTCCTCCTCCTCCCTCCAAAGGGGGCTGCGCCCAACCCCCAAAGTTGTCTGCGTTGACGCAGACAGCCCCGGGTGTCCCAAAGGTCTCCTCCTCTCCCATTTTTTCAGTTTACCATCTCCTTCTCTACCTCCCCTTTCCTTCTCTCCCCTCCCATTGTTGTCCTCTCATTGTCTACCTACTCTTCCATTTCTTTCAGCCATGGAGGAAAAATGAAACTTGAAATATAGATTTTCTGCCATAAAGATGGAGTGTGGAGCTTACCCGGTGAGTTTGATGGAGAATGTTGATCTTGTTTGAGCTTGTTGCAAGGGCTGCTCTCCTTCTTGCTTCTTCTTTATGCCTTCCAACTTGCAATGGGAGAGAAGAAGAGGGAAACGAAAGAGAAAAGGAAGAAGAAAAAGAAGAAGAAGAAGAAGAAGGACAAATAAGAAGATATGTTTAAACCGTTACATACAACTTTCAATGACAAGCGGCGCATGCATATTGAACATCCATCATGAGAGAATGTTTCTCTCGAACACCGAAAAATTATTTACTAAAAAATGTAAATGCTAACGGCGCTTGACATCTGACAAAATAAAACGTGCTTATAAAAATATGTGCTACAACATGACATGATTTTCGAAAAGACATGATTTATTTTCGAAAAGACATGTTTTTTTTTAAAAAAAAAATTAACTAAATCTTGTGATTTTTCAATATGTAGACTTTTTTTAATGATTTGGTTTATTAATGGACTGATTCACAACTTCAACCGTCACTAAGAACTTGCCCATGGAGTAAGAGCTCATTTAATCCATATTTGGTGGGGGTAACGGACTATTATTTCTACGTTCAAAGAAATTGATAAACAATAGGCATGCTATTAGATATAATATTTCGCCTTCATAGCTCCATTTTTTGTTGAGTTTCAAACCGGCTTTTGTGAGAGACGATGGCAGAAGTTACTCTTCAATGGTCAATCGGCTCCGAATCACTGGAACGTGTTGTGCCCCTGAGGGATGGAAAGATTCTTGTGAGCTCTTATTTTCTTCAATCACTTCTACCCCCTAACCGTAAGCTGGTAGGTTTGTATGCTATTTTCCAACTTGATGCTTACAGTGAAGAGATCGCGGTTCATGGCCAACCGGATATCAATGGTGCGCAGCAATTTTTGCTCGATTCTTCTCTTTCATGTCAGTATAAAATAGTACATTGTGATACCACTTTCACCATGGACCAAGATGAAGGACTAAACACTGTAGAAAATAGCAAACAAGCTCATTCACTTTCAGGACCTGTTGTAGACATTACATCCGATTCCTTCGCAGAGACGTCATCTCAAACTTCTTTGCCACTTATAACAAATGCTTTTTGTGCACCCGTCTCAACTCCGACTATTGACTTAGAGTTGGATGATGAACTTGATAGTCCTCATTCATTTCCACAAATAAAGAAAGAGATTTTACCTTGGATTGCTAATAGCCCCAGAGGAAAGAAGTTGAAGGCTTTATTGCAGATGAGTGAAGGCCCTTTTTTTGTTAGTGAGATTCCAAGAGAGTACAATGGTTCTATTGCTTTCGTTCTTTTGCCGACATATGGCACATCTTCAAACATGGATGGGATGCAACAACAATATGATGGTCATGTCTGGACAAGACCCCATCCAACTAATATCTTCCCTGATGCTACTTTGAGAATTAGCCATTGCCTCGGAGACTTACAATGTCATCGAGTCAATTGTCCTTACTATGAGAGCAACAATCAATGTAATAAAATGTATTTTCATGGTTACCTCAATAGCACAGTGAGCAAGGGGCTACTTGCAAGTGAAGAAAAACATTCAATCACGTGTCACTATTGTAGTAAAGTTGTCACTTGTTATGCAACTTGTGATTGCAAAGTTTATTACATTTTTCCAAAGGATACAAGCATGGAGAGATTGATGCTTCATGTAGGCACTCACACACACAATGTGCAACCAGGGACTTCAATGGCTGCAATTAAAAAAATTAGATCTCTAGTTCACTCAATTTTGCAAGTGAATCGACACTGTGGTGCTAGGAAGATTCAAATGATTGTAGCAAAACAAATTATCACTGAATCTTTGACAACTAATGGTTCAATGGTGGAGGGAGAACAAGAGCTTACAAACTTTTTGGAGGAGTTGATGCCATTGGTTCAAAATCAGAGGTTAGTTTCGGTTATTCAAGTCTGCAAACTATGGTTTGTAGCATTATTATTAGTTTAACAAACTTTCGTTTGTTGAGGTTGCAGGTTCAATAGTATTGTGACATGCCAGAAAAAAAAAGAAACATGTGTTGTTGGAGATGGCTTTGATAACATTTTGGAGTTGAAAAAAAGATGCATGTTTCCTTTTTTTCATGGCAGTAGATTTCCAGGGCAAGGAGGGGTGGGTGAAAAAAGTTACATTTTCAAGATGTCTACTAAAGGACCCGGCTCTGGAGTGGAATTGGTTAATCGAATGAGACGCTTAGGAAATGGAGACCTTTGCAAGTCTTGGGTTCACTTTGACTTTACACACAGAATAGATGACTAGGCAACAATGTCTTGTTCTGTGTACGATCCATGGTTTGTTCGGGAACCTTACTTGTTATCAATTTTCGTTGACATATTCTAGTTGCTAATCACTTTATTTCTTATTGCAGCTTGAAGGGGATCATGGTGATTGCTATTTGTGATACAAAGGAAGAGGATACAGAAACACAAATTCTTTTTTGGAGATGCCTTAATAATGTGATGCTCGAGTGTGGACATCCTCCTGCAGACTTTGCAGGTTTTATGGCGGATGAAGCCGGTGCAAATTGGATGGCAATCCGCACTGTTTTCAATGCGGGACCTGACAATGTTTTGGAAGGAAGAGAGCGATCGTGTTTGTTTCACTGGGAACAAAGCTTGCAGAAGCACACAACGAAATACGTGCCTTCAAACCTTCGAAAGCATCACTTGAATTTATGTGAGAGGTGGCGCCTTTCAAAATCCATTGAAGAGAGCAAGAGGAATGCCACAGCTATACAAAATTAGTGGCAGCAAGTAGGACTGCCTCGAGATAGTACTGTACCATTGAAGAGGTGGATCAAATGGTGGGAGAATAGGATAGACCATTGGGGTAGTACTACACATATAAATGTTTTTTTTTGTTTCTATTTGTTACATACACATGTACTAATATCATTGGGGTGGGAATACCCAAGTATGAGAACAAAATAGACATGTAAGAGGAATTGCTGAGTTTTTTATTGGGTTGCAGGCTTCCTTGAGTCCTTGGGAGAGGGCCTGTATTCCCAACACAAATCTTTCTGAGAGCGTGCATGCAAGTTGGTTAGCAGGGGAGGATGGAAAGAAGAAAATTGGTTTGTATGATGCATGCGTCACTGACTTGATCAACTCATATATTCAATGTTCAAGGCAATTGGCCTTCACAACTGGAAGATACTCTGGAAGTGGTCCCGACATGGATGCTCTTATTAATAGGGTGGTTGCAAGAAATACCCCTTCACCTGCATTCATAGCTCGAACAGTTCAAGGAGCAGTTCTTGGCACCCCCATGTACGGAGAGCCTTTCATTTCTGGAAACAAAGAAACAATTCAAAGGAAAAGAAGAACTCTAGATGGTTGTAGCTCTCATAAACCTGGCTATGTAATGGAGTCAAGGGATAGAAAACAAAAAGGACGACCACACAAGATAAATTTTTAAAATAGAAATGACCAACCTACAGAAGTAGGCTTGGACCATGAGGTGCATGCAGTGCCGATTGAAATGGATCTCCCAACTAATATTGTCTCAGAGGAGGAAATGCATAGAAGTTTGTGGGCCATTCGGAGAATGCCTGTTCATTGCAAACGAAAATGTTTTGGTATTATAAATAGAAAGAAGTGCTGCAACGTGATAGAAAGTAGATCACCTGGGTTACTATGCCCTTCATTTTGGTCAGAGAGGGAATTTCAAGGTAAGCCTATTGCACAATGGTTCTGGTTTTGCAGTCATGATGTGGAGCATACATGGGATGTTGATAAACAAGTTAAGCATGTGCCCTTGTGACCAAGGATTTGGTCTATTGACAAGGGCACCAATGCTTCTGTAGACGAGATTTCAATTCTTATAAAAGGAGGTTTTGTATTCAAGCATGATGGCATTCCACCTACCCCCAAAAATACTACGACCCATGGGACAGAACCACTTACCTCTTCAAGTGGTAAACGAAGAAAAAAATGGAGACATGGTATTTCTAAGGATGCAGAAAGAAAAATTGCATTGGCTGAGGCATTGGATGTAGTTTTCATGGAAGAGAAAGTAGTGGTGGCAAATGAGAAAGTCATATTTTATGTTATGTCAGAGCATTTGTATGAGGTGCATGTCAATCCCGAGCCCTTCTGCACGTGTCATGACTTTCAAAAGAGAGAGTTGGAAAGTAAACCCTTCCTGGCCTGCAAGCACATGTATTATGTCTACATTCGTGTGCTTGGGATGGACAAAAATCAACATATGATGATGCATCAACCTTCCCTTAAGCAAACTGATTTAAATTTTATGCTTGCCCTTCCGCGACGCATAAAATGCAAATCAAAGACTTGAGAGTTTTATGTTGGCTATTGTTCAATGAGATGGGGACCATGCAGTACTGAACGAAAGATTTAAAGGGCATATGAAGAAGTGGAGGTGGACGTTCATTTTGGATACATGATGTGAAGGGACCACATATTTGGTATTTTTCTTTTGAGCATAATGAAAACTCTAGTAAAAGTAGACATTATTAATCATGGAGTAGTTATCCATTTGTGGACATGATTGGACGACGATCTAAAAGTGGAATTATTGATCATGCTTTTTTGATTCATTGAGGGGGCCATCTATTTATAGATTAGGGATCCCTTTATAAACTATGCTTATTTAGTATGCAAAGTAATTTCATTTTTCCTGATTTGATGCTCCAACTTCATTTTTGTTGAGCCAATTTTTTTTCAAGGTAATCTAGATCTTGCTCCTCTTCTCCTATTATGAAAAGTATGCAAGTTTATTGTTTGCCTTTTGCTATGATGAATACATCCATAAAGCTTGGTATTCACTGAGGGGGGTACCTATTTGTAGGTGATGGATCTCATTATAAATCATGCTTATTTTGTGTGCAAAGAAATTTCATTTTTCTTAATTTTAATGCTCCAAGTTCATTTTTGCTAGTTGTGACAATTTTTTTCTCAAGATAATCTCGATTTTGTTTCATAAAGCTTGTTGATCACTTCGTTTTAATTCCCCTCAGAGGATTGTCTATTTATATGCGAAATATCTCTTTATAAATCATTCTTGTTTTGTGTGCAAAGCATTTTCATTTTTCCTTGTATTGATGTTCCAAGTTCGTTTTTGTTGATTGTGATACTTTTTTCTTAAGGTAATCTTGATCTTTGTCCTTTACTCCTATTATGGAAAGCATGGTTACATAGAATCTAATCATGTATCATCTACTCTAGTCACATTTCTAATATATATTATGGTTGCTTCTCCTTCCCATGTTACACCTTCTCAATTGTTTGCTTCCCCTTATCATGTTATCAAGGTGTTTTTTATCTAAAACATGTTCTAATTTCTAATTTTAATTTGTTAATTGGGTATTTTTTATCTAAACCATGTTTCATCCAACCTTTGATTGGCAAGTCTGCTATTGATATAAACCATGGCCAAGTTTGATGTTGAACCAAACCATGATATGGTTGCTTCCCGTCCTTATGCAACAACTCTACTCTTTGATTCTCTTTTGCATATTGCTCTTCCTTCCACTTTCCATACTCAATTCTACTAATTTTTATTTTTAGCACAAGGTTTCCTTTAAATTCTACATGAGTCAAATCATGCCTAAACCTACACAAGAGGAGCTAGACATGAGAAAGACCTTCAAAACCGCAAATGGTAAACTAGATTCGTTGTCAAAAGCTACAAACTATGATGAGAAGTGGTCAATAAATGATGCAACATTTGCCATTGGAAAGGTTGAACAAATACTTGGCCAAATTTTTCAACAAGAGGATGAAAATGATATATCCCTTGTAGATATGTTAGAGTTAAAGCTCCCTACAACCATTGCATATATGAGAAGCTTTGGAGTGATTAGTAAAAAAGACGAGGAAGATATTGACATTTGTTGCTATCAAGTCCACATATCGATACTATATAATAGTTATATATAAGTAGCTTTCATAATTTACCTAAATAGTTGCAAGAGAAATAATTATATTTTCCTATATTGAGTTCTTTTTGTGTTTTGTTTAGATTGACTCATAATTTTAGAGATTAGTCTGATTGATAAGGGTACTTTTTGAGATGTGTGGTAGAAACCCAATTTTGTTCATTTTTCTCTCTTCGGTATATTTTGAGAGTTTGAAAAAAATGGTCCCTTGAATACCTTGCTTAATACAAATTTTCAATATGGGTAACAAGATTATCCCTCATAAAGTTACAAATTTTGTGAAAAAACTCCAAGTTTTGGCAAATACATTGAAAAACTCCAAGTTTTGGAAAATTTTGTGAAAAAACTTCAAATTGGGGACTTGCTTTTTTAAATCCCCCCACTTTCATCAGTTTTGCAGATTTGCCCTTGTGAGGCTGAAGCTGTGTTTTTTGCAGTGACAGAATTTTTTGCAGTGTTCTGTAATGGCGTCTGATTCTCTTTCACAGATTGTCATTGAAAAGCTTCACAAGAACAACTTCCAAGCATGGAAGTTTAGAATGAAGAATTTTCTTATGGGAAAAGGATATTGGGAATTTGTTGCAGGAAATGAAGAAGAACCAATTCTTCCTAATATTCCCAATCAATAGCAAATATAGGCATTTAAAGGATGACATGAGATTGCCAGGAAAGTTATGTACTGGCTGTCTATCAGTATTTCAGACTCTATGATTGTGCATATTCAGGATGCAAGTACACCAAAGGAAGAATGGGATACTTTGTCAAAAATGTATAGCACAAATACGCAAGCCAGGAAAATGCAGCTCAAGCAAGAGTTGCACAATGTGCAAAGAGAAAGTATGAGCATCAATGACTACCACATGAAGGTGAAGAAGATTTCACATGCACTTGCTTCCATTGGGTCGCCAGGGGAAGATGATGATTTAGTTTCTGTGACCCTGAATGGTCTAGGAAAGGATTATGCACAGTTCCGAACATCGATTTCCGTCCGTGAAAGATTTCCTAATTTTGAGGAGTTGATTGCTCTTCTAATTTCTGAGGAGGAGAGAAATGGTGGTGCATCTTCTTCAGGAGGAACTTCAAAAGAAGCTGTCTTCTACTCAAATGCTGGAAGAGGTAGAGGCAGAGGTAGAGGAGGCCGATCTGGAGGCCATGGTAGAAATCAGAATATGTAGAAAACTCAAGAAAACTAGTCCTATGGAGGAGGACATGGTAACTCTAGAGGCAGGGGGAGCCAAAGAGGTCGTGGTGGATAGCAAAGAGGCCAAAATGCAAACAACAATGTTGAATGCTACTACTGTGGTAAAATGGATCATATGGCTAAAGACTGCTATAAAAAGCAGAATGACATCATGAATGGAAAATTGCAACAAGGGAATTATGCATCTTCTAGTAGACAGGGTGATGACAGAAATGAGCATTTGTTTATGGTGCAGCACATGACCAATTCTGTGACAAGTGCAGAAGAAAGCATTGATGTATGGTATGTTGACTCAGGTACATCAAACCACATGAAAGGTCATGCAGAATGGATGCATGATGCAAGAAAAATTGAAAAACCAGGATTTGTGGAGACTGGTGATGATACTGCACATCCTATTGTGCAGATTGGAAAAATTCATTTGTCTATGCAGGATGGGAAAAAGAAATACCTGTCGGATGTATTTCATGTCCCGAATATCACCAAGAGCCTAGTTTCTGTTGATCAAATGGTTGAGCAGGGCTTGCAGGTCAAATTTAATTCTCATGGATGCTTTGTTGATGATATGAAAAATAAAGGTCTCTTGATAGCAAAAGGAAAGAAGAAGGGCAGAATGTTTACGTTGGATACAGACATGCCTGAATTGAGTGCAGCAATATTTGCACATGGGACCAGTGTAGCAGATATTGATATCTGGCATAAACGCATTGGTCATGTTAATGTACAGCGACTTAAATCAATGCAAGCCCAAAATATTGTTGCAAGATTGCTTAAATTCAAGGTTGCAGAAATGCATTAGGTATGTGAAGCCTGTCAATTTGGAAAACAGGCAAGGAAACCATTTCCTAGACATGTTCAAGAGAGTAATAAGCCATTGGAATTAATCCACTCTGATGTGTGGACTACTAAAGCTGCATCTATTGGAAGCTGTCATTATTTTGTCACTTTTATTGATAACTATAGCAGAAAAGTTTGGATGTATTTTATGAAAAAGAAAAGTGAAGCTTTTGGGCATTTCAAAACTCTTAAAGCTATGGTTGAAAAAGAAACAGGCCTGCAAATAAAATACCTAAGGTCAGATGGAGGGGGAGAGTACCTCTCAAATGAGTTTGCAAGGTTCTCGCAAGAGCATAGCATAAAGCAGCAATATTCATATAGTCATATCCCATAGCAAAATGGAATTACAGAAAGAAAAAACAGGCATATTGGAGAGGTATCTCGTGCCATGCTCAATGAAAAAGACCTGCCAGATTTTTACTGGGCTGAGGCAGTTGCTACAACAGTCTACATAATGAACAGGACTCCCACTGCAGCAATACATGGCATGAATCTAGAGGAGAGGTATACTGGTAGGAAACCAGATATTTCTCATTTGAAATTTTTTGGTTGCATTGCCTATGTTCATGTGCCAGATGAGTTGAGATCCAAGTTGGATCCAAAAGCTGAGAAGTGCATCTTTATTGGTTACTCTCTGTAGCAAAAAGGGTATAGATGCTATAACCCTTCTACTCGTAAGTTTACAGTGAGCAGAGATGTTGTTTTTGATGAGATGAGTAGCTGGTATAAACCACTAAATGTGATCGATAATGTAGATGCACAAAATGGTAATGATGCACAGAATTCAAAGTAGCAGTCACAAGATATTAGTGGACCTGGAGCGTCCTCTAGCAATGGTTCACATTCTTCGCCATGGACAGGCAGATTAAGATTAGGAGAATCTCCTCAAAACAATGCAAATAGTGGTATGCAGGTTTCACGAAAAGGAAAAGAGAAGGTAGATCAGCCCATGGTTGATGTGAATACAGGTCACTCTTATGTGGATGGTGAATCCAGTGGCTCAGAACAGAGCATTGATGATGAGTTGGGTATTCCTTCTATTGTTACACCTGGAGTAAGGAAGACCAAGGATGTTTTGAGAGCAGTTGGGAGTGAACCTACTTTGCGCAGGTCTACCAGAGCTAGGTATCCTATGGATAGGCTGAAATATGATGGATTTATAGCCATTTACTATGCCTATATGGTCAAAGTGATACAGGAACCAGAACCCACTTCTTTTGAGCAAGCCATGGGAAAAGAAAAATGGGAGAAAGCCATGGATGAAGAAATGGATGCCTTGGAAGTAAATACTACATGGGAATTGGTACCTTTGCCTAAAGATAAGAATGCAATTGGTTGTAAGTGGGTTTATAAGGTGAAACACAATGTAGATGGTTCTGTGAATAGATATAAGGCAAGATTAGTAGTCAAGGGGTATGCACAAACATATGGCATTGATTTTGAAGAAACGTTCAGTTCGGTTGCAAGGATGGCAACTGTAAGAGTAGTCATTGCTATGGTTGCATCAAAGGGATAGTCTTTACATCAGATGGATGTAAAGAATGCCTTCTTGCATGGTGATTTGCAAGAAGAGGTCTATATGGAGTAGCCACCAGGTTATATCCATGTTGTTCATCCTGAGTTTGTTTGCAGGTTGAAGAAAAGCCTTGTATGTCTTGAAGCAAGCACCTAGAGCACGGCCTGACAAGATAGGATAGTATCTTGTCACTATTGGCTTTTAGATTTCCAAGGTAAATTTCTCACTTTATGTGAGAAAAACAGATAAAGATATTATGCTACTTGTCATTTATGTTGATGATTTGATTATGGCAGGTGACAATGATGAAGATATCGTTCATGTGAAAATGCTATTGAAGCAGAAGTTTAAGATGAAGGATTTGGGAGAGCTGCGTTATTTCTTGGGCATTGAGGTGATTAGATCACCAAGTGGGATACGGCTCTTGCAGAGGCAGTATGGATTGGACATGCTGTCCAAATATGGGATGACAAGCTGTAAGCCTATTTCAGTTCCTTTGGAGCAGAATGTGAAGCTGAGAGCAGATGCAAGTGAGCTTCTGGAAGACCCTACTATGTACAAACGCATAGTAGGAAGTTTGATTTATATGACTATTACCAGGCTAGATTTGAGCTATGCTGTTGGATTGGTAAGTCAGTTTATGCAGGCTCCAAGAAAACCGCATTTGGATGCGGCTAGACGCATACTCAGCTATGTGAAGTCCACATTGCAGTATGGACTACTTTATGAGATTGGGGTTCAGATACAGTTGCATGGATACACTGATGCTGATTGGGCTGGTAGTATTTCTGATAGACGATCTACCAGTGGATATGTGTTCTCTTTTGGGAGTGCTGCAATCACTTGGAGCAGCAAGAAACAGCCTACAGTTGCCTTGTCGAGCACAGAGGCTGAGTACAGGGGCGCAGCAATGGCTGCATGTGAGGTAGCTTGGTTGCATAAGCTACTTTATGATATGCATCAGCCTACAAATGGGCCAGTTGTCATTTATTGTGACAACATGAGTAGTATACACTTGGCAAATAACCTAGTCTATCATGCTAGAACAAAGCACATTGAGGTGCATTATCACTATGTGTGGGAGAGGGTTTTACTAGGTCTTATTGATCTAGTTTATGTCAGCACAGAGGATCAGGTAGCTGACATATTTACAAAGGCATTGGGCGCAGAGAAGCTGTGCAAGTTCAGAGACCTACTTGGTGTGCAGGAATCGGGATTGAGCCCGAGGGGGAGTGTTGAGATATCGAGCTCCACTCGTGATATGCCAGGGTGACCCGTTGTGCATTTATGTCACCGACTTGTTAGTTGCAGATGCGGTTGATACACTGCCCATGAATAATAGCTATATGACAGCTATCCTTATCTACTCTAGTTTGTGGCTCAGTTAGTATGCCACCTTAGTTAGTTGAGTTTGATTT
This sequence comes from Lygodium microphyllum, assembly GCF_053477565.2. NCBI lineage: Eukaryota > Viridiplantae > Streptophyta > Polypodiopsida > Schizaeales > Lygodiaceae > Lygodium > Lygodium microphyllum. The sequence goes on along the minus strand of NC_141144.1, from coordinate 95,723,583 downwards.
AAGACCCATATATAGGGTTATTCTATTTCTTTGTACTAGAGTTCTTTTTGGCTTACACAACTAAGAAGAGAAAAACTGTTTTCAGCCTCCACCTTTGTGTGTATTCCCCCATTGTGTAAGTGAGAAAGCTACAAGTGAAACTCCTTCCTTCTCTCCCACAATCTTGACATGCATTGCTCTTGACTATTAGATTGTAGAGGAGGTATGGCCGAGAAAACCTCCATTATATGCTCATTTGGGTATTTTTAGTTGTGAGGTTTTCTACCATGTTTCCAAGGACAAGCGCAATAAGCTGGATCCTAAGTTTATGAAAATATAACCAGTTAGACGGCCTACAGCAACAACTAATGCTCTAGTGGCCCACGACCATGATGTTAGATAGGAGGTATGTGTCCCATAGCCTATTTTGTAGTGATTTACTAGAGATGATATTAGGTTGATCAGTTTGCACCCTCTATGGATTATGTTATGATGATAGATATTGGTGAGCCTCTTACCTATGATAAGGCCATGCATAGAGGTGATAGTCACTCTTGGGATAGTCATGTAGCTAGAGTATTCCTCATTATTGAAAAATCATATGTGGGATTTGGTTCCTTTGCTAGGGAAAAATAAAATTTTCCATACAAGGAGTTGTACAAGTTGAAGAGTACCATTGGATGTCCCAAGGCAACCTATAAGGCTAGATTGCTAAGGATTTTAAGTAAGAGCATGGTATTGGATTTGATGAAGTCTTCTCTTTTATCATCAGGATGACAACCCTTATGCTTGGTACTGGCTTTGGTTGTGTAGCTAGATCTAGACATATATCTGATGAATGTCAATATAGCTATCTTACATGGAGACTTGCATGATGAGATTTATATGTAACAACCTAAGAGCTTTAAGAAAAAAGGTAGGGAAACCTAGTGTCTAAGTTGAGAAAGAGTGATCTTAAGCAAGCACCTAGGGAATGGTACCACAAGTTCAATACTTTCATGCATTCACTAGAATATACTTGTAGCGATATAGATCCATGTTTATACATGAAGAAGACCTGTGACAGTAGCCTTATGATTTTGGTAGTCTATCTGGATAATATACTAATTGCTAGGAGCATTGATGATGAGCTGGGTGCCTTGAAAGGTCAACTCAAAAAGAGATTTTAGATGAAGGACATGGGACATGCCTTACCTATTCTTAGGATGCACATCATGCATGATCACTCCAAGAGGCTCCTCTCCTTATCATAGAAAGGATACATTCAAAAATCCCTTGAGCAGTTTCATATATAGGATATTAAGCCTATTGATTTTCCTTTACCTTCTCATGTGAAGGTGAATCAAGCCAATTGTCCACAGTATGATGAGCAAAAGGTCAAGATGGCCAAGATTCCTTATGCATCCATAGTGGGCAATTTGATGTATGCCATAATAGCTAGTCATCTTGACATAGCATCTATAGTGGGGATTGTGACACGATATATAACTACACTTGGCAAGTGACATTGGGATGCCGTGAAGGGTATCATGAGATACCTTAAGGGAACTACAGATATGTCCATATTTTATGGTAGCTAGGATACACGATTCATGGGGTACAGTAACTCTAATTATGTAGGATATATAGATAGTAAGAAAACCACCTCTGGCTATGTATTCACCTTTGCTAAAGGCGATGTTCCTTGGATATCTAGGATGCAAAAATGTATGGCCCTATCTACTACAGAGGCAAAGTATGTTGTAGCTATTAAGGCTTGCAAGGAGACTGTCTAGTCGCATACCTTGGTATTACTGATGTGGTCCCTATATTCCATTCGGATTTTATGAGTGACATTCAGCTAGCCAAGAATCTGATCTTCCATGCAAAGACAAAGCACATTGAGGTGCATTATAACTTCATTAGGGAGGTGGTAGATGAAAAGTCTGTTGAGCTTATCAATATCTTGATTGACGAGCATTTAGTAGATCTGCTCACTAAAAGTCTCTAAGCAGAATGTTTTGCCTTTCTTATGAAGATGATGGGTATTGGATGAGATGACATATATTCATCCTATTGTACTTTATGTACATTTATACTTTGCGACTTTTTTCTTGTTCTCTCCTCACTAAGGGCTTTATCTTTAAGTGGGTTGTTGGGGATAAAGGCATATGTGCCTAACTGTGTGTGTATTCATTACGTTGATAATGCATGCATACCTATACACTACAGATAACGGCTCCCTAGCACTATTACTTCATTCTTTATTCTTTTAGTGACACTTGAATAAGAGAAGGTCAGTCACACATTGTGACTACTGGAGTTCCCACATATAGTGTCTTTTTCTCTTGCTCTCTTGCTCCATACACCATAGCTTTTGCTTTTCTCTTGCTTTCACTTGTGCGTTTTCACTTGGGTTCTACCCTTCAATGAAAGGATTAACCTAAATAAGATTTAGCTTGGAAAAATGTTAGTGTACTCAAAAAGAGATTTTTCACTTTATTTAAATGACAAAACTCTTCCAAAAGGGGAAAGTAATGTCAAGACAAGAGCATTGAGAATATACAATATGTAGAATAACTCAATCATAGCATCGATAGTGGGCAATAAATTGGTATGCTAAGGCATTGACAGGGTTAAGGGGTCAAGAAATTACCAATATTAGGGCATAGGATGCCAATAGATGAGCACAAATGTACATAAACCAAAGGGTCAAAGGATTCATGATCAACATGAATTGACTCACCAAGACTTACCTAAGTATATTCATGTGCTTACTCAAGGCTATGACATCTATAAGTGAAGGTGATGCATGCATGTGTGCATGACAATAAAGGATACTCCATCAAGAAAAAATGGATAGATGAAGGGGAGAAAACCTCCAAAATGATGAGACTTCTACTAATAAAAAGAGCCAAAATAAAAAGCAAGAGAAGGGGAAAAATACCAAAAAGGAAAGATGTAGATTTGCGTGAAAAAAACATTGCAAGGAAGAGTCCAAGAAACTCTTTGAAGAATACTCTTAAGAAGAAGGAATGGGGCCAAACATCCACAAGAAAGACCACTAGAAGGACACCAAGCAAGGAGGGAAAGGATTAGATATCCCCAAGAAGGGCTCCCTATAAAGAGCCTATCAAAGCTTTGAAATAGTTGCTAAGTATTCTTTGTAAAATGATAATGATTACATATCATGTAAATAGAAACCAATGAATTTGTTATTATACTCTCTTTATATCCTGTAAGTATTATGTGTTCATTGTTAAATGATACCCATTAAATGATATCCTTTATTGACTAAAGGGACATTATATGTTACTTCGCTCAATAATCCATTTGTTCTCTTTCTCTCTCCTTTTTTCCCTCTCTATTTCTAAATTTTTTTCTTCACCCTCTCTCTCTCTCTCCTCCAATTCCCTATGTCTAATTTTCTCTCTCTTTGCCCTCTATTTTACTTTATTTTTTCTCCTCTCCTTGTTCTCTCTCTCTCTCATTCCTTTTTTCTCTCCCCGCTTTTCTTCTCTCTCTTTCTCTTTCTCTCCCCCTCTTTTATTCTCCCCCTCTCTCCTCTTCTTTTCTCCTCTCTCCCTCTTCTCTTTTTTCCTTTTTTCTTCTTCTTCTTCTTCTCTCTCTCTCTCTCTTCATTCTCCTTTTAAATTTTTTCTTTTTACACACACACACACACACTCTCTCTCTCTCTCTCTCTCTCTCTCTCTCTCTCTCTCTTTTAAATGTTATATTTCCTCTCTCTATTATTCTCTCTCTATTTATATTCTCTCTTCTTCTCTCTCTCTCTCTCTCTCTCTCTCTCTTAAATGTTATATTTCCTCTCTCTATTATTCTCTCTCTATTTATATTCTCTCTTCTTCTCTCTCTCTCTCTCTCTCTCTCTCTCTCTCTCTCTCTCTCTCTCTCTTCTTTTCTTCTCCCTATGCTTTTCTTCTCTCTCTCTCTCTCTCTCTCTCTCTCTCTCTCTCTCTCTCACTTCTTTTCTCCCCTCAATCTCTCTTAAACTATGTAAATTTTATCATTTCCCTATATATAATTCTCTCTCTTCTCCTTTCTCTCTCCTTTTACTCTCTCTCTCTCTCTCTCTCTCTCTCTCTCTCTTCTTCTCCTCCCCTTTCTCTTATTTTTTCTTTTTTTCTTCTCTCTCTCTCTCTTTTAAATTTTATATTCTCTCTCTCTCTCTCTCTCTCTCTCTCTTCTTCTCCTCCCCTTTCTCTTATTTTTTCTTTTTTTCTTCTCTCTCTCTCTCTTTTAAATTTTATATTCTCTCTCTCTCTCTTATCATCTTCTTTTTCTCTCTCCCTTCTCCCCTCTCAAAAAATATTTAAATTAAAAATGACTTTTCCCTTTCCTTTTTTTCCCCCCATCTCTCTTCCTCTTTTCATCTTTTTTCTTCTTCTTTTTCTCTCTCTCCCCCAGTCTCCTCTCTTTTCCTTCTCTCTCACTCTCCTCTTTTTTTCTTTTTTTCTTCTTCTCTCTCTCTTCATTCACTCTTTAATTTTTTTTCTTTTTTCTTTCTTTTAAATTTTACCTTTCCTCTCTCTATAATTATCTCTCTCTATCTATGTGTGTGTTCAAATTCTCTCTTCTTCTTCTTCTTTTCTCTCTCTCATTTTCTTCTCTCCCCGCTTTTCTTCGCTCTATCTCCCTTCCCCCTCCCCCTCTCATTTCCTTTTTCCTTTTCCTCACACACACTCTCTCTCTTCTTATTTTTCTTTTTCTCTCTCTTTCTCTTTCAAGTTTGTTTTATCTCACTCTCTTTTCTCTCTCTATATATTTTATTCTCTCTCTATTTTTCTCTTTCCTCTCTTCCCCTTTCTCTCCCCCAATTTTCTCTCTTTCAAATTATATATTTCCTCTTTGTCTCTCTCTCTAACTCAAAAGCTATATCAGAAAATGTTTAATTTAAAAATGACTATTCTCTTTTCTCTTTCCCTTGTCTTTTTCTCTTTCTTCTTCTTCTTCTTCTTCTTCTTCTTCTTCTTCTTCTTCTTCTTCTTCTTCTCTCTCTCTCTCTCTCTCTCCAAAGCGTGTGAAAAAACTATCCAAAAAACTTTAAATTAAAAATATTTAATTAAAAAGTTTAAATTTAAAGAGTTTTATCTAAGTGAGAGAGAGAAACTTATGATTTAAAAAGAAGTTTGATTTGATCAAAGGAGAGGGAAAAAAGACTATTCTAGTTCCTGTTCCTCCCCTCTCTCCGTCTTTTTCTCTTTCTTATTCTTCTTTTTTTTAATCCTTCTTTTTTTTCTTCCCTCCCTCCCTCTCTCTCTCTCGACATCCTCCTTCTATCTCCCTCTCAAAGTGTATGAAAAACTATGTCCAAAAACTTTAAATTAACTCACGTGTAATCTCTCCAGCCTCCCTTTTTCAATTAAAACCCTCTCCCTTCCCCTCTCTCTCACTTGTAATCTCTTATTTTCTCTTCCCCCTCCACTTTTTAATTAAAAGCCCCTCCCCTCCCCCTCCCCCCCTTTCCTTCTCTCTCTCCTTGTAGGGCCTAGGCTCACACACACACACAAAAATTAAAACCCCCTCCCCTCTTTCTCACGTATAATCTCTCCCTTTCTCTTCCCCCTCATCTTTTTAATTAAGTTCCTCCCCCCTCCCCCTTCTCTCTCTCATGTGTAGGGCCTATGTTCTCTCTCTCTCTCTCTCTCTCTCTCTCTCTCTCTCTCTCCTTTAATGAAATCAAGCTTCTTTTTAAATCAAAAGTGACACGAGGGGAGGGGGTTTTAATTGAAAAATGGAGGTTTGGAAAAAGGGGTAGGTTTGGAAAGCCCTCTAGATATTCGGGGATTTTCGAACCAACAACCAAAATAATATAGTAGTAAGATTAAGTGATATACAAAGTTTAAAGCTTGCAACCACATAGTCAGTAATGAAAGTTTGTTTGATATGCAAACACATAATCTTTAGTAAAACTATGTAACTGCAATTGAAACGATACAACCACATAAATAATGGGGATTCTTTATTTCATTTTGTACTCTTTATATCTTGTGACTATTGTGAGTTTCATTGTTTAATATCCAACTGCAATTTCATTTTTTCCTATCCAACCACATTGTTTAATTTTGTGTAAATCCATTATTGAAAGAAAGACCCAAACACTTTTGATGTTCCTTCAATCTTGATTGAACTTTCAATATGTTTGATCATCTTTGACTTGAATGCTTGGATGGTTTGATCGTATGTTGTATCCTAGTCAATACACAAATTGAGATCGTGAAAAGAGCTCTTCAACCCTTCCGTATACGTATGCATCTTCTAGAAAAATATCTATTACATAATAAAAAATAAATTAGTTTAGATGAAGAAAGATGGAGGATGATCAAGGTAAATGAGGTTACTAGATTCTATATGCATAATACTAAGTTACTTATAAGTCTATTTAGTGGTTGCCATTCCACACTTGTGGATGGAAACACATTCTCACAAAGTTATTAGAAAGTCTAAGTTTCATTGAAATAACGACAATGTAAATCAAAGTCACAATTGTAGCCTTATGGTGAGGTGAAAATGACCACTATATAGAGGGCCCCAAGTGAACATATTTCATATAATATGCATGTTAAAAGTTTATGTACCAACTTTTATCCTGCAATTTGAAGCCCACAATCTATCCTTTCCAACTCATTTTCATTTATTGATCTTGTGAGGATCTCTACAAGAGGGAACTATTGTTATGCAGTCATGAAGATTTTATGTTCTTCAATGGTGCACATCATCCTCTATTGTGTTATAAAATGTGTATACTAGTATGGAGTTAGATGAATGCCTAGAGGTAGCCTTGTAAGAAGCCATAAAATTGAGGTGTGAAAAAAACAAGGTCAATTTAGAGTTGAGATGTGAGTGACATGCCAAAAGAATGAAGCTAGGAGGAAAATATAAACAAAAAGAAGCAAATGACAACATATTTTTAGATATTTCATAGACTAATGAGAAAGTTTTGCATTTCTCAATTTCAAAAATGCCTAAGAATCACGACACTTTTCGAATGTCACATCAAAGGTGCTAAAATTTAGAAAAAGAAAGTAAAAAGAGGTCACATCAAGTACAAAGATGTTGATTAGAAGTGCCATGAGAGATACACTTTGTCACCTCTTTGCTAGAAGTATATCAATATTGGCTAAATTGGTTGAGAGTCAAGTGTTGCATTTCATTTTACTCGCATAGAAATAGGGGAATATCAACACCCTCTTGTAATTTTTGTGACACAATCATGTTGGTGCTACAAGGGAAGTTAAATGTTGGGTCATTGAGAGAGAAGTGAATGGAGAACAAGAGGAATGTTAGATGGGGGGACCATGAATGTTGTAGGCTAGTAGGCTAAGCATTGTGTATCACTCATGGCAAATGCTACTCCAAAGCTTCTTTAAAAGTAAAAGATGTAATCAGATTAATATGTGGACCCTACTTTGCATCTCTCTCTCTCTCTCTCTCTCTCTCTCTCTCTCTCTCTCTCTCTCTCTCTCTCTCTCTCTCGTTGTCACATGGAAGTTTAAATTTGAAGTCCTTTTTGGGCATGATGGCCATTTTAGACTTCAAACAATACCTTCAAGTTTGGGGCATTGTGTCATAGGTGAAAAGACGTGCCATGCATGTGTGTGTGTGTGAAAATATGCTTATATTTATATAAGTTTAATATGTAATATGTGTTAACTGTGTGTCTTAAATATTTTGAATCTTATATCTTGTATGACATTTCAAATCTTCCAAATTTAAATTGTTGAGATTTGAGTTGAAGTACTTGAGATATATGTGTATGATTAGTATGAGACGAGTACGTAGAATTAAAGATGTGTTTACCAAAATGTATAACTAATATTATTAATTCATAAACTAATAACTTTAACACCTTCCAAGTGTCCAAAAAGGGTCACGGATTTTCCGTTGTTGAAGCCTAATCTTCGGTGTCTAACATAAAGAAGCCTAGCTTCATCAGATGCTATGGAGAGTCCATCCATTTTAGAGATTGGCTTTCATCCTCCTTAAGTCCAAAGTTGAAGTGAAAAGCATAGTTCACACCTTCCCTTATACAACTAACGTATCTCTATGCTTTGTATAATTAGGGGATTCATCATGCATCCAAGCTCTAATTGTTTTTCTGTGGGCTACTTTGTCTTGCTCTTATGGACTCCCTCCTCATTCCATGTCACTTGCATGAGCACCAAGAACGAGTTATGTTTGCGACTAGTTCTTAGGTTCTTAACTCCATGACGCCAAAAAGAAAGGTTGGGCCGGGAGGGGTGAAAAGCAAAGGCCTTAAGGGTATCAATACACGCGGCACACGAAGTGCGGGTAAAGTTACGCCACCTAACGTGGGTGCCGCACCAACGTAAAGAGCCTCGGCTACTTATTTATAAGAAAGCGACGCATTCGCTGAAATGTCAGGTCGTCTCCCTTGCTCTCTCTAGCCCCCCGGCCAAGGCATACGGTGCTACCCCTCTCGACCGCCGGCATGAGCGCCTGCCAAACGGACGCCCTGGATGCGCCCCCCAGCCAGCATCATCGCTCCGATGGCCGCCAGCTGCCCCTCAAGAAGAGGCGCCTCTGGGAGCCAGCTCAGCGGCCCAAATCATCCTGCGTGGCAGAGCATGAACCGTCCGATCTTAGCCCCGCGCGGCGGCGACGTACCGGCCGGGCCCTGAGAGGAAGGGCAGACGGCTCGCAGCGGCGAGACGTGCGGCGCGGCTGCGATGGCCGCGCCAAACGGTGGAGAAGCAGTACAGCTGGCGGTTCCCGCCCGGATCAGCGCCATCGACGGACCGTCGATCGACTGGAACCACGCGACGACAGCCCCGCCGCCTCCACCACCACGTCGGTGTCGCTATCCGCCGACGACACGTGGGACGATCTCGGTCGCCCATCTCGACCAGCGGCGTTGCGATCAGAAGACCCGGAGCATTCGATCCAGCAAGCACAACCGCCCACGAGGGTCCGGCTATGGTCGCTCGCCTGCGAGCTGGCCTATCGCCACCTGCAGGCCGTGCGAGACAATCCAGGCCGTCGAACGGATCCCATGGCGAGCGGTGCAGGTCAGGACACGTGCTGTGCCGCGAGCGGCGAATCAGATGATGATGAGAGCCGGCCGCTCCTTTCTCTGCTGCAGGGGCCGGCGGGACTGTGCATCCCGGATATCGTAAACCCCACAGAAGCCGCAAGCTGGCTCCAAGCGACCTCTCAAAATATAACGGTGTAACTAGTTACTAGTAATCGCCTGTTGGCTGCTCGGACGGCCGCCTCTGCCACCGTCCTTTCCTCTTTGCTTTTTTCCTTGGGGTGAAACCCTTCTGGCTTAGGAGGCGCCATTCGTGCCTTGTAAAGATGGCCACTCCCCCCCTCTTTCCAAGAACAAAACGTTACTTTAGTCATTGGCACATGGCTTCCCTTTGAGAATTGCATCACTTTACTTTGCTCATAGAGTGTTACCGAGTATAATGGATTACTTTACTTTTGCTCATTACCCATCTGTGCACGTTGAAAGTTGTGTCCACTAACTAGGAGCCATTGTGTATTGCTTACGTTGCACGCATATATGATACATCATACATCATAGCCTTTATAATTTCATATCTCACGAGTCACCACTCAATCTTACGAATTATAGGTATTCTTGGAAGCTTCATTGTTGCCCCTCAATCATTATAGTATCCCTTTTTTCTTCGATTGTATCCCCTCAATCATAAGGAAATTTGACGGATCTATCCCTCCTTGCACCCTTTATGGGTAATACTTTACATGTCAAGGAAAACCCCCCCTCCCCAAATTACTTGGGATCCCATGTAATGCATGCCACTATCACTTCAACGGTATCATTATATATCTCAATAGACTTAGAGCCAAGGCATATCCAAGTGGATGGACTTGCATATGCTACTCCGTGAAGTTGATGCCTTGGAGCCACATGCAAGTTTATGGTTTATAGCAGAGCCCAATGCCAATAAGGAGGGACAAGCAAATGTGAGGAGAGTGAACCAAACACATGCTCAAAGTTGAGAGAGAGAGAGACAGGGAAACTCCATTGTCATGAAGCTTCAAGTTCCATAGCTTTCTTCCATTATTCTATTTTTTAACTGAGTAACACACACAACAAAGATAAAGTGACCTAGTGTAAGTGTAGATTAGACAGACTAACTCTAGTCAGGTCACTAACTGACCACTAACCCGACTTATTTAATGTAGTCACATGTAGACAGCTGCACACTCTAGCTGTCATAGATGTCGGTTATAGATAAAGACACACTGACTGTGAGCTTAATTTCTAACACTCCCCCTCAAGCTCAAAACAAAACTCAAATCATCTGTATCACTCCAAGTAGCTTTCTAAAGTGAATGAATTTATCTTTACCAAGTGATTTGGTAAAGATGTCTGCTAGCTGGTCTTCAGTCTTCACATGCTCCAAGTCAATCTGATCTGCTAAAACCATTTCCCTGATGAAATGGTAGTAAACCTCAATGTGTTTCAATCTTGCATGATAAACAAGATTGCTTGCTAACATGACACTACTCAAATTGTCACAGTACAGCTTGACTTTGATGTCCAAGTGTACTCCCAAGTCATTCAGCAACTTCTGTAACCACTTAGCTTCACAGGCCACTAAGGCCGCACCACGATACTTTGCTTCCGTACTGGACAATGCAAATGTAGGTTGTTTCTTACTCTGCCAATTGATCATGCTACTACCCAATCCAAATGCATAGCCATTGGTTGACCTCCTGTCATACGTGCAACTAGCCTAGTCAGCATCAGTGTACCCCATCAAGTCAAGGGGTTTCCCATATGCATAAAACAATCCATGATCTGTGGTACTCTTTACATATCTCAGAATTCTCCTGACTGCATCCAAGTGTGGTTTGCGAGGCTTCTGCATGAACTGACTGATTAGCCCCACAGCATAACTCAAGTCAGGTCTAGTGATCGTGAGATAGATCAAGCTGCCTACCATCTGTCTGTACATAGTAACATTCTCAATCTCTGTCCCAACATCAATCTGCAGCTTGACATTCTGCTCTAAAGGCGTATCCATAGGCTTGCAATCAGCCATACCATATTTTTGTAACATGTCATGAGCATACTGCTTCTGTAGCAGCCATATGCCTTGAGGTGTAGAGACAACCTCAATCCCCAAAAAATATTTCAGCTCTCCAAGGTCCTTGACCTTAAACTCAGCCTGTAAACATGTCTTTATTTCAGCAATCCCATTTTCATCATCTCCTGTAATGATTAAGTCATCAACATAGATAACTAGGAAAACATAGCCACTATCTGTTTTCTTCACAAATAGACTATGATCAGCATCTCCCAATCGGAAACCATGTTGCTGCAAATAACTGCTGATGCGAGCATTCCATGCTCTGGGTGCCTCTTTCAGCCCATATAATGTCTTTTTCAACCGACATACATGTGCTGGAAATTCTGGATACACATAGCCTTCAGGCTATTCCATGTAAACCTCTTCCTGTAATTCTCCATTGAGAAAGGCATTCTTTACGTCCATCTGCCATAGTTTCCAGCCTCTAGCTGTTGCCAAAGCAATCACAGTTCTAACTGTAGCCATCTTTGCTACAGGACTGAAAGTCTCCTCATAATCAAGACCATACTGTTGCGCATACCCTTTTGCAACTAGCCTGGCCTTGTATCTTTCCAATGATCCATCTGATTTACATTTCACCTTATACACCCACTTACATCCAATAGGTGTTTTGCCCTCAGGCAACTGTACCAAATCCCATGTACCATTTTCAGCCAAAGCTGAATATTCCTCATCCATAGCAGCATGTCAATTCTTATCTGCAACTGCCTCATCAAACTTACTTGGTTCTCTAAAACCTATTACTTTCGTCATATAAGCATAATGTGTGGAAAATCAGAGTTTGCAGCAGTAGAATGTGTGCACAAGAGGGAGAGAAGAGCTCAAAGTACAAGAATGAAATCTTGCTTACTAAGTTGCTTAGAGTACAACTTGGGTACACTCTCTCACAAGTGATAGTGACCCATAGGCTGTTTATATAGCCCTTTTCCAGCTAGGGTTAGGGTTTCCCCTGCCCTTAGGGCTATTCACACCCATCTACCCTTATACTCCCTTGCTTACAGTGGGTTTCTATGCCCATCTTCTAACACTCCCCCTCAATGCCAGGGTGGCATTGGATTACAAGACATGTAAAAGATCCCCCCCTTTTTGGATGCCTTTATAAATCAGGCTTACAAGGTTGTTCTAGGTAGATGATTTAAATAGTCAAAACAGTCGATCTTCAGATGAATTGGAGACATAGTTGGCCACCAATTCTTTGGGTATTTCAGGAGTGTTGGGGCATTTACTTGTTATATGCCCTGTCTTCTTGCATTTGTTACATTTCATCTTCTCGGGATACTTCTTCCAGCAGTTGTTTACAAGATGTCCTTTTTTCTTGCAGAAAGAACATTTAGTGAGAACTGTATGAACCAATACTTGTTCACGGGAATTTGAAGTTGCCTGACTGTTGCTGCTTTCTTTGTGGTTCCTCTTTTCTTCATCCAAACAGGATTGAATGGTACTTGCCAAAGTAGGATCTGGAATGTTTGTGAGAGTGGTTACAAGAGTAGGGAACACCTGTTTTACAGCTTTTAGGAGAATAGCAATAGCATCTTCTTCAAGTATTGGAGCTTGTACAGAAGCAAGTTGTGCCATAAGTCCCTTCATATGAGAAATGAATTTTCCCAAATCTTCTCCTGAACGGTATTCCAAGCTGAAGAATTCAATTTTAAGGAAGATTTTAGTATTCTTCCCAGTGGCTCCATAGAGCTTTTCAAGCTCATCCCATTTTTCTTTAGCAGTGTTTAGTTGATCAACATGATGAATCAAGGATTCATCTAAGTGTAGCATTATGATTGCTTGAGCCCGTTGGTCATCCTCTATATCAATCATATTTGCAGAGTTTACAACTCTATTGCCTTGAATAAGAGGCCAATACCCTCTCTCCATCATTTTGTATTTTATAAGTACTTGCCATGGATGGAAATCCTTACCATCGAACTTTTGAATTTGAGGACGGACATCAGCATATGTTGTAGTCATTGGGAAGGTCTTACCACTTGTTGGGACAAGGGCAGTGTCTAGTCCCTTACAAACCTTTTACTGAATGCGGAAGCAATTTAGACAAAGTGAAGTCAAAGTTGTAATGAAGAGAAAGGCTGAAAATCATATAAGTGTAATATTTCCAGGTATGACTTTGGTGGTCCTTTCTTATGTGCAAACTTCTTCCGTGGTTTAATAGTCTTTTTAGGTTTTAATGAAGTAAACCTAGACTGGACTTCAGGCTCCTCCTTGTGGTACGGCTTAGTGGATGAGGCTTGTGTTGGACACGGTTTGTCTATGATCTCAATGCTTGTTGCTGATGACTCTGAGGAGAGTATGATAACACTCATGCTATTGATTTTACTGACTAAAGTACTTGAGACAATGTCACTTACGATATGCAATACACTTCTTGTGCATAATGGTTTATGTGTTTATTTTACACATAACCTTACAACAATGTATGAAGAAGAATAAAAAAACTCACTGGTTTTAGTGAATGTCCAGCAAGCTATTCAACTGATGATTTATGATTAGTGTTAAGAGACCACTATTGTCAAGCTTAGTGAAGTGCTTGAATGGAACCCGGTTTGAAGTCGGCTTCTCGATGCTTGGTGATGTCCGGTAATCATGCCCAAGAGCTTTAGACTCTGGAATAGGATTCAGAGACTCTGCTTCAGTGATTAGAATCACTGTTAATGAAGCTCAGAGTGTAAAAATCCCAAAATGTCAAGCTTGGAGCTTGTTGGCTATGGCTGCCCAAAAAACACAGTTAGGGTTTGGCTTGTAGCAGCCAGCACAGGGAGAATTTCTCAGAGCCCTCTTAGCTGAGGGTAGCCCACTTGGGGGGCTATCAAAGCCCCAAGATAGCCGTACGGATTGCGCCGCCTGCTGCGTGTACAGCAGCTCGAATTCTGCGCTGTCAGAAACTGCGCCGTTTTTCCAATGTTGGCAATGCTGGCCTCACGCGTGGACTATGTCAGTGCTTGAGCTTACAGAGAGCTGCGCCCTGATGTGGGGAAGAAGTCTCTAGAAGAAATCTCAGGCTGATATGGCCTCCTTTGTCCTCCTCAAGTCCTCCAATGGAGGTAGGTTGCAGGCAGCTATGGAGGAAAGAAGGATAGAGTGAAGAAAAATGACAGCTAGTGTGCACTTAGTGATGACTGATGCTGAGGGAAGCTGAGGAGATCAGAGGTGACTCTGATACCATGTGGAAAATCAGAGTTTGCATCAGTAGAATGTGTGCACAAGAGGGAGAGAAGAGCTCAAAGTACAAGAATGAAATCTTGCTTACTAAGTTGCTTAGAGTACAACTTGGGTACACTCTCTCACAAGTGATAGTGACCCATAGGCTGTTTATATAGCCCTTTTCCAGCTAGGGTTAGGGTTTCCCCTGCCCTTAGGGCTATTCACACCCATCTACCCTTATACTCCCTTGCTTACAGTGGGTTTCTATGCCCATCTTCTAACATAATGATGGGTTGAATATCCAATGTAAGTATTCCTGTCAACGGGTCGTCAGACCCTCTCTGATCTCCTAAGCTGTGGTTCACTGTGAGCTTGCCTCTCATGAGGCGACATATAACGGCTCTGCCTAGCACCTGGCATCATAACAGACGGAATCCCCAATTCACTGTCTAAGCTGTCACTGCTAGATGAATCATAACTTGCAGTGAGTGGACCTGTTACATCTTCAAAAACCTTTTCTTTTCCCTTATCTTTTCTCCCCCTCACTGACATATCCATGTCAGTGGATGCAATAGTGCGACTTCGCAATCGTCCTATCCAAGGACTCACTGTAGATGATATATCACCTATCTAACCACTCATGGAAGTACTCTCGGCAGGAGTATTTTCAGCATGACTCATACTGGGTGAGCCATCAGTAGTAGGCACTGCAACAGGATTCCCATACCAGGATGCTAACTCATCAAATACCACATCTCTGCTTATGAGTGTCTCATGCGAAGAAGGTACATAACACTTATAAGCTTTCCGTTCCTGTCCATATCCTATAAACACACTTTTCACTGCCTTAGGATCCAATTTCTTCCTCTTCTCATCCGGTATATGCACATATGCAATGCTGCCAAATACCTTCAAGTGCAAAATATTAGGTTTATGACCATACAGCCGCTCATACGAAGTGACATCATGAATCCCTGCTGTAGGGGTTCGATTCAGCACATAGACAAGAGTCGTCACTGCTTCAGCCCAATAACCATTTGGCAGATATTTTTCATTCAACATAGCTCTAGCTGACTCCACCAAAACCCTATTTTTCCTCTCTGCAACACCATTTTGCTGCGGTGTATAACTACATGTGAGCTGTCTTCTGATCCCATATTTAGCAAGATACCTGTCAAAGTAATTTGAGACATATTCACCTCCTCCATCTGATCTCAAGCATGATATGTAACAGCCCAATTCATTTTCAGCATGCTTCTTGAAGTCTTTGAATGCATCAAACACATCATCCTTATGCTTTAAAATATAAAGCCAAGTGTACCTGCTGAAATCATCAATGAATGAGACATAATACCGTGCACCGCCAAAAGAAGCATTATGTGAAGGACCCCAGACATCAGAGTGCACCAACTGTAAAGGCCTACTGCTATTTTTTACATGTCTCATGAAAGGAAACCGTGCCTGCTTCCCAAATTGACATGCAGGGCATACATTACCAAAATCATTATACTTGAATTTAGGTAATCCAAGTACTACTTCCTTCTGCTGCATAGATGTCAGCTTTTGTACATTGACATGTCCAATCCGCTTGTGCCAAATCTCTACATCCCAAATGGCACTCTCATCATGAGCAAACATGGCTGCCTTAAGTCCCGGAATGGTCGCATCCAATGTAAACATCCTGCCATCCCTTCTACCCTTGGCAATTAACTTGCAGCCATTTCCATACTCCTCAATGAAACACCCATCTTTGTTAAACCTCATTTGCAAATTCTGTTCTGCCATTTGACCCACAGACAACAGATTCTTTGTTATGGTCGGTACATGTAATACATCATGCAGGCCTTTCTTCTTGCCATCAGGCATCATAAGAGGAACAATCCCTTTATGCTTTATGTCATGTTGGGTATCATCCCCAGTACATACATGACCATGTGTACCTGCAACCATCTCATCAAACCACTCTCCATGCGGTGTCATGTGGTTTGACGCTCCAGAGTCAATGTCCCATCTGTCATCTCTATCATGTCTCGATACATTTCTGGATACATGCTGCATGGCAAAGAGTCTATCAACTGGCTCATCATGAGCACCACTGGAAGATGCATAGTGCCCATGCTATCTGCCCTTTGCCTTCATATCTCCCTGCTTCTTGTAACAATCCTTTGCAATATGCCCATACCGGCCACAATAATGGCAATCCTTGTCCCTGTTGGACTGATCAGATGACTACCATGAACCAGATCCACCACCTCTACCTCGGGGTGATCTCCCCCTGCCTCTAAACCCGCCAGATCCATGCTGGCCTTGTGTATTTGTACCATGCCAATTACTTTGTTGCTGTCCATAAGCATTACGAGTGTCACCACGACCTCGAAATGAACCAGGATCTCTAGATCCTCTGCCACGCTGGCTAGAGTATAACAAAGTGTCTCTACTCTAAGATGCACTGGAACCTGTATTCAAACCAAGTTTGACTTCCTCATGCAGCAACAAAGCAACTAGCTCTTCCCAGCTGGGGGCTCTTCTCTGAGACAGAAATGGAAGTGTCAAAAGCTTTGTACTCTTTGCCTAAGCCATTCAAGGCAACAACAATCATATCATCTTCTGATACACTTGAGCCAATGGTAGCAAGTTGATTAGCTATGGTCTTAATCTCTATGGTATACACCTGGATGCTCTTGCCATTCCTAGACATGTTGTTGAACTGCTGTTTCAACTGGATCTTCCTTGCATGTGTCATGGTTCCATAATTTTTCATCAGTATGTCCCAAGCATCCTTGGGAGTCTCACATCCAGTGATTTGAATTATCATAGCATCAGATATACATAGAGAAAACCAATGCAACACCTTGCATGCTCTTTCATTCCATAGCCTGTAAGCTCTTTTCTGTTCATTAGTTGGATTCTGTGCAGGCAACTCAGGAGCAGCCTCATCTCCTGTACATAGATCCCAATAACCTCTGCCAACCAAAAAGTTTTTCATCCTGAATTTCCATAATGCAAAGTTCTTGTTGTCCAACTTCTCTCCAACTATCTGAGTGATATTGTCAGTCCCATGTGCATTAGCCATGATGCAATAGACTGTCTATCAAGTGCCTGACTCCCTGCAGACCAATAAGTATGACTAACCAAGTTCAGTCCGTAACAGTTTATGACAGTTTTCTACACTAAATTGCAGAAAAAAAAACACGGTATTTCAGCCCACTGACACGCCAAAACAACCCACAAACAAGTGGTCTCAACTGTAGGTATAACTGTTAATACATAAGCTATGTGTTTGCTTCAGCTTAAGCTTCTGTAACCTCATTGCCAGGGTACATACATGCTGTCTGAAAACTGTAAACTGTGAGTAACCAGCAGTAATTTCAAGTCCAAAACTGAGTGGTAATCATGTCACACATGTTCCAAAACCTCCCAGATAACTGCTAGTACATTTGGCAGTCAAGACATGAGCATAGAAGCACAGAATAATGCATAACCATCACATACAAGTGTCAACAAATTTAGTTGCAGGTTGTAGTCAACCAAAATTCAGCATAACAAGCTCCAAGCAGCTCCAAAATGTCTTTCAATCATGTCATACATTTACTTTGTAGTGGCAAGTTCAATACATGAGCATCTAAGTAGGCATAGACAACCTGTCTTCGTTGACCAATGGCATAAACTTCATGAACTATTTGTAATTAACCAAGACAGTGTGACTGCATTTACTTCAGCTTTAGAATTCAGTTTTCAATGATGCTCATTGCTTGCTTCAATCCTCCATACATTCAATATGTATAGGTCAGTTTATATAGATGATTGAACCCCCAAGATGACCTGTATTGCTTCAGTAATACACAATACTTGTCATTGACTGTGTATGACAGTTTTCAGCCACTAACATACTTCAGATCTGAGTGATTTCAATGAGCAACTTCAGCTCAAATGCATTACATCCGGTACATATGGCTTCTTGACATACATCTTGGCTCCAGTGATGCTTCTGGGTATGTATGAGTGCTTCAAGCCCATGCCAGACAAGTGTATATGCTTTGTAGTGGCTGTATATAGTAGGCCACTGTTTATGATAGACATGTGATCTCTGTTTTCAGCTCATAAGTGAGCTCCAGCACAAGCAATGGCTTCCTATTATCTTCAAGTACCTTCCAGGGATCTCTTGCAAGCAATGTACAGCCAAGTGAGTGATTACAACCAGCAAATGAGGCAGAGGAGTTCAGGCTTGAAACAGGCGCAATCTGCGCAGACTGGACAGGGGTTTGCACCAGCACACGATGTTGATGATGATGATAATGGAGCACACAATGGTTCTTAATGCTCCCTTCTCAAGGTTCTAAACAAGCCCCAGACAGTAGATTGGACCATAGAGCAAACAATTACACAATGCATACCTTCCATTTGACAATGGCATTCAGCGTGTTTGAAAAATAACATAAGTCTTCAACTGCATATCATCTTCACTCCCTCCTACTCCAAGAAGTCCACCAAGTCCAGCTCTGATACCATGTTCAAAGTTGAGAGAGAGAGAGAGACAGGGAAACTCCATTGTCATGAACCTTCAGGTTCCATAGCTTTCTTCCATTATTTCATTTTTTAACTGAGTAACACACACAACAAAGATAAAGTGACCTAGTGTAAGTGTAGACTAGACAAACTAACTCTAGTCAGGTCACTAATTGACTACTAACCCGACTTATTTAATGTAGTCACATGTAGACAGCTGCACACTCTAGCTGTCATAGATGTCGGTCATAGATAAAGACACACTGACGGTGAGCTTGATTTCTAACAACACAAGGAGAGGGAGTTGAAAATGATCAAATGGAAATTTGCCACATTCATCAACTCTTATGACTTGACAAATACAAAGTGAACCGTTTTGTAAAAATGACTCAAAGCTCTCACCTGATCTATCACACGATGGATCTATACTAATGATAGGAGAATGTCCTTATCTATACTTACCTTCATTGTAGTCCATGTATTGGCCCCGATCCAAAGGTATACTCCTTTGTCTTTGATCTTACTTCTTTATTGTCATGATGGAGAGAAGACACTTGCAATGAGCTCAAGGAGATGAAGAGAAGACACTATCTTCTTGTTCCATGTCCCTCTTACCCTACCATACTCTCCACGCATGCACACTCACTCATGAAGGTACTCACCATAAAGTCGGATGGACAGGAGAAGATAGCATGTAAAGAGCTGCATACTTTATGTACCTCACTCTCTCACAAGCACACACTCCCTCTCCTTCAGTCACTCTTAAGGCAAACTGGTTGCAAAAATCAAGAGACCTAAGCTTAGACACACATGAATGGCTCATTAGTCCTCATCATATTTATACATGTAATTAGGATTAGGGTTTCCCCATGCCCTATGGACATCTTGCCCCTTTTTGTGGCCTTTTGACCAATCATGATTCCTATTCCATGCTTTTAGAATTAGTCTTATCAAGAAATTTGACTAATACAAGCTATAACTGCAAGTACAATTTGCACGTCAGCTCTCAACGAAATTATATAAATAAATTTTACAAAACCATCACTTTTTTAAAATTTTGTAAATCCTTTTCTCTTTGAAATTAACATTATCCCATCTCCTATAGATGAGTGCTAGTCCATGGCACTTACTCCAAAGGTATGATGATGTCGCTCTAGCGAGAGGTGCTATGACTTTTGATGAAGAATTCTCATAGAGGAAGGATGGTGTGTTGATGTAGTAGGCTCAAAGTGGTGGTGCCAAAGAACTAATTGCTTGGTAAAAAGTAGTAGTGGTGGGTCAATGCATGAGAGATCATGATGGTTATGGGACATTGATGTTGATGGGTCTTGAGGCTCCATTATATAGTCACTTGCACTCTACCTATAGGGTATGTATATGTTACTTGTGCAGTGGTTTGTGGGCGTGCATGTGCAATTGGGAATTGGGTCAAATCTCGAGTGAACTTAGAATGTTGTCAAATACTTGAGGACCAAGTTGGTTAGCGGTTGTGGTATTGTGCTATTTTCAAGGTGATAGGTTGTTCGAGTGACTGAACAAAAAAATACACATTACAAGAGTGGCATGAGTATATGTTGAAGACATTCCTCTTACTTGAGAAGATGTTCTTTAAGTGATCCTTGCAACTGTGATGATGCCTCTAGGTAGAAGAGGTACATGCACATTGTAAACCTACTAACCATCATCTCTTCTAGTAAATTGAGTATAGAATGTTGATAATATTAGGGCTTAGAGGTGAAGGTGGATTTACAAAATAGCCAAAAGAAGGGACTAGGTCGATAGGCTACAATAGGTTGATTTTGAAAACATGGATTGCTCTAATATTGGGAATATTTAGAAAGCTATAATTACCATATTCATTCTCCTAGTATTCATCGTTATGCCTCTGTGGTAGGGGTGCTAGAGTGGAGCTACTCCATCTTTTTTCTATGAGTTTTAAGAATGGGATAATACCACTTTGATAGACTTGGCCATGCTTGTCTTGGCTTCATTTTTTGGTATCTTCCCTTATTTCCTCAAGCTCTATAAGAATTCTAATAAGTTCTGACGTTAATGGGACCTAACACTTCATTGCAATATTTTCAGCACTTCATATGAGCAACCATATCGTATGAGAGGGAAGTGGCCTTTTGAGTCTACTCCATTCATTAGCTTTGAGATCAAACATTAGAGCACTACTAGATTCTTGCTTCTCTTGGTTTCTCTACACAATCTCTTATGGGTTTTCTTCCTCTTTATGCAATATAAGCTTAAGGGGAATGGGATGTTCTATTATCTTTTGGGATTGAGCTCTCAATATTTGCATCCTGAATGTATAGGTCTCCTCCTTTAGCTCTGGGTCTTCCTCTTCTTGTGTAGGGTGCTCTTTTGACTCCTGTGTTAAATTCTAGTAGCTCTAGCATATCCATAGGGGGTGTTATGATAATGGGTGGTTGTAGAATGATAAGAGAGGTTGACACAAGTGTATCCGGTTATATGAGACCTATGAATTTTAGTTCATGCTTTATTTTTCCTCTTCTTGAGGTGGCAAAGTATGCCTTCTTTGATGTTTCTCATTCATTAGAGTGATCTGCTTGATATTCTTCATGTTACCTAAGGTATTTGAGATCAATTCTAATTGAGCTTTGAGTCCTTCCAGGTCATTTATGTGTGGGGTATGGGTCATCAATGTTGCTTCTATAAATAGGTCCTATTACTTGGCCATCACAAACTTATAAGCCTCCAACTACACTTTGTGCTGGCTTTCATTGATGAATAATGTTGCATCTAGGTTGTTGGATAGCTTCATTAGGGCTATTTCATATAAAATTTTTGTTTCATTTTCCACCTAGTGAGCTACTTCTATCAGGCTATTAGAGATTGCTTTCTATAATCTTGCATATGTAGCCTTCTGTTGGCCATGTGGGTATTGATGCTCTATTATCTGTTTTTATGTAATTTTGTATTAGCTATTTCTTGGGTAACTCAAGAGACGTATCTATCCATTTTTTTTTCATGTTAATTATTTGCTTGCACCCTTTTTCTATGTCTTTATCCTTAAATTTGAGTGATTCATCTTTTTATTTGAGCTCAAAGTCTTTCTCTTGCATATTTAAGTTTATTTTTTAAATCTAAGTTTGGAAGACTCGCACTTGGTCTTTCGATGCAACTAGAAATTTCTTATAAGCTTACTAAGATTCATCCAATCCTTTGTGCAGATCCTACCTTGCTATTATGGCTTCATCTTTATCTCTTCTAAGCTCCTTACACATCATTCCAAACCTCCCATCCTACTTGTTGCACTTTGGCCTCCTATAGATGGTTTGCTAATGCTTTGGGATGATTCTTCTAGATGTGGTCTATTATCTTGACTTGTCATTGTGGTCTCTTTTGCCTTTGTGAGCTCATCAATTTGTGCCTTTATGCTCTCCAACCAAGTCCTTAGATGACAAAGAGTTGTTGATTCGAATTATAGTGACTCTTCTGAGACTTTTTCCTTTCCATCATTTGTCTCTTTTTTTTCATCTAATATTTGTGCTACCTGCTGAGAGATTGATTGGTCCTTGTGTAAGACCTCTTTAAGGAAAGCCCTAATTGGTTTTTCATGTTCTTCTTGTCTCCCCTTCATTTTGGCCTCTAGTTTTTCCCACTCTTTCCTTGATCTCTTCTTTGCAACTTTGATGATAATCCATTGCTCTTTCGTTTCTCTTCATTTGATTCTCTTGATGAATGGGACAAGCTAAGCTCAATCTCCTCTCTTTCTTCTTCTTCTTTTTTTTCTGGGAAACCCTTTATAGGGTTTGGATTTTCAAATCCCCCCCCTTTCTCTTCTCCTTTTCCTAGGCATTATGTTCTCCAGTATGCTCCTTGGATCATTGTTGTTATTGGGCTACAAACATTGATGGCATAATGTCCTACAAAGGCATCCATATACTGATTATGATGACTCTGTCGATGCACTGCCATAGTTGATTATGTTATTTTGTTGTCAAATATTTCGAAAAAACTAAAAATCCCCTAAAACAAATTTAGGTAGCCAGTTTTTTTTAGTTCACATGTTGTGTGGTTGTTTGATTTGTTGTTTTTGTAGTTGAATTTTTTATGTTTGTTCAACTCTTAGGAAAAAAAATTCGCCATTTTGTTTGGTTTTTTTCAGTGTGAAAATTTGATAGCCTTGGTCAAGATTGGAGTTTTCTAGATAGGTTGAAGCTAGAGTTTGCTAGTAGCTGTGGAATTACATGTCGAACTAGTTATGATTTTTTGCTAAGACTCTGGCATATCATGAGGAAATTGGGTTCACGAGCACTTCGCATTGCGCTTGTCTGATATACTCTGCTCGGGTGTGGTCTCTTGATTTTATTAAATGTTTCCATGCCAAGGGTTGGGTTGATGCACACTTGCACCATTGTTGAGCACCAGCATGGCATGAGGCTCGTTGTAGCTATATGTAGTAAATTTTAGATACTCATGCACTTGAGAGAGCACCTTTTATTATGCACGCATAGTTTCTTGTCCACACAAGATTTGGGTTTTTCATCACTCAAATAGGGATTTCTGGATGAGTGGGGAAGGAGGTTAGGTGAGTTTGAGGGTCATGAAGAACAATGCTAGTTGTGAGATGGGTTGTTTTCTTGGTCAACATCATGATGACTATTATTTTCATGAGTACTATGAGATTTTAGGAGGGTGGAGTGGAGTACAATGTTTTGTTGAGAGGTGAGGTTAAGAATTTTATTTAATTAAAGAACTGTTTTTGCATTTTGCATGACACACGGCCACATGTAGGTAGACTAGGCACTATTTTCAGTGCATTCATTTTTATGTGTGGAGCATTGCTTGTTTGATTGCAAAGCAAGGATCCAATGTTGCATTTTTAAAAAAATCATGTTTGAGTGAGCATGAGATTCATTTCCAAAAGAATATTTGTACTAGGACATATTACATTACAACAAGGCATATATATCTCATGAAAAACAACAGAAGACTCAAGGGGGATCTATGGGAGAATGTTTTGTGGAGAATTATGAAAGGAACTCCTACTAGCTTGAGACATTTGCAAATTTTCTTATATAAATTTGGAAAAAAGGTTCAATTATATTTCTCGGGGTGTGAGTCATTAGCATCAGTAGATGAAATGTCTATACAATGTACAGAGTTCTAGTAATGTCAAACGGAAGCAGCCCAATACGGTACCCAGATAAGACGAGCAAACTCGCATGGACTATGACTTCGAATCCAATATTTGCTCCTAGATGATCAAGGAGGATTTAAAAGACTTCAAAGGTGTTTTATATTGGTAGAGACTTATATCATATATTGAGGCGATTTGAAACAAATGATTGATTGCAGTTTACAGCTGGCTCTATAGATGACTGGAGAGGATATGCTCATTTTACGTAACTATAATTTTGGAGAAAAATATTTTATCAATAAGCATGAGTGGGCTATACTTAATGCTACAAGGGCATCGTTTCTATTAAGTGCAATTGCTATTGCTCTTTTCAATTGTGAAAGAGTTTGGACGGCATCCTACCTGTTCATGATCCAAGTCGCAAGGCATATAAGGGCATACAAAGCTTGAAAGGTCCATATTACAAGAGTTTTGAAGCACATCACATTGGGATCCAAGTGCAAATACAACTAATGCATTTGGAGAGATTCTAAGACCTTCTTACTTTGAATGTGTATAAGAGGAAGGTTCTTCTTTATCAACCCAATAAGAAAAACTATGATGCTGGCACTACTAAAGCTCAATGGGATGAAGATTGGCCATGGGCTGTGATTGAGTTTGAGAATGTATCAACACCCAAAGCTGAGGTGAAGAAGAGAGGATGATTGCTAGTGTTAAGGGGTTGATTATTATTGTAGAATTAGATTTAAGCCCCACCAAAAGCATAGACTCAATCATTGAAAAGTATTATCTTAGTAATTGAAGAGAGCTACAACATACTGAGGAGCCTACAATACTAACGATCATGACATTAGGACCTAAGCAACATCCTGAAAATATGAAAAAGCTAGTCCTAATTTTATGCAACAACGTCAAGCTACATGGGAAAGGGTAAAAATTATCTGAATTACTTTCAATATAAGCTATCATAGGGAAGGAAGATGCCATTGTTCTTCTATCTACACTTGATGCTTGGAGTAAAAGTTCATAGAGAGAAATATGGAATGATGGGCCCTTAAAGAGTCAAAGACTAAGGAAAATGGAAGAGGTGAAGATCAAGAATGCGTGGCATAGCAATGATGAAGTGAACACAGAAGGAAGGCATGGGCTAGGACATCCCTTTTCTCAAAGAGAATCAAGAGAACCAAGACACAAATTTACAAGAGAGAATATATGTACTAGACACCATATTGGAATATAAGAGAGAGAGATGAGAGGAGAGGGAGACAAGAGGAGAAGAGGTAGAAGAAGCTTGCCATTATGCTACATGGAATGAGAAGATGAGAAGAGAGGGAGATAATAGGAGAAGAGGTAGAGGAAGCTTGTCATTATACTACATAATAAAAGAACTTACTCATAGCTTACCTCAATGAGATGAGGATATTCTAGAATACTCTCATGGACTTGTCATTGTCCTTCCTCCCCCCCTCTTCATTCTCCATGGGCTCTTTATATAGCCTCCATGAGGGATTAGATTAAGCTAATCTTCTTGATTAACATAATCCTAGATGATGTATGGCAAGGGTGGTGGTAGACAAAATAGAAAAATTGAGCTAGATTACAAGAGGTGGGTGCTCAAAGCACATTATTATAATATATTTACAAGAAGGACAGAGTTGAAAGTTGATGTGGTGAAAGAGAGAAGAAAATTGCATGTAGCCAGCAGTTTGCGCCTTTGTAACTTCAAATCCGTGAGGAATTTGAAAAAAGTTTCTTCTGCAACTTTGTAGACCAAGTCGAAACCGATCGGGCATTGTGGGAATTTTCTTGAAATTCACTTTTTCTTGGGAGTTATTGAGATTATAAAAAATGGCTTCCAAAAGCTGCTTTGACTTTAGTCCCCCACATATATATAAATACATATAAGCATGTGACAAAAGGGGTCCATGCTTGTAAGCTTTTGTGCAAGATCCAAATGACACCATGATATGGATATTGACTTGTGTGCTAGGGTGAGGTGTCCTCTAATGATGGTGATAGATTTCAAATCTTAGTGATGCAGACGGAGCCCATGTGTAGTTGGAGGCTAGTCCTTTGAAAAATCTATGCATTCACTCAACTCCTAGGTGTAATCCATTTTCATCTTCACTAAGATAACCATCCCTTTGACCCTTTACATTGACATGCCTTCTAAGAACTTGTTCCCCCCATTTGCTAGAGTTATCATAATCGAGAAGCAATGTAGCATACCTAGTGTTTGAAGAGTAAACCCAAAGTGATATGGTAAGCTCTTGATAGGGGCTTTGGCCAAATTTTGTGGTAATAATCCGGGTTGTAAAAAACCTGGATCATTAGCCCTCCCCTTAGGCTAGAGGTATTCATGCCTTTAGCTTGATAATGATGGTCCAATAGAGCAAGGAGGACTGCACCCCCTCATTGGTGGCTCTTCATTGAATGATTGCTCCAAAGTGTTCATATTTCTTTGAAAATAAGGCTTCAGTCGCCATCCATTTACCCTTGTCTTGTGAACCTTCCCATCCATGTCACCTAGCTTATAGCTTCCATTTGGATATCTCCTTATGACCATGAATGGCCCTTCCCACTTGAACACAAGTTTAGCATCCTTTCTGTTATCAAAGCGGTTATCATAGCATAGCACAAGTGATCCTTCCCTTATGTGTTTGCTAGCCAGCTTCTTATTAAATGTCTTCCTCCTCTCTTCAGCCAGCATGGAATAGTGTTGGACTGCTCCTTCTCTGTCTAACTCTACCCTCTCTAGATCCAAGATCCTTTCCTCTAACTTCTTATCTTGATTCTTCTCTTGACTGGCTACTAAAACACGCAAACTGGCCAGTTCCA
Organism: Lygodium microphyllum; assembly: GCF_053477565.2. Taxonomy (NCBI): domain Eukaryota; kingdom Viridiplantae; phylum Streptophyta; class Polypodiopsida; order Schizaeales; family Lygodiaceae; genus Lygodium; species Lygodium microphyllum. Next base: position 95,696,916 of record NC_141144.1, on the reverse strand, counting down.
CCTCTATAGGAAGCAAAGCCTCTTGGCCATAGACGAGGTGAAATGGAGTATAGCCAAGTGAGGTTCTAAATGAAGTCCTGTAGGCCCAAAGAGCTGCATTCAATTTTTTATCCCAGTGCTTGGGGTGCATGTGTACCTGCTTGGTAATTATCTTACAAATCAGCCCATTTACTTTTTCGACCAAACCATTACACTGTGGATAGTAGGGAGTAGAATGCCTGTGCTTGATTTTTAGCCTTTCCATTAGCTCCCCTACTAGGTTCGCCCTAAAACCAGGACCCCGATCAGAGATAATTTCCAAAGGTGTGCCAAACTTGCAACAAATATTTTCAAACACAAATTTTCCCACTTCTTGGGCTGTGATCCTACTAGTTGCTGAAGCCTCTGCCCACCTCGTCATGTAGTCTACTCCCATTATGATGTATTCCTTGCCAGATTGAATTCGTGGGAGTGGCCCTATTGCATCAATCTCCCATTTCTCAAATGGGCCATATGTAGTTATGGGATTTTGTTCCTCATGCACTAGCTTCCTTGGTCCGGCCTTTTGGCAATTGCCACAAGTGCGGCACCAATGTTGCACATCTCGATGTAGACTAGGCCACACAAAACCGGCTTGGAGAATCTTCCTGCTGGTTATTTCTTGAGCAAAATGTCCGCCACAAACCCCTTCATGGCAGCTCTGAATCACATCTATAATCTCCTTTGTTGTTGGCACCCTTCTAAGCACTGCATCCTTTCCTTTGCAATACAACACATCATTTATCAAGCGGTATTTAGTGGCCTTAGTAGCTAGCCACCTTTTCTCACTTTTACTCATATGTGTAGGTGCCTCACCTTGCTCAAGAAAATAAAGCACATCTTGTAGTTGAAACTTACCTTGAAACAAGGGAAGCTTTAGTGTAATGATTCCCACCATTACCTCTTTCAATTTTTCAGCTGCTAGAGCATCTGCGTCACCATTTGTGCGCCTTGGCACAAAATAGATTTGGGCTTTCCGTAGCTTTCTCATGAGAGTTTTAGCTTCCCTCATTTTCACTGCTAAGTTATCATTTTTACAAGCCCAGATTCATTTCATTTGCTTAACAATTAGCATAGAATCCCCAAAAACATTAAGTCGAGTGACACCATGTGAGAGACACCACCTCAAACCTAAAAGCAAGGCTTGATATTCTGCCTCATTGTTAGAATGGACATCCTCCAAGCTAATACCTTCTCCATAAAGTTTGTCACCTTCGGGACTGAACACCACTATTCTTGCTGCCGCTTTGTCTTTAATATGCTTGTAGGCTCCATCAAAGTAGAGGGCATGGGCATTCTCCACCCATGGCGGCTCCTCAAGAGGAGGTGTCTCCTCTTTTACCTTTCCCTTCTCCTTTTCCTTCCTTTGATGGCATCTATCGGTCAATAAATCAACTAGGCAAGCTCGGGTAGAATCCTCCACCTTGAAGGTGTAGTCAAACTCTTGGAGTTGTATCACCCACTTAGCGATTCTAGCTGAAACATCCATGTGCTGTAAGGCATAGGGAAAATGCTCTTCTGTCGTGATCACTATGAATGGCCTAGGGAGAAGATAAGGATGAAACTTTCTTACAGCAAACATTAGAGACAAAACCATCACCTCGACCATCTTATACCCTCGTTCTGATGCTGTCATTACTCTACTAGAAAAGTAAACCGGTCTCATTAGGCCAGTTTTAGCATCCTTTTGTATTAGTGCTGCCCCTAGAGCATCTTCCCCAAAACTCGGATTGACAAAAAACTCCTGATCCCAACACGGCTGTAAAATTATAGGAAGGGTGCTAAGAGCCTTCTTCACCTCATGAAAGCACCTTTCGCTGTCGTCACTCCACAGGAGCTCCTCAAAGTGGGTTAACTGTTGCAGTGGAAATATTAATTGGGAGAGGAGATGAATGAACCGCCCCATATATCACACCTTCTGAATGAAAGAGGTTAGTTGCTTCACAGAAGATGGTGATGGCACTGCCAATAGGGCCTTAACTTTGTTTGGATCTGCTTCAATGCCCCTCTCACTTACGACATGCCCTAACAAAGTTACACTGCTTTCGCCAATGCGACACTTCTCATGGTTTAACTACCCCCCCATTTGTGCAAGTCGGTTGAAAGCTTCATCCACCTTCCCTAGATGTAGAGCCTTAGAACTATAAATACAAAAATCATCAATAAAGACCCTGATGGATTTCCCAAAATATGGTTGGAAGACATAATTCATGAATCGTTGGAAGGTAGCTGGGGCATTTGTTAATCCAAATGGCATTACTTTGTAAGCAAAGCAACCCCAAGATGTAATGAAGGTGGTCTTCTGTTGATCCTCCTCAGCTATTCGGATCTGGAAGTAACCTAAATACCCATCACAAACAGTATATCTCTCATGCCCGACCACCTCGTTGAGTATTTCATCCTGAAAAGGAAGAGGAAAGTGATCTCTCTTAGTTGCAGCATTTAGCGGCTTGTAATCCACACAAATCCTCCATTTTCCATTCTTCTTGGGTATCACCACCACAGGTGAAACCCACTTTGAGTCCGCTATTGGATAGATGAAGTTTGCCTTTAAAAGTCGTTGCACCTCAGTGAGTAGAGCGTTTTGTTGAACTACTCCCAATCGTCGTAGTCGCTGCACCACTAGCCGTGCTCCCTCTTTTAGATTAATGTGATGTTGTACTGCTGTCACACCTGTGATGTGTTCATAATCCGAAATAAAAAGTGCAGAGTGTTTTATCACCACTTCCATGTAGGCTGCCTTCTCCTCAACTGATAGATCCTTAGCCAACATTTTTTCTAAACCCTCCTTCTCGACCTTTGGAAGCTGCTGTGGAATTTCACTACTAGAAGGCCCTTTTAATGTAATTCCCATCACTTCTAGAGAACTTTCTTCCTCCTCATTAGAAGACTCTCCCTCTGTCATAGATGACCAACCCTCGCTGGAACTCCATTCATCAGCGGTGGTCTCTAATACAAGATCCTCCTGTCGGCCCTCCTTCATGTTGTAGATAGTGCTCTTCCATTTTTTATGCAGTCCCTTTTGTGGCCTTAGCTCTAAAGCCCCTGTCTCCAAATCTTGTCTGGCTTTCATTCCCATTAGCCATGGCCACCCAAGAATGAGCGGATAGTCATCCCCCTTCACTGGCATCACATACATGTCAAGCTCCAATTGCACTCCACACACCTTTACCTTGACTTTCTTTATAACTCCCAAACAATTTACTACTACATTGTTAGCCATTTTGGTCCCAAATTTAGTAGTTTCATTTACCTCTAATCCCAAACGATGCATCAACTTTTCCGTCATGACACAAATCTCTGCACCTCCATCCACATATGTCTTTGACACTCTCTGCCCATTGATTTCGGCTTCCACTAGAGGCACAATATCTTTCATCTTTCTAGCCTGGATTGCATTCACATGTCTATTCTTCATGGGTCTAATGCTTACCATCTTTGACCATTGTCGCCGCACTGTTGGAGATAGATGTAGTAATTGGGGCCATGAAATTTTTGGCCCTTGATTCCTCACATCAATAAGCAAATCATAAGCTCTAGTACCTTTACCCAGGTAAAAATCATCTGGCTCAATGTGTCAGCGTGAGCGAGCCCTCCTCTTTTTACTGTTGTGTGTCTTTGCAGCCATTGATGACTCTGCCTCCTCTTCCATATTTTCAACCTCCTTTGGTGGTGTAGGTTCCATTCTCTCAATTCTCCGGGCTTTCTTCACCGGCATTGCTTCAACCTCTACTACTTTGGCCTTCCCTTTTATATCACTCTCATCTAAACTAATTATCATAACATCATGATTCTCTGGCTGTTGGACAGGCAAGGGCGGCACCTCTGCAAGTGGTCGAGGATGCTGGAGAACTTGAACTGGTGGTGGAGGCCCTGGATTTGGTGGAACAAACCTTTCCCTAGGTGGTGTCACTTGTTGTCCCCTCCTTGGTTGGAACCCATTTCCTGGAAAACGCCTAGGATGAGGGCAAAAGTACATACCATGGCCAATCTCCCCACAATTATAGCAAACATACTCTCTTTCTTGTCTCCTTGGACCTCGATTGCCTTCATTTATAAGGGGAGGGGGTCGTACTCCTTGTACCAAATTTAACGAAAGGCTTTCAAGTTGATTAGTAATGCGTTGTAGGAGCTCTTGCTGTGGTATCTCCGGTTCAGGTGGGGCCTCTGCTATTTCTCTAGGCATTGGCATGGTTGGTAAAACCTACATGGGCTCAACTCCCCCCTTCAACTGGGCTTGATACTTCAATTTTCTATCTTTCTCCCTCGCATAAGTGACTGATTCTTCATAGGATGTGGGAAACTTTCCTTTGACCTTCTCCCTTAGTAGAGGATGGAGTCCGGCTAGAAAACAATCTTTCTTAAGGCAATCAAGTACTCTTTCTCCCTCGGCTAAAGAGGCTGTCCATTTATCCGCGAAGATCTAAGAGTTGTCTCCAAATATCTTCAGGTGGCTCTGTATCTTGGTACTTGTGCATAAATGCGGTCTTGAGATCCTCCCAATTACCCCTTGTAGCCTCCGGGAGAGCTTGATACCACACTCGAGCATCACCCTTTAGAACTAAAGAGAAGGCCCGTACTTTGGTTGCTTCATCATCCCGGCCTGTGACTAGGAAGGCCATTTCTAAGTCATCCAAAAAGTCTAGAGCTTTCCCTCCTTTGTGCCCAAAAAAACTTGGAAATGCCATGTTGCCTTAGTAGAGTACAAAGATGAAAACGCCTAGACTTAAGTTGTATTTTATAAGGGGAAGGATGAATGGGTTCACAGATGCATTGATTTCAGCAAGACGTCTAGGCCCCAGTATGCTTCTAATAATGCCTTGGAATCTAAGTTTTGTGCTAGCTACAATATGCACAGTTTGCATAGCAAGTTGACGGATAGGTCCATACAACTCGTTCTGATTCATGAGAAACTATTATAATAGGATAAATACATGTACATTGAAGGATGCATTGTAGTCTAGCATTGGAAAGATTATAGGTTCTGGTGATACAAGAATCTCCCTTAATCTTTCAGCCCCAAAGTACATGACAAGACGCTGCTGGAAGAAAATCTTCCTACTTATGCATACATTAACTTGGATGTTTTGTACAGAGTGGAAGGTGTAGAAATTCGGGCCATTGTTATTATTCATGAGTGGAGACTACTTAAGGGAGTAGAGGGAATGCACTTTCTTGAATTATGAAGGATTTTTCCCAGAGTGTTTCTTTTTGGAACCCACCAACTTTGCTATACGGAGAATTTGCTCACCAGTGATTGTTCTTGCCTTGGTGTGTCCATCCTCGACGACATATATTTCATAAAGTGTGATGGCCATCTTTTCAACCACACCCAACCTTCGAGCTAACAACAGTTGAAGGTAGTCTCCATACTTTGCACTTCTACAAAACTCCACACCGTTCATGCATAGTTGTCCTCCTTTAATATGGATTAGGCCAGAGAGAGAGAGGGATTTGATGATTTGGAGACGAGGACCTCTCGGAAGGGCCTTCACTTTGTTTGCAAAACACTCACCACAATTATGAGAACCTAGCAATTGATGGCAACATATTTTTTTCTGTTGTGAGAGAATGGAATTTCTAAAGTGAACACCTTTTACCCGCATGCGTGCCGTCATCCGATAGGCATACTTTCTTTCTTGGGCTTCCTTAGGAGACAATTCTGGGAGTCGTGGACTTCGACCAGCTTCAAAAATAGTTGGTGAAGGCATTGAGGAAGAGCCACTTGGGGAACTTGTTGTAGAGGATGCACCACCATGTGTTGTATCATTCCACATAAGGAGGTAGAGAATTGTGGTTGAGAATGTCCTCAGCGTGGGCACCAAAAATGAGGGCTGAAATGATGAACGGGTTGCCTCTTACCCATCCAACCTCCAATCCTCACTAAGAGAACTAAAGAGGGACACCACCTAGCCAAAGGGAGGATGGGCTAGGACATCCATTTTCTCAAAGAGAATCAAGAGAACCAAGACACAAATTTACAAGAGAGAATATATGTACTAGACACCATATTGGAATATAAGAGAGAGAGAGATGAGAGGAGAGGGAGACAAGAGGAGAAGAGGTAGAAGAAGCTTGCCATTATGCTACATGGAATGAGAAGATGAGAAGAGAGGGAGATAATAGGAGAAGAGGTAGAGGAAGCTTGCCATTATACTACATAATAAAAGAACTTACTCATAGCTTACCTCAATGAGATGAGGATATTCTAGAATGCTCTCAGGGACTTGTCATTGTCCTTCCTCCCCCCCTCTTCATTCTCCATGGGATCTTTATATAGCCTCCATGAGGGATTAGATTAAGCTAATATTCTTGATTAACATAATCCTAGATTATGTATGGCATCTTTGAAAATATGGAGAGTAGTGGATGGGACAAGTCTCCACCTTGGTCATCATGCAAGAAGCCAAGGGTGGTGGTAGACAAAATAGAGAAATTGAGCTAGATTATAAGAGGTGGGTGCTCAAAGCATATTATTATAATATATTTACAAGAAGGATAGAGTGGAAAGTTGATGTGATGAAAGAGAGAAGAAAATTGCATGTAGCCAACAGTCTGCGCCTTCGTAACTTCAAATCCGTGAGGAATTTGAAAAAAGTTTCTTCTGCAACTTTGTAGACCAGGTCAAAACCAATCGGGCATCGTGGGAATTTTCTTGAAATTCGCTTTTTCTTGGGAGTTATTGAGATTATAAAAAACGGCTTCCAAAAGCTGCTTTGACTTTAGTCCCCCACATGTATATAAATACATATAAGCATGTGACAAAAGGGGTCCATGCTTGTAAGCTTTTGTGCAAGATCCAAATGACACCATGATGTGGATATTGACTTGTGTGCTAGGGTGAGGTGTTCTCTAATGATGGTGATAGATTCCAAATCTTAGTGATGCAGACGGAGCCCATGTGTAGTTGGAGGCTAGTCCTTTGAAAAATCTATGCATTCACTCAACTTCTAGGTGTAATCCATTTTCATCTTCACTAAGATAACCATCCCTTTGACCCTTTACATTGACATGCCTTCTAAGAACTTGTTCCCCCCATTTGCTAGAGTTATCATAATCGAGAAGCAATGTAGCATACCTAGTGCTTGAAGAGTAAACCCAAAGTGATATGGTAAGCTCTTGATAGGGGCTTTGGCCAAATTTTGTGGTAATAATCCGGGTTGTAAAAAACCTGGATCAGTACAATGGCTATGCCAAAGCACTGTGAGGGATTTCATAAATCCTTAGTGTGCTATTGGAAAAAAGCATTGTGCTCCATGAACCAAGGGTAATGGTACTTGCTCTCCTTCCGGACCAAGAAGCATCTCAAAGGACACCTCCAGATGTGAGCTAGTTGTTGATAGGTGACTGCTAGGTCAATTAGAAATCTTCAAGTCGGGGTCCTCCGTGGGTAACGACAAGACGCTTGCCCTGCGAGGTAGACTTAGGGTTATAGAGCTAGTCAAAATCTAATCATTCTCGTTAGAGTACGGATGGCGATGGCTGGAAGATAAACTCTGGGCAACTAACTAAAACGTTACTTGTCACATAATAAAGGTAGGTACGTTACATCTCTACCCTTTACTTCCCCTCTTATTTCTCCTTCTAGTCTTTGATATTTTATCTATCCTTTTACTCTCTAGTCTCTTTTCTCTCTCCTTCTAGTCTCTACACTCAATTTTCTCTCTTCTCCCTCATTTTACTCCTCTAATCTCTTCTTATCTTTCCTCTTTTCTCTCTTCTCTTCTTTTCTTTCTCTGTATCTTATCTCTCCCTCTCTCCTCTCTCTAGCATACTCTATCTCTCTCCTTACTTTTTCTTCTCTCTCCTTTTTCAAACCATATACCCTCTCCTCTTTTCTCTATCTTCTTTCTTCCCTCTCCTCTCTCAATCCCATGCTCTCCTCTTTTCTCTATCTCTCTCTATCCTTATTTTTTCTCTTCTATTATTTTCTCCTTTCTCTTTTCTCATCTCTCTAGTCATACTCTCTACATCTCTCCTCTCCCTTTTCCTTCTCTCTATCCACTCCCTCTCTTCTACTCTCTCTTCTTCTTCTCTTCTTCTTTCTCTCTCTCTCTCTCTCTCTCCTCTCTCCTTTCTCTTCTATCATCTCTCCTATCTCCTTTCTCTTCTCTCTTCTCTCTTCTCTTGATTCTCTATCCTCTCTCTTCCTTTTCTCTCTGCTCTTCTCTTTTTTCTTTCCTCTCTCTACGCCCACTCTCTCTCTTTTTTATTGAAGGCTTCCAGGATATTATAGAAGTTACAACAAAGAATGCAAGATACTATAGGTCCATTATAGTGGTGGATCAAACTCTCAAAGCCACCAAAGACCACCATTAGTCATGAGAAACCACTAGCTACAACATCAAGGAGGAAAGACTTAAGAGAGAAACATCTCCACAAAAGGTCCTTCAAAGATCACATCTACAAGGATCATCCTCAAAACATGCAGGAATGCGTTGACAAGAATATCTATCAGTTGCTCCCTTTGTCTTTCCATAGAGAAGAAATGTGTCATAGAAAACAAAGGTTTCTCCTTGACAACCAATTTTAAATCTTGAATAACCAATCTTAAATGTTTGAGACACCATGCCTCAAATCCTAAGAAGTACCACATCAATACCCCTTTCAACATCAGCTAGCTTATTCCTTCTGACAAGTCTTTTCTAGTCTCCTCACTCCCATAGTCTCATCATAGTTATGAAAGCTAAGAATACTACTATACTACATTGTATGTCAAGACAAAGATAAATATGCACTCACAGAAATGACACTATATCTAGGGGTCCTTAAATTAGGTATGCCTAGTGGCTTCAGTTATTTGGCTCCATTCCTTACCCCCTACCATGCTTATTATTTCCCTAGGTGAACTCAGGGCACATCAAGTCTAGGACACATCTAAAAAGTCTCGACTTTACTATGGTTAAATGTGTCTCCCTAAGTCACTAACACAATTATTTCCATTCCTTTGCATATCTCTCACTATTAAGGAAATGGTATGAGAAGAAAATCAACTAACAAACCAACCAAGAATCTCCTAGTGCTATAGTCTCACATAGCACTATAATCTCTACTGATGGATATGGAATAAAAAAACCATCACCCATTGCATCCATGACTCTTAGCTCCACTCTATTATTGAATCAACTCAAGATTCTCTTCATGATTATCCCAGCTTGGTTGTCCCTTAGCAATGACTATGCATTTCACCATCACTTGTCCATCCAATGGTGCCTTACCTCATCAACACTCAATAAACAAAAGCCATCAAGCAGTCTTTTAACTATGTAATGGCCTATGTAAGTAATGTACTCACATAGTAATCACATCACAACATATAAAAGGATTGGGTCCTCAATTCTAGGACATGAGCTTACTTAGAGTTTGATCCATATCCCAATCCATTAATATGTCATTTGCATATAAAACAAACTAGAACTCCCCTAGGGAGAGTACAAAAAACAAATTAGTACTCCCCTAGGTAGAGTGTAGGAGAGTTTTTTCCTTACAAGTACAAGCAAATCCAATGACTTATAGATTTTAATGAGAGCTAAAATCTTCCACAATGACCAAGTTTGACCCATCTATTCAAATCCAACCCATCTCATAATAGAAGACTCTAAACTTAAGAGCCTATCTTGTCCCAATCACCATTTCTTACTTAACATCCTATATCCAAAGCAACTCCAACATCCACATTGTGCCCATCAACAACCAATGCTCAACAGCCATGCCATTGTCCTCAATATTCCTTGTCTAAGGTGCAAGGTGAAGCATGCTACTCCAATGAAGAGTTCCATGGGAGTAGCGCTCAACTAGGAGGGGGATAATGTAAACCATAAAACAACAAGCAATCGACAATGGCAAAGGTAAATAAAGATAGAAATATAATAAAAGCACAAATCTAAAAAATGTGTAAGGCATAATAAAATCTTTATGTTATTTTATAATTAACACTCTTGGCTATATGTGCATAATATTTTCCAATTAATATTATGGCCTAGCAATTATTTATAATATTATTTTGAGAGCCAAGCTCAACACCATGAAATGGCAAACTGTTGGAGGTAAAGGCGCCTCTGCCTAGCCGCCCATATATTACTACATTGATAGTACCTCCACTGCACAATGTAGGTGGCAGGCGCCCATCACCGTCACTTTATTCTTTATTCTTTTTGTGACAGTTTGAATAAAGGAAGGCCCGATCACACATTGTGATTGTTGGAGTTTCCATTTGTGTCTCTCTCTCTTCTTGCTCTTGCTCTCCACCATAGCTCACTTCCAAGAAAGATTCGATCCTTCTTACCTTTCAACTGGTATTAAAGTGAGGCTTCTCGACTTCCTAAGCTTGGTTCTTGGCATTCTTAGCTTCCATTCAAATACCTATAGCATTGGGTCTCCTTCTCGACAGCCATAGTCAACCTTCTCGAGCTCTCATCACTCCCCGGCTTCCCGAGCACCTTCCTGGCCTATTGAGGCACCCTCAAGGCATTGCTACAGAGGTATTGAAGTGTTATTTTAGTGCTTTTATTCAATTATTAGGTTGCAGTCAATCAGGGCAGCCATAGCACCCTTAGAGCTTGGATCCTGCTCCTTCTTTCATTTGGGCACTTGAGGCTTGTTGTGTGTCTCCTTGGGCACCCCTCCTGAAGCTTCCTTACCATCTTGACCAGCGTAACAACAATGGCAGAAGCCCTCAATAGATTAGTGTGATTTGCGCTTGATCTATAGGCTCCTTGGATAGCTCATCTCCCACTTGTTGAAGGTCGTGCCCTGCTCCTGGATCAATGTGGCACCCTTGGCATTGATGCTTGACATGCTTTGAAGCCTCCCGAGACTTGGACATTGATCTGAGGTCCTGTAGCACTATTTTGAAATAGTTTATAGCAACCTACAAACATTGAATGCCAATGCTACACTAGCAGTTGATGCCTATGCTTGTTTGGTGCTTCCTAGTTAAGCGGTTTGATATCTATTGACCGATTGTTTGGGGGATGCAAGGAACATGTTATACCATCATTTGGGATTGATTTTCTTGCTGAAAATACTCAAATTTGAACAATAAATCACTATTGTACAACACTGGGATGAAGCCTATTACGTACGACATCAAGCTTGTCTTTGGTTCCAGATCTTTATTTGTGCTTGAGCTTGGCTTTGGAATGCATTTGATGCTCTGTCTTGGATGTACATATGGCATGTATGTTACTTATGTCTGACAGGTCTTGACATGCTTGGCCTATGCCACTACTACATGCTAGTTACATTGTTAGGAGCCACTTGCTAATACTGCCTTGTCTTGGCTTGCATCTAGCTTCCTGAAACTTACTTGGGATATTTTTTGGCTTGCGAGAGTTGTATTTGGGATATAGTTGATGTCTACGGATGCTATACTTGGAAGCTATAGAGTCTATATGCTCATGATGTCTTATTGATGTATGATTTTGGATCTTTCATCACTAGTGCTCTCATATGCCTTTCATGAGCTTCTTGGATTGATCCATACAGCTTTTGTGCTAGTGGGAGCATCATTGGATGTTTGACAGACATTGAGCAGGTGGTTTATGTTATTAAGCTTTGAGTCTTTTGAGATTGGGATCTTCTTCACTTGGATGTTGCATGGTTGATATGTCGTGGTTTTTATACATGTACTTGGACTAATTTGGGCTTCGCACTCCCTGAGCATACACCTCTTTATGTCAGGTCTTGCTAGTGTTGTGTACACTTTTCCCTATTATATAGGGGGTGTGCCAGCTTATTGACGGATTTATTTGACATGCTTGGATTTTTGCTCAGTGTCCATATGATTTTCATATGCTAATTTATGCCCGCTTGATGCTGGTTATGCTTTGATAGTCCGTGGTTGACTTGGTGCATTGATTTTGCTTACAGTTTGCTCTCATTGTACCTGGCTGTAATTTATTATAGCAAGCAGTTATGTATGGATTGATGTGGGATTTTCATGCTGAATCATCCTGATTTTATATACTTTTGATGATACTTGGTGAGCAACATCATTAGCTATCAGTTCGTGGTCATTTTGCCTTGGTTTTGGTGGTATTTTGGTTGTTTATAGCAGAAAACAACAAGCAGTTTTGAACTGTCTGCATTGTTTTGGACTGCGTTAAGGTATTGGTGCAGATATCGCAGATAAAGCCACTAAGGATGCATGGCAAGCAGCCTAAAACTATAACTGATGACGAATGGGATGAGCTTGATGAGTTATGCAAGTACACCCTCATCTTGTCTCTCACTGAACAGGTGCATTACAATGTGGTTGAGGAAGCACAGAGTGCTTGGAAGATTTGGGATAAAATTAAGAACCTCTATGACAAGAAAAGTCTAGCAAGTTAGATGTATTGGCTGAAGCAGCTTATGGACCTACACATGAAGGAGAATATGACAATGTCTACTCATTTGAGCCAGTTCCATGCTATTCTCAAGAGCTTGAATTTGCAGAGTATTACCTTTAATGATGAGTTTACTCCATTATTTTTTCTTGGGACTATAAGTGAGTCGTGGAATGTATTCCGTATTGCCTTATGTGCTCCTACTACTATTTTGAACTTGCTTGATGTAGAGAGTGCTCTTCTGTAGGAAGAGATTAACCATAAGAACTTGGATACCTCTCGTGTGTCGCATGCTTTGACTGTTAGAGGCAGAGATGGTAATAGTAAGAATGACCGTGGGAATGGCCGTGGCAAAGACTCGCAAAAGTCTAGGTCTAAGTCATGTGGTAAGTTGCATAGCAAGTCTCGTGGGAGAAATGCTAATGTGACATGTCATCATTGCGGTAAGAAGGGTCATATACGCCCACAGTGTCATGAGTTGCGCAATGAGAAGCGCAAAGAGAAGGGGAAAGACAAAGTATAGGAAAAGTCCTCTGATCGCAACATTATGCCTCCAAAATCCAATGTGAAAATTGAGGAGATAAATGTCATGTAGACTGATGACTTAGATGGGGAGTACATACTTGTAGCTAGTTCTTGTGATGCTACATTGTTGACCGATGTTCACTCTATGTATGCGCAGTGCTGGCTTTTGGATTCTGGTGCTTCATTTCATGTTACACCATGCTGTGAGTGGTTCCATTCCTACCGCAGTGTCTCTGGTTTAGTTCGCTTGGGTAATGACAAGTCACTTGCTATTGTTGGCATTGGGGATGTACAGTTGTAGTTCTCTACTAGTAGTACTTTTCTATTACAAGATGTATATCATGTACTTGTGCTTATATGCAATCTTATGTCTATAGGGTAGGTTGATGATGATGGGTTTCATGTTTCATTTGGGGACATGGGGGATTCACTAGTAGTAATAAGGAGACGTCACCTGCATGCAAGAAAAATATGAAAATACCCCTTATCTACCCCTATTTATGGGACCTTACCTTATAAAATGTACATTCCTTCCCTTAAATAACTCCCCTCCCTTACACTCACATGGTACCATACGATAAATCCTAGTGGACCCCTCGGGTTTGGGGATTCTGCCTGGACAATCACCCGTGGTAGACTTGTGCTTGCCAGAGGTGCCAAAGCTGGTAGCCTCTATCCTCTTGTAGTTGATGGATCCTTTGTTGACCATGTTTTGTCAGTGGGTTCCATCCCACATGTATCTCTTTGGCATGCTTGTTTGGACCATATGTCCGTGAAGGAAATGAAAATTCTTTCTGGTTTGCAGTACTTACCACCCCTTGACTATGGATCTTTTGATTCATGTGAGCATTGTCTTTATGTTAGACAAACTAGGAATACACATAAGAAGTCTGGTAGGACACGCATGAGTGAGCCCCTGGCATTGGTACATTTGGATGTTTGTGGACCCATGCCTTATTAGCCTATGGGTGGTGAAAAGTATTTTGTGACATTCATTGATGATTTTTTGCATAAAGTTTGGGCTTACCCCATTAAGCTTAAGTTTGAAGTCTTGGCCGTGTTTCAAAGATGGCTTGCATTGGTTGAGAACTAAACTAGGCATAGGCTGATATGCCTTAGGACTGACAAGAGGGGAGAAAATGTGTCACGTGCTTTTGAGAAACTATGTGACGAGAGGGGTATTAAGCATCAGTTGACCGCCCTCTATACCCCACCCCAGAATGGTTTGGCTGAGCGAATGAATAGAACCATCCAAGAGCATCTATGCAATATGCTTAGCCATGCATGCTTACCACAGAGCTATTGGGCTGAGGCAGTCAGTATAGCTGTGCATGTCATAAATAGATCACCTTCTAGTGGTTTGGATTTCCAAGTTGGTTGCTGAGAAGGTATGGACTGGGAAACCTTCGTCTTCTGCTCATCTACGTGTCTCTGGATGTGAGGCCTTATGCCATGTGCCCAAAGACAAGTGTACTAAGTTGGATCCTAAGAGTGTCAAATGCATTTTCCTTGGCTATGGGGATGCAGGAGAGATGGGTAGCCTTTGGGATCCGCAAGCGCGGAAAGTCATCTGCAACCATGATGTAGTCTTCCATGAAGACAAGATGCATAGGCAACCTGAGAGGGTGGTAGAGATATGTAGGGTTATATTCCAGGAGAAGCCCCGTGCTCCTACACAACCAGTTGGACAGCCTGCAATAGCAGTTGTACACATGGCCAGGGTGTTGGACTAGGTGCAAAGCCTTCTGTGAGATGGTCTATTAGAGCTAGATGTCCACCTGATAGATTTGAGCCCTCGATGCATTATGTCTTGGTTATAGATGCAGAAGAGCCTCTCACCTATGATGAGGCTATGCATAGGGGTGACAGTCAGTCCTGGGAGAGGGCTATGCAGTCTGAGATAGACTCCTTACATAAGAATATGACTTGGGATTTGGTTGCATTGCCTGAGGGCAAGAAGGCTTTGCCATGTAAATGGGTGTACAAGCTGGAAAGTACCCTTGGAAACCCCAAGCCGGCTTATAAGGCAAGACTTGTCGCTACGGGTTTTAAACAGGAGTATGAAGTTGACTTTGATGAATTCTTTTCTCCTATGGTCAAGATGACCACCCTATGCTTGGTTTTGGCCTTAGTCGCGCAGCTTGACTTGGACATGTATCAAATGGATATTAAGACTGCATTCTTGCATGGAGATTTGCATGATGAGATATACATGGAGCAGCCTAAGGGCTTTGCAGAACCTGGCAGGGAGTACCTGGTGTGCAAGTTGAAGAAAAGCCTTTATGGCTTGTAGTAGGCACCTAGGGAGTGGTATCATAAGTTTGATGCCTTTATGCAGTCATAGGGCTACAATAGGAGTGCTATGGATCCGTGTCTCTACACGAAGACAGCTCGTGATGGCTCCTTGCTTATTTTAGTACTTTATGTGGATGATATGCTGATAGCACGGAAAGCTCATGATGAGCTGGATGCTCTTAAATCTTAGCTGAAGAATAGCTTTGAGATGAAGGATTCGGGACATGCCTCTCACATTCTTGGTATGCGCATTAAGCACAACAAGCATCAGGGACTACTCTATCTCTCACAGAGGGAGTACATTCATAAAGTCCTTGAGCGTTTCCGCATGCAGGACGTAAAGCCTATTGGTTGTCCATTACCTTCTTATGTGAAGGTTTCATAGGCTGATTTTTTGTAGACAGATGAGCAGAGGGCCAAGATGGCCAAGATCCCTTATGCATCAGCCACCATGGGCAGTTTGATGTATGCCATGATAGCCACTCGTCTAGATATTGCCTTTACAGTTGGTATTGTGGCACACTATATGGCTACACATGGCAAAAAGCATTGGGATCCCGTAAAGGGTATCATGAGATACTTGAAGGGCACAATACATATGTGTATTTGCTACGGCAGCCACAATACAGGAGTTGTAGGCTACACAGAATCCGATTATGTAGGACATGCAGATACTAGGAAGTCCACTTCCGGCTATGTCTTTTCCTATGCTAGAGGTGTTGTTTCTTGGATGTCCAGGGTAATGTACGGCTCTCTCTACCACTGAGGCCGAGTATGTTGCAGCCACTGAGGCTTGCAAGGAGGCCATATGGTTGGGCCGTTTGGTTCATGACCTTGGGATTGATACTATCCCTACGCTGCATTCGGATTCTATGAGTGCTATTCAACTAGTCAAGAATCCGGTCTTCCATGCAAAGACGAAACACATTGAGATGAGGTATCACTTCATACGCGGGGTTGTGGAGGACAAGTATGTTGACCTTGTCAAGATCTCCATTGACGAAAACCCAACAGATCTACTCATGAAAAGGCTCACTACTGAGCACTTTGCCTTTCTCAAGAGATTGATGGGCATTGGATGAGATGACATTTTTCCTCATCCTGTTGTACATGTGTACATTGTACTGTCTTTTCTTTTTCTTTTCTCTCCTCATTGAGGCAGATTTGCCTTTAAGTGGGAAGTTGTTGGGAGTAAAGGCGCCTCTGCCTAGTCACCCGTGTATTACTACACTGATAGTACCCGCCACTACACACTGCAGGTGGCGTGCACCCGTCACCATTAATTTATTCTTTATTCTTTTTTAATGCCATCTTCATATTCATGTATTGAAAGGTGAGAAGGATCGAAGCTTGCACGCGAGCTATGGCGGGAGAGCAAGAGCAAGAAAGAGAGAGACAAGAAATGGGAACTCCAACGGTCACAACGTGTGACCGGGCCTTCCTTTATTTACTAGTCACTAAAATGAATGTAAATAATAAAGTGACATGACGGGCGCCCGCCACCTGCAGTGTGCAGTGGCGGGTACTGTCAGTGTAGTAATACACGGGGCGGCACGGCGGAGGCGCCTTTACCCCCAACAACCTCCCACTTAAAGGCGAATCTGCCCTAGTGAGAGAGAAAAGAAAAAAAAAAGAAAAGACAGTACAAATGTACATAGGTACAAGGGATGAGAAAAGGCAACATCTCATCCAATGCCCATCAATCTCCTGAGGAAGGCAAAGCGCTCAGTAGTGAGGCTTTTCGTGAGCAGATCTGCAGGATTCTCGTCAGTGGAGATCTTGACAAGGTCAACAAACTTGTCCTCCACAACACCATGTATGAAGTGATACCTCACCTCAATGTGTTTTGTCTTCGCATGGAAGACCGGATTCTTAGCCAACTGAATGGCACTCATAGAATCCGAATGCAGTGTAGGTATAGCATCAATCCCAAGGTCAGCAACTAGACGGCCTAGCCATATGGCCTCCTTGCAAGCCTCAGTGGCTGCAACATACTCGGCCTCAGTGGTAGACAAAGACGTACACTTCTGAACCCTGGACATCCAAGAGACAGCCCCTCCAGCATAGGTGAATACATAGCCAGAAGTGGACTTCCTACTATCTGCATGTCCTGCATAATCGGAGTCAGTGTACCCCACGACCCCTGTATCCTGGCTACCATAGCAAATACACATATCTATTGTGCCCTTCAGGTACCTCATGATACCCTTCAGAGCATCCCAATGTCTGCTGCCAGGTGTAGCCATATAGCGTGCCACAACACCAACTGCATGCGCAATATCTGGACGAGTGGCTATCATGGCATACATCAAACTGCCCACGGCTGAAGCATAAGGGATCTTGGCTATCTCGGCCCTCTGCTCATCTGTCTGCGGACAATCGGCCTGTGATACCTTCACATAAGAAGGTAATGGACAGCCAATAGGCTTTACGTCCTGCATGCAGAAGCACTCAAGGACTTTATGAATGTACTCCTGCTGTGAGAGATACAAAAGCCCCTGATGCCTATCGCGCTTAATGCGCATCCCAAGTATATGTGAGGCCTGTCCCAAATCCTTCATCTCAAAGCTCTTCTTCAGCTGAGATTTAAGAGCATCTAGCTCATCATGAGCTTTCCCTGCTATTAGCATATCGTCAGCATAGAGTACCAAGATAAGCAAACTGCCATCACGGGCTTTCTTCTGTAAAGACACGAATCCATAGCACTCATGTTGTAGCCCTGTGACTGCATAAAGGCATCAAACTTATGATACCATTCCCTAGGTGCCTGCTTCAAGCCATACAAGCTCTTCTTCAACTTGCACACTAGGTGCTCCCTGCCAGGTTCTGCAAAGCCCTTAGGCTGATCCATATAGATCTCATCATGCAAGTCCCCACGTAGAAAAGCCGTCTTGACATCCATCTAATATAGATCTAAGTCAAGCTGTGCAACCAAAGCCAAGACTAAGCGCAGGGTGGTCATCTTAACCACAGGAGAGAAGACCTCATCAAAGTCCACACCATGTTCCTGCTTAAAACCCTTTGCTACCAATCTAGCCTTGTATGCCGGCTTGGGGTGTCCAGGGTTACTTTTCAGCTTGTACACCCACTTGTATGACAAAGCCTTCTTGCCCTTAGGCAAGGCAACCAAATCCCAAGTCTCATCCTTATGCAGGGAGTCTATCTCAGACTGCATAGCCCTCTCCCAGGAGTGACTGTCACCCCTGCGCATAGCCTCATCGTAAGTGAAAGGCTCTCCTACATCTGTAACCAAAGCATAATGCATAGAGGGCTGAAATCTGTCAGGTGGACGTCTGTCTCTAGCAGACCGTCTCATCGCAGGCTCTGCTGCCTGTCTAACTGCCTATCCAATACCCTGGCCCTGTGGAGGAACTGCTGCAGGCTGTACTACTGGCTGTGCTGGAGCTCTAGGCTCCTCCTGAAAGATCACTCTATGGATCTCAACCACCTTCTCAGGCTGCATGTGCATCTTGTCTTCATGGAAGACGACATCATAGCTGCGTACTATTTTCCGCGCCTGCGGATCCCATAGGCGATAGCCCATCTCTCCTGACTCACCATAGCCAAGGAATATGCATTTAATGCTCTTTGGATCCAATTTACTCCTCTTGTCCTTAGGCACATGGCAGAATGCCTCACATCCAAAGACACGAAGATGTGCATAAGAGGGTGGCTTACCAGCCCAAACTTCCTCTGCAACCTGGAAATCCAATCCACTGGAAGGCGATCAGTTTATGACATGCACTGCCGTACTAACTGCCTCAGCCCAAAAACTCTCGGGTAGGCTTGCATGGCTAAGCATAGAGCGCACATGCTCCTGAATAGTCCTGTTCATGCGCTCAGCCAAACCATTCTGGAGTGGGGTGTAAGGGGCGGTCAACTGACGCTTAATACCCCTGTCATCACAAAACTGCTCAAAAGCATGCGAGACATATTCTCCCCCATTGTCAGTCCTAAGGCATTTCAGCCTATACCCAGTCTGGTTCTCAACAAGAGCAAGCCAACACTGAAAGACTGCCAAGACATCGGACTTTTGCTTTATGGGATAAGCCCACACTTTCCTAGAAAAATCATCAATGAAGGTAACAAAGTACTTCGCGCCACCCATAGACATGCAAGGCATAGGCCCACAAACATCGGAATGCATCAATGCCAAGGGCTCACTCATGCGTGGCCTACCCGATTTCTTATGCGTAGACCTATTCTGCTTACCATAAAGACAATGATCACATGAGTCAAAACATGCATAATCCAAAGGCAGAAGATACTGCAAACCAGATAACATTTTCATTCCCTTCAAAGACATGTGCCCTAAACGAGCATGCCAAAGTGATACATGTGGGATAGAACCCACTGCCAAAACATGGTCAACTGAGGACCCAGATACAACAAGAGGATAGACGCTGCCAACCTTGGCGCCTCTAGCAAGCACAAGTCTGCCACGAGTAATCTTCCAGGCAGAATCCCCAAAACATACATGAATTCCTGCATCATCTAGCTGTCCTCCAGACATAAGACTGCGCGTAAGCGCAGGTACATGACGTACATCCCTAAGCAAAAATGAACTGCCAGTGGAAAACTGCAACTGAATATCACCACAACCCACAATATCAAGAGACCTGTCATCTCCAAGTCTGACTGATTCAGATACAGTACGGTAAGAGTGAAACCACTCACGGTAAGGTGTGACATGGAAGGACACACCTGAATCCAATAACCAGCACTGTGCATACATACTAGGTGTCTCAGTCAAGTGTGAAGCATCAGAAGAACTAGCTGCAAGTATAAACTCATCACCACCATCGGACTCCTCAGTCTGCGTGGCATTAATTTCCTCAATCTTGACGTGGACTTCGCAGGTACTATGCTACGATCAGAGGACTTCTCCTGCACTTTATCTTTCCCCTTATCCTTGCGCTTCTCATTGCGCAACTCATGACACTGTGGTCTAATATGGCCCTTTTTCCCACAATGATGACAAGTGACATTTGCATTGCACCCACGCGACTTGCCACGAGGTTTAGACCGACCCTTCTGCGAGTCACGGCCTCGGCCATTACCACGGTCATACCTGTCATTCCTGCCTCTAACTATCAAAGCATGACTACCATGAGAGGCATCCAAGTTTTTGCGATTCACCTCTTCCTGAAGAAGAGCACTCTCAACATCTGCCAATTTTAGAGTAGCACTAGAGGCACAAAGAGCAGTGCGGAATACATCCCATGACTCATTCAGAGTCCCAAGCAAGAAAAGAGGAGTTACTTCCTCTCCAAAGGTGATATCTTGCGAAGTCAGGTTCTTCAGTATAGCATGGATCTGGCTCAAGTGAGCAGACATAGTCGCATTATCCTTCATGCGCAGATCCATAAGCTGCTTCAACCAGTACATCTGACTCGCCGGACTTTTCTTATCATAAAGATTCTTGATCTTATTCCATAGATCCCATGCACTTTGTGCTTCCTCAAATACATTATAATGTACCTGTTCAGTGAGAGACAATACAATCGTGGACTTGCATAGCTCATCAAGTTCAAGCCAGTCGTCATTGTCCATATTTTCAGGCTGCTCCCCACTCAACCGAAGTGGCTTAATCTGAGATTTCTGCACCAAGACCTGTCAAATTTGACTCTTCCAATAAGAGTAGTTGGTACCATCCAACTTTGTAATGTTAAAGATGGCACTATCATGCGAAGATGACGCCATTATGCAGGCTGGAAATGCCCAAACAGTCCAAAACTGCTTGCTGTTTTACTGCATAAACTGCCCAAAAATGACCAAAACGGGGTCCAAAGGGCGAGCAAAGTGTGCCAAAAGTTGCTGCCCACTTAGTACTAGGTGCGGTACACCAAATCAGGATATTTCAGCATGAAAAGTACACTTCAGTCCACCAATAACTGCTTGCTGTAATAAATTGCAGGTATGCAGTCTAGAGAGCAAACTGTCCCAAAATAGGATCCAATGTCAAGCAAACAATGCTAGGTCCAAAGCCGGCATGAAACGGATATAAGCAAGGCCAATGACAGTGAAAAGAACATGAGCTCAACATCGAAGCATGTCAAAATAACATATGCCAGTGAAAGGCACACCCCCAGACACTCTAGGCAAAGTGTTCCTGTAACTGCCAAAACCTGACACAAATAGGTGTCTGCTCAAAGAGAAAGATCCAAATATGAGACTCAGCTCATAAGCATCCTGTAAACCAAGATTACATCAATGCATATCCATAAAGATCGGAGTATGATCC
Organism: Lygodium microphyllum; assembly: GCF_053477565.2. Classification (NCBI taxonomy): domain Eukaryota; kingdom Viridiplantae; phylum Streptophyta; class Polypodiopsida; order Schizaeales; family Lygodiaceae; genus Lygodium; species Lygodium microphyllum. The sequence goes on along the minus strand of NC_141144.1, from coordinate 95,675,505 downwards.
CAAAGTCTCAATGCGTATGTAGCTCCTCAAGACATAAACTGCTCCAAATACATGTAAGTGCTCCAATAGCATGCAACTGTCAAAGGTCAAGCAAGCATGTAAAATGCTCCCACTAGCACAAAAGGCGTACAAAGCAAGCTCAGAAGCTCAAACAACCCAAGAGAAAGCACCAGTGATAAGTGACCCTATCAATGTATCAAGCGCATCCAAGAGAGCATGACATACATGAAGCACCGGTCGTATTAACCATGAAGCAATACATAAGCCCAAATAAGCTCTCGGTCAACTCAATGACATCCAAATAGCAACCAAGATCAGTGATTAAGTAAGCCGGGAATGCTCAAATACATCCAAATCCAAGCTCCAAATGTCGGTATGGCATACACGAACCAAATAGCATATGTCACGAACCAAAGCATGTAATGCAAAAGCCTAATTGTCAAGCAGAGACATGAGGCATAGGCGGTCCACGAGCATGCCAAGTCGGTCCAAATGCCAGTGAAGACGGAGCTAATGCAAAGCTCAAAAGCATCCCATAATCTCATACATATGCTCCAAGTCGTCCCCAAATGTCAGAGACATCATGCCAAAGCTCAAAGCATACATCTAGTATCGGTAGGTAAGTGCCAAAGCATGTAAAGTACCTTCAGCCCACTATTATTCCAGCATGTATTTACTGTTCTAAACAGTAGATTTCAGCCCCGAATTCAAGCCAAAATCATGGTCAAACTAAATGCATACATCCCCAATACATCCGGGTAGAAAGTAGACCGCATACGGGCATCAAATAGCTCCAATGGAATGAGGCATAAGCAACAAATGTCAGTGTCAGGGGTGCTGCCCTGTTTCCAGCACTGTTATGCAGTGAATGACAGTTTCAAAACTGAGAATGATCAGCTCCCAACCTCAATGTCAAGCCAAAGCATCAAAATGACATCCAAAAAAGGCTCAAATGCCCTCCAAATAGGCCAATGATGAGTGCTCCATGAGCAACAAAGCATTCAGCTGTAAAACGTGGAGGTCAAAGTTTGAAAATGGGCGCCATATTCAGCATGTTGAGGCCTGGAGTGCTGCTGCCGATCACGTGGAGTTATGATGGTTGGGGGGCTCAATGATGGCCCAAGGTAGGCACATACCAAGCCATGAAGGCCCAATGCAAAGGGGAGGGAAGATATGAGCTATGGAGCTCAAGAAGAGTGGCTGCCCTTTGTTCCTGCCCTGTTTCAAACTGAGAATACACTCAAATGCCTGCAAATGCTGAAGCAATACCTCAAGGGCAAGGCCCTGATGAAGCTCAAGAAGGCCGGGATGGAGCTCGGGAAGCCGGGGAGAGTCGAGAGCTCGAGAGGTCGGCTATGGCTGTCGGGATGGAGACCCAATGTGTGAAGCGAGTCAATGCAAAGGTCGGGAAGCACCGAGTCGAGCTCGAGCAAGAGAATGCCAAGCTCTGATACCAGTTGAAAGGTGAGAAGGATCGAAGCTTGCACGCGAGCTATGGCAGGAGAGCAAGAGCAAGAAAGAGAGAGACAAGAAATGGGAACTCCAACGGTCACAATGTGTGACCGGGCCTTCCTTTATTTACTAGTCACTAAAATGAATGTAAAGAATAAAGTGACGTGACATGTATGTCCAAATCATGTATTACACGCCTTTACCCCCAACATGTATGTCCAAATCATGTATTACATCATCATTGGACATATACCAATCTCATCATAACCATGATCAAGGTACTCATTATCAAATGCGTTCAATGGTTGTTCTAAACCTTGATTATGTGTAAATTGATACTCAAGAATATCATCATGAGGTTTCTCCAAGAGTCTAGAACCTTTAGCATAACCATCTACATTTGTGAGTGCCTCATGTGATTCATCATCTAATATGTCATGAGCTTGTACATCTTGCTCTTCACTATTCCCTTCTTGTACATCTTCTTGGTCTTCTTGCTCATCTTCTTATTGATCATGTTGCTCATTATCCCATTCTTGTTGTTTATCTTGCTCATTGCTCTCTTCCTCTTCATCAGCACCTTGAAAAGAACTCATCATTACATTTGGGTGATCATGAGGTATGAACTGATTGAGATATAGGATACCATGGTAGTTATGAACTTGTTGTCGATCAAAGCTAGAAGAGTACTAATAAGCATGACCATTATTGTCACGTCCATATAAGAACTAGGCTGTTAAATTAAGGAAGGTTCACATGTATAATCATGACTATGTTGTCGAAAAGGTGGATGCTCATAAGCATAAGTATGTTGCCCATAATAGCCATTCTTCTGTTAAGGTTCAATGGAATGAAACTATGTTTATGACATAGTACATCATATCTATAAGCATTAACATGCTGTCTAGATATACTTGCATATTGTGCATATTCGTTTGCATGTTGCTGATGTCCATATTCATAAGATGCATGCAGATCATAGTGTGTACCATCGGCATATACATGTTGGCCATAAGCATAAGCGTCATGTGCATAATGCCCATGAGAATTTGCATTAACTGATGGGAAGGTGGTTCTTTTAGCATGTCCATGTGACCGATCTTCTTTCTCTTTTCCCTTCAATTGGATTTCCAACCACTTAGAGACATTGGCATTAAGTGTGTCCATGATGGTTCTCATTTGATGCATTTCCTTCATTATCTCAGCATGATTTTCTGTGTTTGCTGCTATGCCTCCTGTCTTTCCAAAACAGCCTCATGTATTTGATTATGCCTTGTCTCATACCTGCATAGAGTGTCATTAAGAGCACTAAGGCTTCCAATGTCATGAGGATACTCCTCGTAATCCATTTCAGGGTTGTTCTCAGTCCTTCGTTCTCGTGCAAAAGGCAATGACAGAAGCTTGAGGTAATCAACACTTCACTCACTATATGGTAAGAAGTTTGCATATGTATGTCTCTTTACTGTCTAACTCATATAAGGTTTTCTAATTGAATTTCTTTATTTGTTAACTACGCAGCATATTTTATGCAACCATGCTGCATATTTTGTCAAGAAATATGGATCTCTATCTATTTGGTAAACCCAAGGTATGGAAAAATCACATTATCAAGCAAGAACAAAATACTTTAGACACACAAGACATGGAGGTGGAAGATAGAAAACAACTAATTTATTAGAGGTCTTTCAATGGTTCTACAGAAAAATTTGGCACAAATTCAAGCTCAAAGACACAATCCATCATGTAATACATCATCTTTGGCAATAACCCACAATTTCACATAACCTTGCTACTCACTTTGCACTACTAATGAGAACCATTCTCTATCAAGCCACCAACCATACAAGAAGGTCATAACCCACCATTTCTTATAACCTTGCTACTCACTTCGTGCTGCCACTAACAATCATTTTCTACCAAGCCACCAACTTTACAAGCTAAAAAGAAATACAATGTACATTGCTTTGGAATGAATGCATGGCACACTTAATGCTACTACAAATGCATAGCCCACTACAAACATGTTGTTGAACATCTTCATTGGCCTTGGTTTTTCCCCTATTCCCCTGCCGTGGTTAAGTGTAGTCCCGTTAGACCACATGTCACTATTTTACCTGTAACTTGAGCTAGGAAGCTTTGATTGACCTACTTTTTTATTCAAGTTCAATCCAAGGATGCCTTCTTTGAACTTAGCATAAGCATGTGCTACCAGGTTTTATACAAAAAAATTTGTAATAGGAAAAGTATTGTTGTACTGTCCAGTAGTCCAACACCCTATCTACACCTGTAGGAGGCCTGTTTTGACTTGTAAGTATCTTGTAGAGTCCAAATAGAGCTCCAAAATTTATCAAAGCCCTTAGTAGGACCTATGGGCACTCTACAAGACCTGCAATTCAGTTCCTGGGAATAGGTATACTTCTGTGAATGTTAGCAAATTGTTTACAGCACCCTCTAGGGGTCAAGAAAGGGGTTGCAAGGGATCAACTTGTCAATGCATGACTGAAGGGTCATCCCACATGGGATAATACATTTCCCAATCATCCAAATTCTTTGTTTGCAACCTTATTCTATAATTTCATGTCATAAGCATCTCTTAGCATAATTCCCCATGCATAGGCATCTCCCATACATTCCAAGCATTGTATTCACTGTCATTGACTCGTACGTATTCTCATGTCTGCAAATACATCCTCAGTAGTATTTTCCCATACATTTGCAACCAATAATACATCCATACATCAGAAAATACATCTCACACATTAGTGCCAAGTCAATATCTTGGTTCTTCAAGAGGGTACCTATACCTGCAAGAAAATTCGTGCTCCAATAGTCTCTCGGGGAAAAAACTTGTTTTTATGCTAGAAGAATGTACATAATCTGTTGCTTGCATCTATATCCATTGGAAAAAATTGCAATATTGATATGCTAGGGAACAATATTTTGGAGCCCTATTGTCTTAGAGCAAAAATGCCTTCTACCTTCCCTTGTACATCAATTGTATAACTTCTGAATGTCCACTCAGGATAGCCAAGAGTGTGGATTCTGCCTTGACTGCAACAGCTAGTGAAGGAGCAAACATTTTAATCCTGAGAGCATATTTTCTCCACCAAGCATGCCGCTTCTTCAAGCCATGAGCACTCAGATTGCATGCTGCTTCTTCAAGCCATGAGCACTCAAGTTGAAGGAATTTTGACACTTGGACTTCTCCAAAAATGACACGCTTAAGTAATTGGCAATGTTTAGTAATGGGTAGTAACAAGGTTCAAACTTGGGAAAGAAGGCAATGAAAGATGATGATACATTCTAGAAGCCATTGTTCTTGGGAAAACATATATGAAGGACCACGACACCTTAACTTTCAAAAGCATTGATGAATTCTGCACAATTTGTCTAGTTGAGTTTAAAGAGGGGGATCCACTTATGGTATTGCCCTGTATTCATGCTTATCATGAGGCACGTGGATTTGAGTGGTTTCAAAATCACTCAAAATTATGCTCAGTGTGTAAGCATGATGTCATTGGGGTTCCTCGAAGAAGAAACACTTGCAATGCCAAGTACGTCTTTAATTTCAAAGAGAAGAGCCCCCCAGAATTCATCACATGGTACCATGTGCATTCTATTTATATGGATAACTTGTACATACTAGCTCTTGATACATGTACTAATAGCTACCAATATAATGTCCCTCAAGGGGATATACATCATTGAATCATTCTTTAAAAAAAATTTAAATAACAAATCCTGGGCTAGTCTTAAGCTTCTCGAGCAACACTCTTTGCTTCCACAATCACAAACCACTCAGCAGAGCAATAGATGCAACAACAAGCTGCACAACCTCAACTGGATCAGTAGAGCAAAGGCTTTTACAATGAGGTGGTGTGATGTAGCAGCAAGTTGAACAACACAAGAAATAGCCACTTCAAGTGCAACCACAGTCAACTCTAGATTCCTTGTTATAGGTAGGACAATCAGAAATAATTGATCCACAATAGATTTTTTGGACAAAGATGCAAGCATTGAAAGATAAGTATCTCCAGGATATGACTAATCTTTGCAATTTGCTTGTATCACAAAGTGAACAGCCTTGTAGAGGTTGCCGAAGAATACAAGCTTGAGCAAGCTCTTTCAAGACCTAATCCATATGCAAGGAGCTCATGTGGAAGCACATTGTTGACCAAACTCAAATTCCTGGTGCAATTGGGATCTATTGCAGTTTGTGGAAGAGAAACCGATAGCCTTGATGTAGGAATTGCCACAATTGTTACTGCCTTTGGTACTTTTCCTCCTTCCCCACCACCAAGTTCTACTTTGATGGGAGCTATTAGCACATTGTCAGCTTTGCAATCTACAATTCCAAAGGTTTTGGATACAAGTGTGGATAGCACCATTGCAATGGACATCCCCTCCCCAGCTATTCATGTAGAACAGAAGCTCGCAAGAAGTGCTACTTGAGAAGGACTGTGTTTTTGTGGATTCCTATCAACATCCAGCCAAAATAGTGTGCCGACTAGCTAGTCCAATCCTTTGAATGAGCCCAGCCCCCTAGGCTTGATGCTGAGGAAGAGTCCATCATTGGTGGACATTATACAAAGAAGGCTCTCACAGACTAATGAATCAGGTTTTCTAGATGATAACAAGCCTAGTGGCTAAGTGCTACTATGCAAAGCGTAAGCTTGTTTGGGAAGTATTGGATAGTGGTTTGAAAGGCAAAATGGAAGTACAATGGATAGACATTTCAGCATTGAAAGACCATTTTCCAAAGGATTTCCCAGCTATTCTAGATGTAGAGCTATCAAGGCCTCCCCTTTTTTCACAGAGATAAATCCTCAACCACGCAAGCACACACTATGGCAATCAACATCAAATTTCACAAATGGGCATGCTACCATTTGCAAGCATAATTGCATTCAATTCCCAGTTGGTGTATTGAATTACAATTTTGATAAACCTCTACAATGTGATCATTGGCTAAAGGCACAATTTGTTTTTCCCAATTTGCAGAAGCACGTGAGAGAGGAAGTCATGTCAATCTATTTGACCTTCAAAAAGGGCACAAACAACAGTCTCTTGTTGAGTGCATGGTAGAGATAGGAAAGATACTGCTATAATGGGATGCTTCAAATGCAGCAAAATATAGGTTTGGGTTCACATGCCTCCCTTCAACAGTGTTAACCGTCTTCATCTTCATTGTTTGGCCCTTCCCTTTTGCCCAAGATGGAAATCTATTAAGTACTTTTCATTCAAAGGTTGGGGTGGATATACTAACACACAAATTGTGCTGAAAAGAATACATCCACGATGGACTTCTTCAGCCTTTCTTGAATCCTTGTTATTGTTTACCCTTGCATTTGCTTGTTATAGCAAAAGGTCTCTGATGTCACCAGTAAAGGCATCAAAGAACAAAGCAGCAACAAAACAATAGGCATCAGATAAATCTGAAGCAGTTCTTTGCTAAGGTCACTGCTGAAGTTGCTACTGTTGCTGAAGTTGCTGCTGCTACTATTGCTGAAGCTGTTGAAGCCTCAAAACTTGGTCCCATGAATAACCAGACCAAGAAATTTGTGGTTGCAGTTGTGGAGGAAGGTTGTAATAATTGACATTCAGATTGTGTAAAAGCTCCTCTAGCGAAGGAGCAACAAATGCTTGCTGACCTTGACACCTTCTTCCTCAAGCTTGTTTACACAGTTTGTGCCTCATCCAATTGACTTCTGCAAGGTGAGCATAATGAGAAGGTAGTTCATGCATGCGCAGATCATAGCAAAGGAAATTTTCCAGAGAAGAAGATGAGGATGGAAGTGAAAAGACTAGATATGTAAGATCAAGAGCAAAGGCAACTTAGGTCTCAAAGCAAAGGCTAGTGTTGCTTCCTTGAGATCTTGTTGTGATGGAGAAATCAGGCATGGCTGATATCCTCCATGGAAGCTTGAGAGGAGCTTGAAAAGAAAGAGAGAGAAGACTCTTCTTGAAAAGTAACCAAGACTTACCCTCTTCTACTCCATTTACCACTGTCTTATAGGAAAATACCTTCAAAATTGGCCAAAAATGACCCACGAGCTGCTAAATCTGGTCTTTTAGCCTCCAAACTTGGTCCAAGACTTCACTAATGCTCCAGACCTACTGTCCTTATGGTCCAAAAATCCTTGATAACTACACTGCTCCTCCATGTCATGTCTATACTACCTATGAACATGTGGCTCTTAAATCTATGTGATTGAAAAGGATAATTGAATGGAATGTTAGCCAACTAGATCAAGAACCTATGGTTCTGATACCAATTGTCAAGGAGAGGATTGGGGAGAGAGAAAGAGGAGAGATAATATTGCAAAAGAGAGAAGAAGAGAAGCAAAAGAGAGAGAATGAGATTGATGAGGAGAGAGAAATACTAGAGAGAAAGACAAAAAAGGAAGGAAGGAAGCCATGAAAGCTAGAGAGAGGGAGAGAAGATGAAGGAGATTTGTTATTATAATCTAATGACAAAAAATATCAAGTCCCTTACATCTTATATACCCGCTAGTATAGCAGGTATTTTTCTCCATTACTTTATTCATGTATTCCTCCCATATTCCCCATCTCTTACAATGTACCAAGAGGTGTATTGGTGCTTCCTTCTTAGGGAGTCATTGTTGCTTATCTAATCATTATAAGTGGATGGCACTATCTTATCGGATGGCTTTGAGCCACATTTTAAATTTTAGAGGTGCCTCCATATGCTAAAGGTCTTCTCCATTTATATGTGAACATAAAGAAAGATGTGGACTCAAACAAAATGCCTAAGTTAAAGCAATCTAGCAAATGTTTAGTGTACAAGTGGGACTTATGTGATGGTAATATGGTTGCTTGATTTTGTCTGTAGTGCTTATTATGTTCAGTCAATGTAAGCTCAATGTAAGCATATTTTCAATTATTGTAGATGGTTAACAGAGCCTCCCATCTAATGGAGTCATTGAGTCCTTCCTCCTCTCTTGGAGGAGTGGTTTGACTTTCATTAGTGAAAATTCTATGTTTTCCAAGATGGTGTTAGATTGGGAACTGACACCATGGGAGTATTAGGAGTTCCCATGGTGATTATAATATCCATTGATTGATATAACCAAGTAGAAGATTGAGCTTTAGGAAAGTATGTTTCTACATGGAACGCTTTCACATTGTGCAGAATAAAGCTATTATAATCGTGTGCTAGTAGTTGTATTGCTTTTTTTTTTTTTTAAGGGGATTCAAAGTAGCGACAAGACAATACCATGTGCAATAGGACACATTGAGGTCTGCTGATGAAAGGAAATAAATTGGATATCCAAATAAGAGGTACATAGCTTGTGCATAGTATCACATCAGAGATAAAGACTATGAAAGGTATTAGAAATTGAAAATGAATGTATAATTTGTGGTAAGTTTACATGTTTTCACATAACATATTGTGGTACGTGACATCAAATGTGAGAGACATTGTAAGCTTGGATAAATTTAGTCATAAATGAAAAGAGGTGTCAATATCTATTGCAACTAAGGCAAAATCCACTTAAATATACATCCTTGAGAGTAAGGATTTATAATAAATAACTAGTACATAATATTTGCATATATTCTTTTCATTTTAAGTACACCACAACTTGTGTAAATCATGTTGGCAATAGAAAACACTACAAAAAATAGACTCCTCACATAGGAGACAACCATGTAAAGGTTTACCCAATAGTATGTGCACTCCTTGGTGTCTTTAATACCTATACCATATGAAAAGTCAACTAGCCACCGCACAAATTGAAAAGGGGTGTTGATAAGGTTCCTTGGATATAATAAACTTTCAAAAATATCATGTTAGCTTCCTTGGATATGATAAAATTTTAAAAATGACATGTTATCTTTACAAACTTGATAGGCTATCTTGGGTCTAATATCAATCTATTTGTGTAAAAGCATTCTAATATCAAAATATTATCAATGATTTATTGGTCCACATAAGTGTATTAGGTAGTTTTCCCTTAGATGGGTGTAATGAGCTTGTCTCTCTTTGTGTTTTAAAAAATATATTTTGAAAACTTATTAAAGATGAATCATAATTGATATGTCTCTTATCAATAGACTTATGGAGGGGTAATATTTTCACAACTCTTTAGACTTTTAATTTGGGCTTAAATTGCTATACTACAGCTTTAATATTAGATGAAATTGAATGTTTTATCTCTCATATTTAAATGTCTTGAAGGTGCTTCTGAGTAGACTAACGTTTCCACAAAGCTTGTGAAGGGAACTATTGGTCTCACTCATAGGTTCCTAGATGAAGATCTTTTAGTGGCATTGTGCCTAGCACAACACTTTGGCGAATTGCTAAGAGGTGCTCAAAGCACAAGCTTGAAGGTCCACCATACTTGACACTCATATGCAATGGCAGTTATAACTACAAGCATCCAACCATTAAAAATGAAGTACTTATTAATATACCATTTTCTTTCAATGTAGCCAAAAATTTTGGAGTTATGATATATTAAAATTTAAAATGTATACTTTTTCACAGGTTGTTATAGATTTAACCGCTGTTGTTTTATGAAGGAGGTTTACCTAACCCATGTATGATCAGAAGTAAGGAGGCAAGGTGGGACCAAACAACTTCCCAATTGTTGGAAGCTTTCTCTTAGAGTGAAATAGATTTGAGCATACAAAGTTGGATTTGCAAAATGAGCACTAGATTTTTTTAGGAAAGTGTGCTATCATGTACACTTTACATACATACATTGACCTGTACACCTTTACTATGGAGCTAGATTATATCTTACATATGGTGTGGAGGACTTAGAAAAGTGTATGATGAAATGCATCACTTTTATATGCATCTAGAGGAAACTTCAATATTTACAATCATGCCTAGTGCTTATGACATGTCAACTACTCTTAAATCATTGCATTGATGATTAATGTTAATGGATAGATCTATTTACTGATTCTACAAATTGTATTTTGTTGGAATAAGCATATCAAGTTATTGGGATTTAGATACTCTCTTCATCACAGTTTTGTTGTTGATCATCATCTTGGTTTCTAATTCTTCATATGCAATGGGATGAGTGAAACTTTAAGATTCAAATTTTGCATTATGAAATGTTCCCAAAGTATTTATATACTTTTATCCCAAAATGTATATGTTTTATGGATAAATATTCTAGTATGCTCCAAACTTTAATGCAAAAACTCCAAAGTATCAACAACAATTCCAAAAAACTCCAAAATGGTTTATAAAAACTCCAAATTAAGGAGTTGCTAAATCAAAGATGCTTTCCTACAAAGGTTGGATGCTAATTAGAAAACTCAAGCTTGTGAGAACTAATTCCAATATCAACCCATATGGGGGTAGCCTTACTTAATGTTAGGAAAGTGTAAGATCATGACAACCATAAAATTGAGGACCCTTCCATGTTTTTCTATGTATTTCCTAAGAGTGATGATGTTACAAAAGAGATGTTGCGTGCCAAACCATTCACAAGGTAAGTAAGATACAAATGAGAGGGCATTTGATACTACCAAGTGTACAAATAATAGCAACTTCTAGTAAAGGAAATCCACCAAAACAAAAAGATCAACCACAATCAAAACCTCTTAACAAGGGACAAGAATAATTGGTGATACACCATCAAAACAAAAAGATAAATCGCACCAACACCACATAGCAAGGGTCAAGTCCAATTGGTGATAAACTTAAAGAATGCCCAAGGCACGGCCTTAAATCTTTCTAGCCATGTCATTGACCCTACTAGAAAGGGTGAGCAAAAACTTGAGGGGTTCACTATATATAAGCCCTTACTATCACCTCTGCTCAAGGTCTTATTTAAAAACCCTATCTATAAATTTATCACAAATAAAATATATCATTTCCCTATTCAACTCCCCATCAATGATGCCCTTCTGTATGTAAAAAGGTCCAAAAAGAGGTTTAAAAGTCCCTTTTGTTGAACCCACATAATAGACTTACATATTTTTATGAGTGAACCCCTTGTCTTTCCCAACAATAAAAAAGAAAGAAAGAATAGAGATTGACCAATCCAAGATCAAATCCAAACAACTACTTTGAAGGCCTAACGGCTCTCAAGAAGATAGAAAAAGAGAAACTAATGAGAAACAAAATAAATATATGAGATTACCAGACCAAAATGGGTGCCAAAAACTCTACTCCAAACTCAAGAGTACTTCCAAGGGAGCCATATGTTCGAGCTACTCGAGCTAGATCAACAACAACTCCTTGTAGTATCTCCATTGCAAACTACAGAGGATAAGTGAAAATCAAAATTGCCATCTAAATCACAACAACAAATGTCATCTCCAAACAAGAAGACTGAAGTGCGTCAATTGAAGAGATAATGGAGCTTCAATGGAGGATGTTATGCAAGTGAGAGAGAGAGAGAGAGAGAGAGAGAGAGAGAGAGAGAGAGAGAGAGAGAGAGAGAGAGAGAGAGAGAGAGAGAGAGAGAGTTTGTGTGTGTGTGTGTGTGTGTGTGTGTGTGTTTGTGAGAGAGAGACAATGACATAGTGTGTGGGTACAATAGTGTACCTCTTTTGGTTTTCTGGATAGGTATATAGTACATAGAGTACAATGTCGAGCGGGTGGGAGGGCCCACTGGTTAGGTACATTGCCTTTTATTCCAAACAACCTCCCCCTAAAGGCAATGTGCCCAAAGGTAGAAGAAAAAGAGTCAGCTAAGTCTAAGTATGTATAAAGCTGAAGAGACTATACCTATCCAATCCCCATCATCTATCAACAAAGGGAAAACTGCTCTACTGGAAGACCTTTCATGAGAAGGTCTGCAAGGTTATCATCAGTGTGTACCTTGACCAGCTCAATGCTCTTGCTGTAAAGTACCTCCCTGATGAAATGATACTTCACATGTATCTGCGTTGTCTTTGCATGAAAGACAGGGTTCCGTGCTAACATGATAGCACTCTAACTCACAGTGGAGGATAGGAACCTCAATAATACCAAGCTCAACAATCCAACATGACATCCATAAGGCCTCTTTGCATGCCCCAATGGAAGCCACATACTCTGCCTCTGTAGTAGATAGTGCAACACACTTCTGCAACCTGGATATCCAAGAGACTAATCCCCCCCCCTCCCCCCGTGAAGTTAAATACATACCCTGAGGTGAACTTCTTGTAGTCCATATGTCCAACATAGTTTGCATCTGTAAAGCCAATGACAGATACCTTCTACTTACCAAAGTAGATGCACAAATCCTTTGTCATTTTGAGGTATCTCATAATACCTTTCACTGCTTCTTAGTGCTTCTTCCCATGATTTTCCATGTACCTGCTAACCACTCCCACTACTACAAAGCCAATGTCAGGACATGTAGCAACCATAGCATATATCAAACTACCAACACTTGAAGCATACAGAATCTTGGCCATTTCAACCTTCTCATCATCAGATGTAGGGCTATCTTCTGCATAGAGCTTCACATATGATCACTTCCCCCCCCTCCATATTGAAATGCTGCAAAACCTCAGATACATACTCCTGTTGGGATAGATAGAGAAGCCCCTTTGGTCTATCCATGAGTATCTGCATCGCAAGAATATGATTTGCATCACCAAGATCCTTCATGTCAAAACTGCCATCTAGACTTTGCTTTAGAAAGTCCAAGGCATGAACATCCCTACCTGCAATCAGCATGTCATCCACATACAAGACCAAGATAAACAAGTTGCCATATGATGCCTTCTTGGTATATAAGGAGTGATCCACTTGACTCTTCCTGTGAAAGCCCTAAGACTACATGAATGTATCAAACTTATGATACCATTCTTGATGTGCCTATTTCAGCCCATACAAACTCCTCTTGAGTTTACGTACTATCTTCTCTTTTCCCTTTGCCACAAAACCCTCAGATTGCTACATATATATGTCCTCATGCAGATCACCATGTAAGAATGCAGTCTTTACATCCATCTAGATGAGTTTCATGTCCTCGGCTACAACCAACAAGCCCAAGATGGTTCTCAAAGTAGTCATATTGACTATAAGAGAGAAGATCTCACCAAAGTCAATCCTATGTTCTTGCTTATTCCCCTTTGCAACCAGCCGTGCTTCATACTTTGGCAAGGAACCAGAAGTGACTTTCATCTTATAAACCCACTTTCATGGAAGAATCTTCTAACCTTAGGTAGATGCACCAAATCCCAAGTACCATTCTTTTTAAGAGATTCCATCTCTAACAACATAGCTTTGAACCACTTCTTGTTGTTCTGTCTAGTCATTGCTTCCTTGAAGCATGATAGCTCACCATAGTCAGTGACCATGCCATAATCAGCAGCATACTGAGCACCAGTAACAAACCTATTAGGTGGTCTTGAAGGTATGGTCGACCTGCGAAGCAAAGGTTCAACATTTGTGGGCTGTGGGGCTTGCAAAATTTGCATTTACAGCTTGCTCTCTTGAAATTTCAGCATGCTATCTTGCCACATCTGGCTATCCAAAATGCATCTTTTCATGATGAGACTGTGGGGCATCATGAAAAATGCCTTGCAGACCATTTTAAGTATCATTCCCTACTTTTTTAGGGTCATTTACAATAGGTATTCGCTATTGTCCACTGGGCAGAATTTTCTATCCAATAGGTATATCTTTCTTAAAAACAACTCTTCTGACCTCCTTTGTCTTTTCAAGCTACTTATGCATGAGATCTTCATGGGAGATTACATCATTGTTGCGTACTATTTTCCTTTTCTCATGATTCCATAACATGTACCCCATTTTACCCTCGTTATCATATGCTAAGAAAATGCATTTACAGGACTTTGGATGAAGTTTGACGTTCCTCCTTATGGACATGCACAAAAGCCTCGCATCCAAACACTCTCAGATGAGAATATGAAGGTGGCTTGCTCAACCACTCTTCCTGAGGGACTCTCCCCCCAAAAGACCTATTCAGTGAGATGACTGATTAATCAAGTGAATGGATATCATAACAGCCTCTACACAAAAACCATGGGGTAATGTAGCATGAGACATCATAGTACATATCTTATCCTATATAGTCTGATTTATACGCACTCTACAACTCCATTCTGGGGTGGATTATGAGGGGTAGTGAGCTCCCTCTTTATCCCTTTACTGCCAAAAAAGTCCTAAAAGGCTTTGGTCATGTATTCCCCACCATTGTCAGAACGAAGACACTTAAGTCTCTTCCCATTAATATTCTCAACCAATACAAGGAATTTCTTAAATTTTTCAAGAACCTCAGTCTTACTACCAATAGGGTACACCCAGACTTTTCACGTAGCATCATCGACAAAGGTGACAAAGTATTTCTTTCCGCCTAGAGATAACCCTGGCATCTAACATACATATGAATGTACTAACTCTAAAGGCAACGATTTCAATGAAAGAGACTTTTTATGTGAAGTGTGTGCATGTTTACCATAAACACAATGATCACAGTGCTCAAAATCAACATATCAAAGACAAGGTAAATAACCCAAACGAGTAAGTATGTTCATTCTAGTCTGACTCATGTGTCCCAATTGGCCATGCCACAAGGAAACACTTGGCTACTCGATCACAACAACAACATGGCCATGCACACTAGATACATGTGGCGGATACAAAGCATCACTCTTTGAGCCTCTGGCAATAACCCTCGATCCCTTACAAATTTTCCATTTCCCATCACTAAAGGTGGTATGAAAACCATCATCATCTAGCTACCATGTATTGATCAAGCTCTTCTTCATCTAGGGTACATGCCATACATTCTAAAGAGTAAAGACATATCCATGTTGAAACTACAACTGCACATTGCCAATGCCTACAATGTTACATGCATAGTTATTTCCCAATTGGACAACACCATGTCTACCCCTAGAGTAGTCTGGGAACCACTCATGATGAGAAGTGGCATGAAATGAGGCACCTCAACCAAGATCCATGTATGCATGTCATCATCTGTATCTACTATCAAGGCATGTGCATTGAAGTAAGAAGAGACGAGTACATCATGACCACTGTCACTCTCATGGTGGCTTACTGCATTCACTTCTTCAATCTTGACACTGCTCTTCTTAGCTGGCCGACTATCCTTCTTCTCATCCTTGATATCATCAATCTTCTTACTCTTTCCTTTATCTTTATTCCACTTAAAGCATTTTTGCTTAAAGTGTCATTTCTTGCCACAATGGTGGCACTCCATATCTTTCCCACAAGATTTACTCCGTCCTTTGCTTTCAAATTTCCCCCTCTACTGAGACCTACCTCTAGTATGCAAAGCACTTGGATGACTTGTTAGATGCATTTTTCTTCCAATTCATCTCTTCCATAAGTAGAGAACTCTCTACATCAAAGTATAGTAGCATAGTATTCGAGTTGCTCATGGCTGTCCTAAAAGTATCCCAGTTTTCAAGTAGAGTACATAATAGAAAAGTAGCCTTGAACTCATCATCGACATTGAACTTCAAGGAAACCAGTTGGCTTAAATGGAATTAAACTCACTAAGGTGTACAGACATGGCTTTCCCCTCCATGTGTAAATCCATCAATTTCTTCAAGCAATAAACTTTACTTGCAGCATTCTTTTGAGCATACAATTCCTCCAGCTGCTTCCAAATGGCATAAGCTCAGAATCAAGCCCTTCCATGTTACAAAAAAGAAACAAAAATTGAAAGCTCAATGGTCAAACTGAGCCAACACATTTAGCTCATCCCAATCCTCTTGCTCTATATCTGCTGGTCATCATGCTCCTTTCAACTTGATAGGCTTCACTTGTTTCTTTTGCACCAAGACATTGTAGCACTGTTTTTGCCAAATTGCAAAGTTATGTGCCCCTTCAAGCTTCTTGATGTGCATAAGATGACTACTATCACTATTGTCAGCCATAATTTCATCTCAAATGACAAGAAGATAAGCCAAATCTATAAAAAACAAGTGACCAAAAAGAGATGCAAACTGACCCAACAAGATCTACTATTCACTATAAACATCACCAAAATGCCTGCATAGATTGATTTTTTTCAGCCTAAAAATGAGGCATAAAGTATATGCACCCAATGTCTAAGCATATGTCAACAATATCAGTACCAAATCAGTAATAAGGACCTCAATGGGAACCATCCAACTGTCCAAAATACCCTCCTTGTTATGGTACTTGTTTGCAAATTGTAATTTTCCAACTAAGACAAAATGTCCCAAGCTCAAAACCAATCTCAAAGGATCCCCAAAATTATTCCCAGGTATATGACATCCAAGATTAGGATCTAGACATCACTTTGAGTACTCGAGATAGTGTCTGCAACCAATAGGCATGTCATTTACTGATGAAATTGCATTCAGCCCTTGCTATTATAGTAGTGAATTTGTTGTCAAAATGAGCAATGAAAATGCATAAGTTAGCTCCAAATTAGTACCAAATGGTAGACATAACATCCCATGACAAGTAGGCATCCATTTGGGCATGTATAAGCATCAAACAACTAATGCTATTCAAGCACATGCATGAATTATCAATGTTGCCCATTAAATTGTTATGAACAATCCAAGAAATTGAGTAAAACACTCCCAACTCCAATGTCAAGATCGAATCAAATGCCAAGCTCAAGAGTGAGCTCTCAAGTATCCAATGATGGTTCTGGAGTTGTCAATGATGAAGTAGATGATCAAGATAGTGGACTGATCTACATGTTGCAAACCAACATCTGTATACACTATCCTTAGAAAACAGCCTATGTGTTTTCAATTTTAGACATGCCTACACTCCAAATCAGATTAGAAGCTATTCTACAAAGTTGTAGAGCTCAAAAAAAGCTTCTTTTTCATTAAAATTTTTTGAATCCGAGTTTTCTAGCTCAATTTATGAGCAAAATAGTGACCTATGGTCAATCTGTCCAGAATTGAGACAAACTCATGGCTATTGACATGATGGCGCCTAACTGGTTGGGAGGGAGGGCTAGAAGGCTACAATGACTCAATGCTAACGTGTGTGGGGTCCCAAATGACCCTCCCAAGCTCCCTCTTGAAGCTTAGAGGCAATAATGCTAATGCTTCACAAGAAGGAAAGAGACATGGCTGTCATATTTCCAGCTTAAAGTGCTCTTCCAAAAGAGCTCAAGACACACTCAATAATGCCCCAGCTCTACCCTGATGAGGTTCATAGGTTCCCTAATAAATGCCAAATAAAATGAGATTAAGGACAAACCTCAGTGAAAAGCTGCCATGTTGGCTGCCATAGCTGCAAGCTTTCAAGCCAACTGTTGCTCCCCTGCTCTGCTACCCAAGCTCCTGCTCCCAAATCCCGAGCATTGATACTAGTTTGAAGTGTGCAGATCGAAGAGAGAATAGAGCTTCAATGGTGGATGCTATGCAGGAGAGAGAGAGAGAGAGAGAGAGAGAGAGAGAGAGAGAGAGAGAGAGAGAATGACACAATGTGTGGGTATAATAGTGTATCTTGTTTGGTTTTCTGGATAGGTATAATGTACATAGAGTACAATGCCGAGCGGGCAGGCCCAGTGGTTAGGTACATTGCCCTTTATTCCCAAACAACCATTTTCTATAAACAAAATAATGAAAAATTAGTGATCTTCAAAAATGCAAAAGCTCATCAACTCAGGATTTGAAAACCAAGTTATGAGATGAGATCTATGCTTTAACTAGAAGAGACAATATCAAACAAGTTGGCTTTAAGGCATAATTGAATGCTTCCAATCCCTAGATATCTTCTTTGAATTTTTGGCACAACAATATCCTCTCTAAGATGTTGGTGGTCTCAATGAAGAGAATGCTAATGTAATGAAGGCTATGCAGAGTAGTTGGGAGGAATACAAGCATATCTTTAGCCACTAACAAATAATAATATATTGACTTATAGACACTGTACAAAGGATAAAGATAAAGCTACAAGTCTTCTCATCATATTTAGAACCACATCAATTTGACTCATGAGGAAGAGATCTAGGGAGTGAGATCAAATGATATAAAATGCACCATCCTTATTCTTAAAAACATGGTATGGCCTTAGAGCTTCATTTGAGTTAAAAGGATTTCAACTCATGGCCAACACTAAAGAGCAAAGGTCCATTTAGACATTCGAGTATAATCCAACATATATAGCATCCCCTTCCCTTATAGTAACGGTTGTTACCATAGAGTAGATATGATGTTCACATTATGTATGACTCAATAAGAATTCAAAACAATTAAATCTATGCGCAAAAGTGTTAATGAAATGTTCCCATTGAAGAAATGTGAATTATTAACAAATTTTTACATTTACACATTATTAAACAAAAGCATAATAAATTAAATTAATTGCATATAGTTAAACATAAGAAAACTCAAAATATTACAACTTATTATTTAATGTTGAAACTAGGAATAACTAATTGTAGAGATGTATTTGTCTTGAAAATTTAGTCACACTATAATTTCATGGCACCTTAATGTAATGAAGAGGAGTGAGGAAGGACAAGAGAGAAGAGGCAATAATGCTGAAAGAAAAAAAAAGAGAGGAGGAGAGAGAAGACTAAAGAAAGACAGGAAGAGAGAGAAAGAAGGAGAAGAAGCTATGAAAGCTAGAAAGAAGGTGAAGGGACTAGTTGATTTCAAATTCTAGATATCCTAAGTAAGTCCCCTTTACATATTTTGTATCCCTTCAGTGTGATTTCATATAGTTCCCATGCAATCTAACACTTTACACTCCATCCTGAACCCAAAGGTTTGTGCCCTCAAACACAAAAAGAAAGGGGCTTCCTATGGTGGCTCAAAAGTGGGGTTAGAGTACTAGTATGTTTAGCATTACAATGAGAGAAAAATTGGATGGGAGAGCTCACATCTAAGTGAAATTAGAGTGTAATTTGGATGGAAGAGCTCACATCCAAGTGGAATTAGAGTGTGTGTATATATATGAAATATATATACTAAATGAGAATCGATACATGGTAAGCTTAGCCGCCAATTCTTCACAAATGGGATCTTCAAGACTATGGATAGCATGATGTCCACCACATGCATGTTGGGGTAAATCTATAATATTTTTTAATGGGCTCCTCTAAATGGGGCATGCCACATGTTTAAAAAAAAGCTCATGGCAAGTACTTTCAGCCCAACTATGAAGTACTTTGCTATAATTAATGCGAGTTCAAAATTGTTCTAGAACAGAGTGCTATTTACATGCAATCTAGGGTCAAAACTAGGGCATGTCTAGCTAGTCTTTAGCCCATTGAGCCTCTTTTAAGTGGGGATACTCTGGCTAGTTGCACCATTTTGGAGTCTTCCCATGGAACCTTTTTTAATTACTCTAGCTAATTGCACCATTTTGGAGTCTTCAATCCATGGAACCTCTTTTAATTACTCCAAAATGGTCAACAAGAGGCTTCATCTAGGGGTAGGCCTTGCCATTTCATGAGAAACACTGCCCAATGATTACTGCTGATTAATGCAACTTCAACACTTGCAAAAGAACCAACTCTCACTCTTGGAACTCCATGTGCCTTCTCTTCTCATATGCACAAAGCTTTATATAATCTTGGGCTTGCCGAGAATTTCACCTTACATTGCTAAAGTAGGGTATGCATGCACTTTATGCTCTGAGGGTTTATGTTATCATTGAATAGGACCCTAGGGAGAGAGACCTTATATCCATGTAGTGCCTCAAAAAGAGAAACTCCAATGCTAGAGTGAGTAGAGCTATTGTATGCAAACTCAGTGAAATGGATCCACAAATCCCAACTATGCTAGACATCATGACAGCATTTTCCCAAGTAGGTCTCAAACTATTTATTAACCCTCTCTATGCGGCCATGGGTGGTATGATGTGGATGTAGCTAGCATGGTGCCCATAGCACTAAAAATCGCCTACCGGAAGTTGCTCATATACTTAGCATCTCTATCATGTTCCATAAACTTAGTGGCCACTTGAGATGCTATACCAAGTCTTGATAGGGATGAAGTGGGTAGCTTTGGTGAGTCCATCTACTACCACATATATGTTGTTCCATATATCCTTGGTTCTAGGCAAGCATATAATGAAGTCCATAATTATATGCATCCATTTCCCTAAAAAATAGGCATGGTGTCATAGCACTACATGTCCACCCATGAGAAACAAAAAATAGTTCTATTTCCATTATATTTTATGTTGCACATTTGTGTGTGTTGCATAAATTGTGAGTGACCTGATAAATCCCTACAAGAAATATCTATGGAAAATAAATGGATAAGGAGTGTTAGAATGATTAAAGAGACAACACACATTTTCCCAAAAATAAGCCAACCTATGAAGGCTAAGGGCCCATGACTGGGTTTAACTCAAGTCTAGAAGCAAGTTCAAGTGCATAAAGTGTGAGTTGCTAAGTGGTTAAAGCATCAATAACATTCAGTAGTATGAAAGTTTTGTCTAGAGGATCTTGTCAATGATATACTCTCACATCTTGAAGAAACTTGGGCACACAACTAGACTTGAGGTGTCTCTACCTTTATTATGCATATTTTGGGGAAGCTAAGACTTTTATAAGTTGAGTGTGTCTTTATGATAGGAGGATGGTGGCATATGAGTGCAAGCTTTGTGGAAGTGAAAGCTAATATTATCCTTAAAATGCTAATATGGGAGGAAAAGAAAACAACTATGAGGAGATGGTGGGATGGTGAGATGGCATATTTTCAAATGGTTTTTTTGTTCATTGTCCCATCCAATATGGCTACCAATAGATTGATCTTCCATGGAGATGCTATGATCAATGCACCATTATGTACTATTTCTTATGATGTTGTTGGTTGAAATTGGAGGAGACTGGTTCAATCTAGAGCTTTGTGTGATGTCAAATTTGGAAGGAAAAACTAAGCGGTTCATGTTTTCAACTTTTATGCTTGTGCTTTGGATCTTATGCTTTGTCCAAATATTGAGAAATATGTCCTTTCTACAAATTGGAAGAGATTATGATTTCTTTTCATGAGTAGATAATAAGTGCTGCAATGGTAATGTTTAAAAGGGAGACGTCTTCATGTTTTAGCAGGCACTTTCCTTGTGAGCTTTGAACTTCCAAAAACAAACTAATGCCAGAGGAACAATGCTTGAAGATTTGAAGTGACTTGATTAGGGTCAACTTTAGGGGCCTTGGCTACGACCACTCTTGAGCTACAATATGCTTGCGTAAAGTGGAGGGCTAAGCAGAATTCAGATTTAGTTTCCATCATTCCTAAGTCATGGAACTAGTTGGATGAAGTAGAGGGCTAATATGGATAATCTCCTTAAAAATTTGTGATTTGGGTTCAAAGATATCAGCAAAGATTGCAATCTAAGATTTTCCTATTATTGTGCTTAATATTCAAAGCATCTCTTCTTGTTCAATCAAATTTTCCTCTCTCTCTCTCTCTCTCTCTCTCTCTCTCTCTCTCTCTCTCTCTCTCTCTCTCTCTCTCTCTCTCTCTCTCTCTCTCTCTCTCTCTCTCTCTCTCTCTCTCTCTCTCTCTCTCTCTCTCTCTCTCTCTCTCTCTCTCTCTCTCTCTCTCTCTCTCTCTCTCTCTCTCTCCCCCTAAATCTCTTTTCAAATAACCCATGTCTTTTCCACCAACATGCATATCCTTTTAACATCTATGGTGAACTGGATGTGAAATGCCAGGTTACGATTATGGGTTGGGAGATCATAAAAGTCATGAAGCTGATAGGGAGTTTATTAGGGACCATTGAATGCAACAAATGTAGTTGTTAAAAGATTGTGTACATGCAGATAAGTGGAAAGATTTGGATAGGGATTGCAGGATACAACCACTTCTATGGATGCAATTCAAATGCAAATGATGATGAAGCTGCACGAAATATGGAGAACGCACACACACACACACACACACACACACACACACACACACACACACACACACACACACACACACACACACACACACACACACACACACACACACACACACACACACACACACACACACACACACACACACACACACACACACACACACAGATTGATGCATATGTGGTGTCTCACTAGCTCTCTTGTGAGCAACACCTTATTGCCTTATCACTTAACAAATAAAGAATGAGTGTGTATATATGTAGTTCGGGTTAGTGAGTGATATGGGTGGCTAGCCACATTGGCTTTTACTCTCCAACAACCTCCCACTTAAAGGCAAATGTGCCTTTAATGGAGACAAAATATCAAAAGCATATGTGAGATAAAAATATGTGAGATACCCTCATCTAGTGCCATTAACTCCTAGTATTGTGCAAACTTCTTGGAAGGAAAACTTTTAGTACAAAAGTCTACATGGTTTTCATCTATATGTACTTTGACTATTCCAATGTGTTTCTCCTCAAGTGACTAATGAATGAGTGATACTTCACTTCTATATGGTTGGTTTTCATATGAAATACATGGTTTTTTACCAATGTAATGGCAGTTTGGCTATCATTATGCAACAATGATGTTTTCTTTCAGGTCAAAATCTCCCATTAGATGACTAAGCCATATAGCTTCTTTGAATGCCTCTTTGGTTGCTACATACTCTACCTAAATAATACCACACATTTGTATAATGAGACATCCATGAGATTGCATCACCATAAAGGCAAAGATGCATCTTGCAGTTGACCTTTTAATGTATTCCATGGACTCCATATGTTAAACTTAATGCTAATGATTGTGCCAAATTTGATGTGGAAAATACTAAAATGGCCAAGGTTCCTAATGCATCATGCCTGGGTCAAATCCTGTAGTGAAAGTCACCTTGAGGCACCCTTAATGGCATAAGGGATATATGCATATGCTTCGGGAGGAAAGTAGTAGTCTACTTGGATAGATAGATAGATGATAACTATGTGAGGAATGTTAATGTTGTCCAACAATAATTACAAACTTAACCATGTCAATTAGAAAGTATAACTTTAGGAAATCAATGATGAGAAAATGTAATGCTAATAAAAAGTTTAGTAGCTTGTGGGGTAGTCAAGGTTTTTTTAGAAGGAATAAAATAAGCCTCTTTATTGCATCTATCCACTATGGCGCAAATCATGCCATGGTGTGTGGACATTATGGGGAGACCAATAATAAAATCTATAGATATTTGTTAACATGATCCATTAGGTACATACATGGGCATAAGCAAACCATATTATTTTCCATGATAATGTTTTATGTGTTGACACACAATGCATTTAGATACAAACTTGGCTATATCATGCTTCACTGGAGGCCAACAAAATTATTCTTTACACGTAGCTATAGTAGATTGTATTTCTTCATATCCCATATAAGCAATTTCATACATTTCACTCATGGCAATATTTCAAAAAGGTATAATAGCACCCAAATTTCTTTGATAATACAAAAATCCTTCACACACAAGTAATTATACAAAAATTGATATTAGTATTCTGAAATATTTGCTAAATTGAAAAGAAAATCAAGATCAAAAGCACAACTAGGAATCATTGTATCAAAATTTTGAACTTCGATAGTGGAAACTTGATTTAGATACACAATTTTGATTTTATCAAAACCAAGCAAATGATGAGATGTAATATTTTCCATTGGCCTACAACTAAATGCATCTGCAACCACATTTATATGACCTAGTTGGCATTGAACCATTGAATGAAAATTTTGAATGAAAGAATCCCATTTAATGTGTCAGTTAGATATAAAAGATTGGTTTAATAAAAATTTTATGGCCCGTTGATCCTTTTCTTAAGATGACCTTAGATCCCATAAGATAACATTTTCAAATATTCAAAACATGAATAATAACCAGTAATTGTGTATCATAAGTACTATCATTTTGTTTAAAAGGATTTAGTTTATGACTCTCATAGGTAATAGGATGATCATTTTGCATTAAAATGGCATCTATACCTAAGCCACTAGTATTAGATGATAAGAAAGAAAGGCTTTAAAAAATTGCACAATTGAAGGATAGGTGCATGGGTCAAAAGATATTTCAAAGTATAAAAGGATTTTTGTTGACTAGGGCTCCAATGAAAAACAATATTTTAACCAACTTGGGATAAAACCCTACTAGTCGAAGAAAAGATCGAACTTCATGTACACTCTTAGGATTTGGCCAATCTTTTATAGTTTGAATTTTCTTAGGTTCAATTGTGATATCTGCATGAAAAATTGAGTGTCCAAATATTTAATTTGATTTTAGAAGAATGAGATCTTATCAAGATTTAAATACAAGTACTTTTTATGCAGTAAATCAAATACAATGCTAAAATGTTTATTATGTTCCTTTTCAAATTTATTGAAAATATATGCCCTAAATGCACTCTTAAATACATCAATTGAATTCATCAAAATTGATGATATCTTGATTTGAGATCTATCTTGCTAAAAATCTTAGCTCCCCTAAGTTTATCCAACAAATCATCCACTCTTCTAATACAATGCCAATTTTTAAAAGTCTATTTATTCAGATCTCCATAATCAATGCATATCTGATATGTTTTATTTTTATTTTTAGCAAACAAAACACGTGCACCAAAAGGAAAAAAGTTAAGATAAGTTACACCCTTATTTAACAATTCAATTACTTTTCTTTTTTCTTTTGGATATAAAGGATTGTCTATATGAATCTTTGTGCAATGGAGAGACTCTAGGGAAAAGCTCAAATTTGTGATTTAATTCCCCTCATGATGGTGGCAATTTAGGTGGATAAGCATACATAAAACAATACTTTATGAACCTTAAAACTTTTCTGAGTAGATATGAATCCAAAAGAATTAGAATTTCCTCACAAGAATCATGCATACCTTTTTTATTTCCAAGTGTTCTCTTAGCCTACATGTGACTATAAGTGGAAGTCTCAAGGTGGCTAGTCAAAGAAATTGTTTGTCCTTGAAATTCAAAAGTTATTGTAAGAGTATGATAATCAATTGTAGGATTCAATTCATGTCTAAAAGGCACACTTAGGATAATGTTTGATTATTGGAGAGGTGCAACTAAGAAATCACGTTTTCTTCTATATGTGTCCATAGAAATTTCTAACCCTTTGATTTCTTGTGTTAAAGTATATCTAATGCCTTGAAATATATATTTAACCTTGTATAATGAAGGACTCTCTACTTGCAACCTATTGACCAATTTTTTTGAAATAAAATCATGAGAACTACTACCATCATCATGTAATATAGTAACATTTGAATCATGCATGAGACCTTTCATCCTTAATAAAGTATGTAAAGAACTAGGAGTGCTTGGTTTTTCTTCAATGGTTGCTTCTTGTTGCAATTGTAGTCCAATCAAGAACGTAGTGAGGTACCTCCTTGATGTTGTGTAATTAGGCCATGTTTTCATTGTTGTTGGGTTGAAGTTAAACTCAACAATTCAATCGAAATTGTTCAAATTTTCCACAATGATGACAAGTAAACTTGGGCCTTTTATTTTGAACATTAATATTTTCAATTTGAGGCTCTACCTTATTGTTTGGATTGTTTTTTGCATACCTTTGCAGATTATCATTTCATTGTTGGAATTTTGTTGACCTAATAGGTGGAAAAGAGTTAGGATGATAATGCATAAAAGGTTTCTTCTGGTTGTGGTTATTGTTGAAAGGTCGAGGTGTATGAGATTGTTGACTACGAAGCATGTAAAAATAGATTGAAATTCATTTTGGATATCATGGGCATCGGAAATAACTTCTCAAAGGGAAGTGAGTTTAAGAAAATTGAGTTTAGCTTAGATGCTAGATTGAAGAGCATCTTTGTATTTCTATTGTGGCATGCTCTCAGAAACTTCCCTAAGCCTGTGCAATAACAAAAGCCTTTTCCAAAATCTTCCTATATAGATAGCCATATTATCACCTTAGCATACTAGATGAATTTGACCAATTACACCTCATCCTTTTTATCATCAAATTTAGAAAATGGAAAAAGACATATGGTTTACTTTTTGTTCTTCTTGGTTTGTTGCACATCAAAAAAAAAAAACAAAATTTAAGCAACACAATCCTCTTCATCTGCAATGGTAGAATTTGGTTGTTATTCATGCTCTTGAAGCACCCTTGTAATTTTGTTCAAATTATATTGAAGAACATTGATTTGTTGCAAAAAAAATTTGAAAGAGGCAATTTCATATATGGTAAAATAAATCGGGTGCATATACAAAACTCTTTAGAAATCCAAAAAAATAAATTTCCTTCATGTGAATAGGATCCTGAGTGCTAAATATAAGCTACAGATTGTCCTACGTAGAAATAGGAGCTATCACTATCTTTTCAATATGAAAAATAGGATTGAGAAACCCACCATGTAGGAACATCCCCTTGAGAAATAAAGGGATAAGAGTGAAAATATGATTGATGGAAATGGGGTTTAATGGTAATGATTCTCCCCTCCTTCCAAACAATTGATAGTAAGAATAAAGAATTTATAAGTTTTATAGGCATATAAAGATTTTAGCTTTAAAATAATAGCACCCCATAGACAAAATAATGCAAGGCTAAGTGGTGATCATTTATCAATGGTTTTGATAGGATGATTTGATTATGGTGGTAGAATGGAATTGGTGTAGTCTGATTCGACTCTCCCTCTCTCCAGTAGAAAACCATTAATACTTGGAAAACCACTAAGAATAGTGGTTTTTCTCATGATCTCATGGTATTGTGGGGGAAAAGACGATAAATATAAAATTTTTGTCTTCAAAGGTTGATAAAGAGAACCAATTAATGACTAAAAGAGATCCTTTAAACCATAAATCTATGTGCAAATCTTACATCTAGTGAATAATATACATATGATTGATGTATATGATGGATCACCTTCCAAGATGGATGCACAACTTCTATGTGATGCTAACATATCCACTGATCATTGCATCGTAATATCAATGTTTCTAGCCTTCATCATACAATAGGGAAAATTTTAAAGAAAATAGAACTTGAACAAATTGGAGGAAAGAAAAAATTTCCACAAAACTTGCACGTCATAAGATTGGATATAATCTCCCCCAATGCATAGGTGAACGCATTCTCTATGTATGCATTTATAAAATTGAATTAAGATTTTGTGCCAAAATAATCTAGGCTTTAAGATAGATTTGGCTCAAATTTTCACCCTGAGAGTAATGGTCAAGAATGAAGTGACTAATAGTACTTTCCACCATGACCTTCTTAGATCCTACACCATCAATAGGCCTAATAATGGGGATCAACATTTTCCTATTATTCTTCATCTTTCTTGTAATAATTTTCCACATTTTGTTATCAATAGAGTTCCTTTTGAAGTTGTCTATGGAAAGAAATTACCTATCTTCATGTCCACAATTACAGTAGACATTCCAGCTAATAACACCTTGGCTAGTGCCCATAGAAAAATCTTAGAGGAAGTCACTAAAAATATTAAGAGTCACAATTGTGATATGTAGCTCAAGTCAACAAGAAGTCTAATTCTATTAAATTTCAAAAAAAAATGATTTACTACAGTTGAGAATTGAAAAGATAGAGATTAAAATCCATTGAAAGGCATCCAAAAATCAAAATAGCACTAAGATATTATGGTCCATTCCATATTATTCATAAGATTAATGAGAATGCATTTAGATTGGGCATTCCTCCTCACTAGATAATTCATAATTCTTTTCATGTCACTTTGTTGAAACCATTTAAGGGAACACCTCCAATTACTCATATTATTAATGACCCTCCTTTGTAAGAGGAAGATACTAGAATTCTCATGCATAAAGCAATTCTTGACCATAATCAAACCACAATGAGAATAAAAAATAAATATCACAGATATCTAGTCAAATATAAAAATTATTTTGTGGAAGAATCTAAATGGATTAAAAAATCAACACTTACTTTGACCTATAACAATATAATCAATGCCTAACGGTAGCTCACAATCACATCAAATATCCAATAGGCATAGATTCGCCACATGAGGCATTGTTTACGGAACCTTATTTTATAGGAAGGTGTAAATTGGTTGCATTAGGTTGTACTACCATGACGTTGGCCATCCTTAGAGTTGTCTTTGTACTATCAACCAACTGGGAACATTTGCTTTTTAATCCTTAAGAAATATTATGAAATTATACATATCACTATATTTACCAATATTCACTATGAAAATAAGTTGATTTTATTTTTATTGATTGCGGATTCTATTTATTTTCTACACGATCCATTACTTATTGTACAGGATACACGTGTGATATTAATTTCATCATGCATGGCGAATATACAAAATGATACAAATGTGTTATGGTGAACAAATGATTAAACATAGTTATGTGGAATTATTATTATTGGAATATGTAATTTAATGTGGAAATTGTACACTTTATAGTGTGAAAATATTATTGGAAAATCATACGTTGCAGATCATGGAAATATTATATTTTTAAGCTATTTTATAAACACAAGGACAATGCATGCACACATGTGCAATTGATATATTTTGGATGATTTATTAGAAGTAATAAAATATTATTTCGGATGTAAAAATGCTTAGAATATGATATATTAGATTTACTTTTGCAAAAGCAATTCATACAAGAAAAGGAAAAGCAAGAACACAAAGAGACACCTTCAATGTATTTTGGGCACAAAAGCTTTATTCAATTTTATAAAGACATGCATAGGGGAGATTCTCACCCATGCATGGGGAAAGTTTATGCCCAATCTTATATTATACAAGTTTAATTCATATTTTCTTTTAAAATTTTTCTATTTTATGTGAAGACTATTAGGGGTAAAGGTGCATGTGCCTACATGCCAGTGTATTAGTTACACTAGTAATACCTGCACCATGTATTAGTTATCCACATACTTGTACACTACATGTGGCAAGCATCCATCACTATCACTTTATTCTTTATTTTTTTAGTGACATTTGAATAAAGGGAAGGCTGGTCACACATTGTGACTCTTGGAGTTTCCACATCTTGTGTGTCTCTCTCTTGCTCTTGCTCCTTCCACCATAGCTTGTGCTTCCACTTCATGCTTCCACTTCATGGCTCATTCCCTTCAGCTGGTATCAGATCCATCTTCCCTAAGAGCTTGAGCCTGACTAAGCTTGTGGAGAATACCTTCAACTCAAGTTTCAATGGTAGCCACGGCTTCTCCACCCCGATGTATGTATTGAGCCCTATCTTTTACCTAGCTTCTTCCCCCACTTTGAGGCAGCTTATTCCATGGCATCACTCAGTGTACTATAACACCTTAGAGTGATTCTTAGATACAATAATATTATCAAGAGTAGCAACAAGAGCAACAACAATAGTGTGAATTGCACCTATTGCTGCTACCCACTTCTTGATATTCTCAAGCCCATCCTTTACTACTCTTGGCATTGCTCTCGGCACTTGGCAACATTGTGGACTCTTCCTTGACATTGATTGGTCTTGTGATTCTAAACATCATTTGAAGCTCTTGGGATCAACCATTGATTCAAAGTTTGTGACAGCTTTCTATCATACAATCTAGGACAACACTTACCTTATTGTTTGGAGGTCACTTATGCTTCTTGAGATGTGGGTCATCTGGGGATGCTATGGCAATGTATTGGAATGATAGGGGACTTATTTGAGCACTCATTTTCTCAGTTTTATAGAGTTTTTTACTACTATAATAAGCAAGATCATATGCTCTTTTATCAAGGATCTTGTATGTTTGTTTCTATTGGGAGCTACACTACGGTATACCGTTGATATTACATGCTCAGTTATGCTCTTTACATGCTCTTGAGTTGAGATTGGAGCTTTATCTCTTGACATTGGTTCTCATTCACTATTGTATATGGTCATTTGATGTTACAATAAGAGCTTTGCAAGTTACTTGAGAAATTTCATCTATAGGATATTAAGTATATTAGTTGTCCTTTACCTTATTATGTGAAGGTTAGTCAGGGAAATTGTCCACATTTTGATGAGCAGCAGGCCAAGATGGCCAAGATTCCTTATGCATCCACAATGGGCAATTTGATGTATGCTATGATAGCCATTTTCCTTGACTTAGCATTTGCAGTGGGAGTTGTGGCACGCTATATGGCTACACTTGGCAAATGGTATTGGGATGCCATCTCAAGGGTATCATAAGGTACCTTAAGGACACAACAATATTATGGTGGTGTGATGAGGATACATAAGTCATAGGATACATTGATTTTGATTAACAGGACATGCAGATAGTAGAAAGCCCTAGCTATATCTTCACCTTTGCTAGAGGTGTTGTTTCTTGGATGTCTAGGGTGCAAAATGCATGGCCCTATCTATTAAAAAGGAAAAGTATGTTGCATACACAGGCTTGCAAGGAGGCTCTCTTGTTAGGCCATCTAGTAGACCCTATCATTATTGATGAAGTCCCTACACTATATTCAGATTCCATGAATGCTTTTTAGTTGGATCAGATCTTCCATGAGAAGACAAAGCACATTGAGGTGCATTACTACTTTATTTGAGAGGTTGTTGAGGACAAGTTCATCATTTAAAGATAATAGCATGTTAATTACTTTGGTTTGCGTGGTAAGACCATTTAGTTTATTTAATTGTCTGCAATGTAATAGAGGTGAGAGCTTGTCAAAATCTCAACTAACCAAAATCTTGTATATCTGCTCACTAAAAGTCTCTCAACGAAGATTTTGCATTCCTTAGGAAGTTGATGGGGGCATTGGATGAGATGACTTATTTTCTCATCCTGTTGTACTTATGTACACTTTTATCATGTCACTATTTTCTTGTTCTCTCCTTACTAGGGACACATTCACCTTTAAGTAGGAGGTTGTTGGGGGTAAAGATGCATGTGCCTAGCCACCTGTGTTAGATACACTAACAATACCCACACTGTGCATTAGTTATCTGCATACCTATACACAGTAGAGGTGGTGGGCACCCATCACTATCACTTTATTATTTATTCTTTTAGCAACATTTGAATCAAGGGAAGGCCAGTCACACATTGTGGCTATTGGAGTTCCCACATCTTGCATCTCTCTCTCTCTATTTCTCTTACTCCTTCCACCATAGCTCTTGCTTCCTCTCCATGCTTCCACTTTAGGGCTCACTTGTATCTCTCTCTCTATTGCTCTTACTCCTTCCACCATAGCTCTTTCTTTCGCAAGGCCAGCAACAACACAAACTCTTGTAGGACTAGCCCATAGACTCTCATGATATTCATGCATGATATGCATAGTAGATAAGTAGCCTTGTTACACTACCCATAAAGGAGTACCTTTTTTATGTCTTGGGTGCTTTCAAAGAAATCCATTCTTCAAATAATAATCATATGCCTTCTTGTAATCCTTTTAAACTCTTCATTTGACCATCCATCTTTTCTTATCAAAGTACTTAGATGTTACCCAATCTAAAACCATTCACTAACATATATCTATTCTAAAAAAATATTTACCAAACAGACAGAACATTCATGATATCTTTACCATTTTAGTCTCTTTATCATCAACCATTATACTATCTTCATCTTCATATCTTGCCTTAGATAACATATCACCCACACTCAATCATCCTTTCCTAATATATGCCAAAATTCACAACTCATGGATTTAATGTAGGCAATCTACTATAGCATAACAATGTGAAGAGTAGAATAGCTCATAATCATCCCAAGAAGACGTAAACAATCTATTTCCGCAATCATTGGTGCTCCAATAAAATACTCCCTGTTACATTTCAAATTTGTAACCACTTTCCCAAATTCTCTTTGAGATTGTGGATATCTTCTTTGTCTCTCATTCAACACCTTTGCCTGAACTTCTCATAATCATCATACCCACAATAGTCCAACTAATGCCTATAAGGGTTGTATCAATAGTGATAATAATGGGCCTTTCATTTTCATAATTAGCTTCCCTCAAAGTAGATGCACTCTTTAAAAATCCCTTTATCTTCTCATAACCTTCTTGTGCATTGTATCCCATTGGGATTTCTACCCTTTTCTCAATAGTTGATAGAGAGCATATGGAATATGTGCAAAGTGAGGAATCAAGAAGAGATAAAACACACAAGCTCCCAAAAACCTCCTCATATCTAAAAGTGATAAGCAAGTCTCTTTGATCCCCTCAATAGCATCAAGGATGGCCTTTTGCTATATAGACCACACATGTGTCCAACAATCAAAATCTCATTCACCCCAAAGATGGACTTTTTCCCTAAAAGATTGAGATTCACCTCTTTGATTCTAGTTAGGATCATTCCATATATTCACTAAAATATTATGCAACAAATCTCCTACATCTATAATCATTCAATTTTTCATCTTTATTCTCTTCTAGGCACCCTTTTATCAGCATGCCATCCAAAATAGGCATAGTGAGATGTGGTATCTAATCTTGCAATACTGTGGTAAAGTGCACATTTGCACTAATCCTAATGGTGCCCTCACAATAGTGTGATAGTTTTTTGTACTCTTGCATTCATGTCTCCGTTTTCTCACATGGTATCAAAGCATATCAAGATCCCACCCTAGCTAGCTCACATGCTTCACAGTTTTAGCTCACTTTTATTTTTGAGACAAGGTAATAGTGATTCAGGCACTATCTACCATCATGTCTTAGTAACTCATAGCCTCCATTCAATCCTATTTTCTCTCTTATCACTCTTACAAGATGTAGAAGTTGAGAGGCTCCAACTACCAAAGTTGGAGTTTCAAGATGCAACTCTACCTCAAGTAGGTAAATTTATGGTCCATTGTTGATGGTGCAAACAAGGACCCACCACAAGAGACTGACCTAGCCTTCCTCACATGGGAGAAAAATGATGTAGCTACATCAACAAAGATCATTCTTCATTGTAATGGTCACCACATACAAATAGTATGTAGCTTGAATACTACCAATCTTATTTGGATGAAATTTAAGGATGTTCATGAAAAGAAAGATGACATCCATCAAGTTACTACCTTTCTACAAACTTGTAACTATACCATGCAAGAAGGGCACTCATTGACACAATTTGTTGAGAAATGGTAAACTATCCTTGACGAAGATTTTCTCACATGCTTGGAGATTTTTTAGAAGCTCCAAACTACCCTTATTCTATCCTTCTTACCACCTTCTTTGCATGCTTTCATAAGCACATACTCCAACTCTTCTCAATCTGTTTGCAAATTGGTGGCCAAAATCCAAAGAGAGAATCTTCTAATGGGGATATCCTTAAATAAATGGCTCTAGCCACTTCCATCAAGCGTCTAGACAAGAAAAATGGCAATCATAAGCAAAGGTCTACTACCCCCAGGGGTGCACCCAATAGAACATGTATGACACCGCACAAGTTTAAAGAAATGATATTTTAGTTGGTAACATTTACAAGATTACATATACAAAATGGGTTTTTGAATCTATAAGCTTAGTAAAGTAAGAGAGGCCATTTTATGGCCCTATAGCATGTAAAGAAATGATATTTCTCAATACCCTTTGGATACATGTTATATAGATACTTTCTTATAGGTGCACCCCTCAAGGTCTACTATTGCACCATTTTCTTTTCCCAAACTCAATCCTCACCTACCTCAAAAAAAGAAGAAACAAGGTCCCCCATCCAACATAAAAAATCCTAACTACTATACCATTTGCTCTTGCTTCAAAAGACAAGGTCGCCAAGAGAATGAGTGTTGGAACAAGAAGGAGTATTCCCTATAGAAACAATGAGTGTAGAAACATCGGGCCACAAACTCTAGTTCCTGAAAAATATTTGGTGGTAAAGCCCAATCACATATTACAATAGTTGAAAATTATGAAGGGGATCCAACTTTGCTCTAGATGTTTCCATCCTATCTCAAAACTCTTACACTTTCCAACACACATGATACTTGGATATAAGAGCTACCCATCACATGACACATCATCATAAATGGCTCAACAACTTTATTACTTGTGATGGTCCTTTGCAAATCACATTGGGAGAAGATAGATGACCCAACAATCTCAAGGCTGTGGATATCTTCACGTCTAACTATCCAATAGTCAATCACCACCATCTCCAAGGTATACTACATACCAAACCTTTGTGTAAGAATCCACTTTCAATAAGCGAACTCATTGCCACACTAGAGTCAATGCTTTATTTATTCACACCTCATATATTCTCACCTATCTACATTCTGATGATTCACGCTTCACTCTTGAATGCCCACAAAAAAACAATCTATATGCTTTAAATACATGTGTTCTTGCTCCATCTTCTACATTTAGTACACAACTCACAAAATCCAAATAAAAAGAAAAATATTCATTTCTTTGGTATTTTAGAGGTTAGATAATATTTCTAATTTTTTTTTCTTCAAGAAATGAACATAAAACAACTTGAAACAGACATTCCATGGTCCTTGTCTCCACTTTTCTTTTGTGAGTCAAGCACCCTTAGTAAAGTGTCGCACTTTTCATATTTTTCTTCCGATACATCCACACATCCCCTCTTTAACTTGTATGCTCATATTTTGCATGGACCCATGCCAACTATCTCTCTTCTTAGAGCTAAATACATCCTCACCTTTATCGATGACTACACCCACTTCACCTTTTTCTACTTCTTTGCACTAAAGTTTGAAACATTTCATAACTTTAAAGTGTATAAGGACCTTCTTGAAAACCAACTTGACCAATAAATCAAGATTCTCCAAACTAATAATGGGGGAGAATATTCCTCCAATGAGCTCGATGAATATCTTTAGACAAGTGGCATTTGACATGACAATTTCATACCCTACCATCCTTAACAAAATGTGTTTTTGAATGCAAAAACTACACCCTCATGAATTCTTCTCTTAGTCTCGCATAGTTAAGTAATGATTATTGGGAGGATGCTATCACTACCGCATGCTATCTTCAAAATCGGACTACCAACAAAACTACATACGAGTCAACCATGTACTCTTTGGTATGGTCATCTACCTCATTTATCACATTTACAGATTCTTTTCTTACCATGCTACATAGTTGTTCCTTTTGATTTCTCCAAAAAATTCAATCCAAAGGCCAAACCATACATCTTTGTCAACTATGGTGATCGCTTTGTCATGAAGGCATATTATCTTTATGACCTTACTCATTAAGATTCTTATTCACCTAAGGTATAATCTTCCATGAAGATCGCCATTCATTTTAACACCATCCAAGCTCTTGTCCCCTTCTCATCATGGAGCATCTCTCCCACCTTTGCTTAGAGGCATGAATTGCTCACAAAAATGGCATGTCTCATCCCATTGGCTTTAAAAAAACTAATAAAATTTAATGAATACAGAATCAAAGAAAATCCTAACAATTAGCAACCATGAAAGAAGGCAACTATGTGAGTTGAGTCTGGCTTGACATTGCACCTTGGGAGTGGTGGTTACACCACCTTGGAAACATAGTTTTTAAGCATACTATTATTTATTTTATTTATTTATTATTTGCATATCTATTTTTTTTTGGACATGCTAATTTATTGTGTCTCTTTTTCTTTTCAATTCTCATATGCGAGCCATTCACAAACTAGACTAGAGAGGGAGTATGGAAGGCATGAAGCATCTTATGAACAAGCTATTCTAGTGTCGAGAAGATATAGTAATCTTTAATTCAATAATTTGTGGTTCTATATGCACTTACACAAAATGTTTGATCTAACTAACCTTGATTGTATATCTCTTACTTAGGGAAACATTGTTATGCCTAGCCATTCCAAGAGGATGAGATCTCTAATTAGAGATCTCATCCTGTGCATTTTTCATATGCATACTAGATATACAAATCATGTTGTAGTAATTTTTCTTATAGATTTCTCTTAATGTATGATGTACAAACTTTTAACATTCTTTCTTTTAAGTACATTCAATTGGGGTTTAGTAGCCCATTTTGGACTTAGTTAGGTATAATCATTTCTATTTGTATGCTTCCATTGGCTTTTATACAAGTCTAAGAAGTAAAGATATAGTCTATCTTTGACTAGATAATAGATATACATAGTAGGGATTTGTCCCTTTGTAGGGCCAAATCCTTGGTAAGTTCATTTTCACTCTATAATCATCAGCAAATTTTTATCCACTATCATC
Source organism: Lygodium microphyllum (assembly GCF_053477565.2). Classification (NCBI taxonomy): domain Eukaryota; kingdom Viridiplantae; phylum Streptophyta; class Polypodiopsida; order Schizaeales; family Lygodiaceae; genus Lygodium; species Lygodium microphyllum. The sequence goes on along the minus strand of NC_141144.1, from coordinate 95,639,088 downwards.
CAAATACATGTTGGTATAATCCGTAATATTTGACTTTTTGTTTCTTATGCATTTTTGTCACCTATTCTAATGTATATACCGACATAATCTCTTCTAAGATTTTTTCAATAGTTATTCAAATGAAGGGGCTTGATATTTGAAAACACGTTTATATGCATTTCGATCTTAAATTTCATTGGTATATTCGTCATCTATTGTAATATTATTTGTGAGTTTTCTTTCAATAAAATATATTCCTTTTTATTCAATTTATAAATAATACTTTTATAATTTTATGTATGTAAAATGTGAAAAAATGGTATTTAGAAAATCCCTACCATTGATATACACATATATTTATGAGTGACTCCTCCCACTCTCCCCCCAAGCTAGGGTAGAATTATGGCTTAGATTAAGTCCTTAGGTTAAGTCAAGCAAAGGCTATGATGGGCTACAAAATGCTTAAGTTAGACTAGTCTACAATAAGATGCAAGCTAGGCTAGGCTAGGCTACACTCAAGCTAGGCTACGCTAAGCTCAAGCATAACCTACGTCCAAGGGATGCTAGAATTAAACTAGACACCAAGAATTGCCATTACCAAAAGTACACTTTGTCTAACCTATCCTTACTATGCCTTTTGTATTCTAGCCTATGTGTACCCTTATGCTTATCCTAAGCATCTAGCTTCATCAAGTGCCTAGCCTAGCCTAGCCTAAGCATAATCTAGATCTATGCATAATTTATGTATAGCCTCATCACCAGCCTAGCCTAGCCTATAATGTAGGTCTATGCACAATCTAGGTATAGATGTTGTTAAACTAGATACAACATATAAGGGTAGGCTATGAAATAGCTTAGCATAGGGTAAGCATAGGCTAGAGTAGCAACTTGCCTATGGATATGGTAGGCATATGCTAGGCTAGGCTTCAAAAACACTATGCAAATCTAAAACTTAGAAATTCATAGCTATATATTGGCACTTTTAACTCCAATCATGTGGTTTTCCAATTCAAGTCTAGTTCTTGTATTGTAGAGTATATATACACACATGATTTTATAAAGATAGAAAAACTATAACTAGAATAATATCCTCAGTTTATCATATCAATAGTCAATATAAGGGATGAGGTGAATATCGACGATATTTAATATAAAAAATACTTGTCAATTTGTTTCTAATGTTTGGCCCCACCATCGAAATAGTTGTTGGTATAAGCATTGGTATGAGTATATTAGTATATTTATTGATATAAGTGCCTCGAGGAGCTTCTTCATCCTTTGCTTAAGCTTGGATTCAAAGCTTCAACTCAAGGTTTCATGGCAGCCATTGTTTGTTTCCATGTATGCATTGATTCTTCCTTCTTCCCGCTTGCTCCAACTTGCTCTGCACCTTTTGACGAGCTTTTCAAGGCTTAGTTGAGCCTTGTTGAGTGATTATTGAGCCAAGGAGCATCCATTTTATCCCTTTTGAGTGGATATAGAGCATTTTAGAGAAGTTATGGACATCTAATGGTAGCTTGACAGCATTGTTGTATTTTGTCATAACGTTTACATGTGGTATCGAAATCAAAATTTTTATAGCTAAATACGAAGAGTGAGATGAGAGCTACAAATTTGGACTCTCATAGAGTTGATTTTTTACAATTTTTTGCTATTTATTTCACATAGGAAAAAATAGTTTTGGTTTGGATAGAAAACAATAATTTTCATAATGTATGTTTAATGCTTCAAGGATACTATTTTGGTACCCAGATGGTATGGTTATGCTTTTGGGACTGGTTTAACATTGAAATAACTCAAATTTTACTATGCTTTTAGTGTTGTAATAATAAAAAAGTAATAATTATCAATGAAAAGATTATGTCTCATGCTCACTGATGCTTTACGAGATACTCAATGGTGGATGTACCACTACTTCGATTATTATATATACTTCCTGATATGCTATGGCATGCTTTTGAGCTCAAATTTGGGCTTTGTTGCATTGATCTTGGCTATGGTTATATGACTTGGTTACTTCAATGGCTTATGTGGTTATGGCCTGAAGAATCTATTGGGTTTTATATTCACATCTTATGCTTCATGTATCTTAGATACTCAGATGTCATGTACTTGATGTTTTGAGCTTGCATTGCTCTTTGGAATTTAATTTTGTTCCAATGAGAGTTATTACATAGAGCTTTGGATTTATGCAGTTGAGCTTGAGCTTACTTTCATGGAGATCATGGAACACTTACTTCATGTAGATACTCTTTTGATATGTATTGGATGCAGTTTCCTTATAATGGGCTGATTTGATCACTTACTTTAGACCTGGCACTAATGTTTGTCAGTGTGTTGTTGATGATATTTATATACTTCTGGGTTATGAATCGATCTTTTCTTAGTGGGTTATGCATTTGGCAGCTCTTTTCTCTTTACCCTAAGATCTTGTATGTGCATAATGTCTATGCCTACGGCATGTATGGTTACTAACACACTATATTTGTGATAGCCTTTGAGTGTCAATTGTTGTTCCTTGTCTTTCTTTCTTGGTTGCTCACAATTGGTTATTGGTATACTATGATAGTTTACTATTATATAAGCTTTCCATTTAGTTTTATGTATTCTAATTGAGGGCAATCACTTGAATTTAATAATTACTTGATAACAATCTGTGGACATCTCACCATTTTGGCAGTTTCTCTTGCTTGGCTCTTAATTTGATTGTGATTTTGGGGCTGTTGTGCTATTATTTACAATAGCTTTTTTGTCTTAGATTATTCTTTTATCTCTTACATTATGGCTCGTGGATTGAATGTCAATACTATTGGAAGGCATAAATCTAGCAGGTTCTAATGCAGAAATTGCAAATTAAGCCATTGAGGCATAAGGGTGTAAAGCTTGAACATTTTAATACAGATGATTGGGCTGAACTCGGTGAGTTATATAAATCTACAATTATTTTCTCACTCTCCAAGCGTGTCTACTATAACGTTGTCTCTAATGGGCAGACTGCATGCAGCTATGGGACAAGATTCACTATGTCTATGAAGCAAAGCCCTATCTCTAAAATGTATTGATTGAAGCAACTCATGGATCTTTGTATAAATGAGGGGACCTCCATGTCCACCCACTTGAATGAGTTTCATTCTATTTTTGGCCACTTGTCTTTGTAGGTAATTGAATTTAAGGACAATTTTCCTCCCCTATTCTTGTTGGTTACATTTCCTGAGTCATGGGATACATTCCATACTGCTATGTGTGCAAATATGCCCATAGATGGACTGAAATTGTAAGACGTAGAGGGTGCACCCCCATTATCAAATAGACTCATTATTGCTTCTGGATTTTTAGGGTGATAGATATTTATGCACAATATGCTTATTTTCATACCATTTTCCATCGCTTTTATTTGACCCAGTCCAAATACTTAACTAGTGATACTAGGAGATATTTGTGCACCTTCTTCAATGAAGAAGTGGTTTGCTATGACAAGAGATGAAAGGGGTTCATGAGGAACATATATATCTTTGAAAACTAGGAAGAAATCACATCCTCCAATAATTTTATTTTGTTGTCAAAAAGTGTTTATCATTTTTTCTTCCAAAACATTTTTTGCAAGAACCAATAGAAAATTATTATATTATGATTCATCAAACCAATTATTAATAGCTTTGTATTGAAATAACCTCCCTCGAGCAAATTTGTAGTTGGTGGGTTGAGAGGCTCTTGAATGAAGAGGTTAATAGAAAGAATGTCGATGCTTTTCATATATCTATCATGCTTTGACAGTTAGAGACAATAGTGGTAGAGTGGTAATGACCACTGTGGAAGAGACTCTTAAAAGTCTCATTCTCAGTCATGTCTCACAGTAACTCCCATTGCCGTAAGTCTACATTGACTTGTCACTATTGTCGAAAGTATGGTTATATTCTAACGCAATGTAATAAAATGCACAATGATAAGTGTAAGGAAAAGGAAAAGTATAAAGTGTAGGAAAAGAATGATGATAGAATTGGTCCTAGCAAGTCCAGTGTCAAGATTGAAGAGATTAATGTCATGTAAACTGATTTTGATTATGACTACATACTTGCAACTTCTTATCTTGATTTTTCCTAGTTGACTAATGTCTCATCTACCTATGCTTTTTCATGTTGATTGCTTGATTCAAGGGCTTTATTTCATGTCACCCCTCACCATTGAGAGTGGTTCCACTCATATTGCAACATGACATGATTTGTCAAGTTGGATAATGACCTCACATTGGATTTTGTTTTTATTGGAGATATCCAACTATAGTTTTCTTCAAGTAGTACGTTTAGTTTGTATAATGTATGCCATGTTTCAGTTTTGACCAAAAGCCTCCTTTCAACTGGATAGTTGGATGATGCACATTATGTTGGATAGTTTGATTAAAAGCCTCCTTTCAACTGGATAGTTGGATGATGCACATTATGTTGTATCTTTTGGTGATTCCTCATGGAAGCTTATTCGTGGGAACCTTGTCTTGGCACAAGGTGCCATGTTTGGTGCTCTTTATTCCTTACTTGTATATTCTATTCACCATGTTTTGGCAATGGTTGTTATACCTCATATATCGTTATAGTATCATCACCTTGAGCACATGTCATTAAAGGGAGTGAAAATTCTTACACATCTGTAGTATCTTTTGCTCCTTAAGTATTTTGATTCTTGATCATTATATTTATGGGTAGGCAAGCTTATAGCTCACATAAGAAGTCACGCATTATACACATGGGTGATCCCCTCTAGATCGTGTTCCTGATGCTTGTGGAATTGTGCCCTATAAGTCATTCCGTGTGGTGTGAAGTATTTAATTACTTTCATTGATGATTGCTCACATAAGGTCTGGGCATACACCATAAAGCATAAATGAGAAGTCTTGGCTACATTTTAGTGTTGGCTTGCTTTTGTTGAGAGCCGATATGGGTATAGACTGAAATACATATCATCTTATAATGGAGAAGAGTATATATCTAAAGTGTTTGAGAAATTTTGTGAAAAGAGGGATATTAAGTGTCAATTGACTGCCTTGTGTACCCACCCCAAGATGGTATAGCTAAGCTCATGAATATGACGATTCAAGAGTGAGTTCGTAGTATGCTTAGCTAGGTAGACTTACCATAGCACATTTGGACTAAGCTAGTTACTACTATCGTACATTTGATTAATCGAATCACATGCACTGTTCTTGATTATTATTAGGTTGTAGAGGAGGTATGGTCTAGAAAACCTCCATCTTATGCTCATTTACATATCTTTGGTTGTGAGGCTTTGCGCCATGTTCCCAAGGACAAGCACAATAATCTAGTTCCTAAGTCCATGAAATATATCTTTCTTGGTTATGTGGACGTATGTGAGATGAGCTATTGCCTATCATATCTACAGGCTCGGAAGGTTGTCCATAACCATGATATTGTTTCTATTAAGAGAAAATGCATAAGTAGTCTGAGTAAATCATTGAGGTACATAGGGTGATATTTCAGGAGAAGCCTCATATTATTGTATAGCTAGCTAGATAGCTTGTAGTAGATGATGTTGCAATGGCCCAGGACCATGATGTTAGACTAGAGGTACAAGCCTCACAACCTATTTTACAATGGTCTACTAGAGATAAACGTCAAATTGATTGGTTTGCACCCTCTATGGATTATGTTATGGTAACAAATGCGGATGAGCCTCTTAGCTATGATGAGACCATGCATAGAGATAATAGTTGCTCTTGGAAGAGGGCCATGCAATTAGAATCTACCTCACTGTAGAAAAATCATACGTGGGATTGGGTTCATTTTCCTAATGAGAAATGTACTTTGACATGCAAGTGGGTGTAAAAGTTAAAGATTGGTTGCTAAGGATTTTAAGTAAGAGCATGGTGTTGACTTTGATGAAGTCTTTTCTCTTGTCATCAAGATGACTATCCTACACTTGGTTTTGGCTTTGCTTGCATATCTCGATCCGGATCTATATCAGATGGATGTCAAGATAGCTTTCTTACATGGGGACTTACGTGATGGGATTTATATGCAGCAATAGCCTAAGGGCTTTGAGATAAAAGGCAAGGAACACCTAGTGTGTAAGTTGAGAAAGAGGCTTTATGGCCTTAAGCAAGCACCTATGGAATAGTACCACAAGTTGGATGCCTTCATGCATTCAAGGCATATATCCATAGTGATATGGATTTGTATTTATACACAAAGAAGGCCCGTGATGGTAGCCTTATGATTTTGAAGCTCTATATGGATGATATGCTAATTGCTGGAAGTGGTCATGATGAGCTAGATGCCTTGAAATGCCAGGTTAAGAAGAGCTTGGAGATGAAGGACATGCGACATGTCTCATATATTCTTGGGATACGCATCACACGTAATCACTCTCAGCGACTCCCTTACTTGATGTAAAAGGATTACATCTAGAAGGTCCTTGAGTGATTTCATATATAGTATATTAAGCCTATTGACTTTTCTTTACCTTCTTATGTGAAGGTTGGTTAGGCTGATTATCTATAGTCTAAAATGAGCAAAAAAGTGAGATAGCCAAGATTCCTATGCATCTATAGTAGCCATTTTGCTCATTAGGGCCAAAAACGCTTCAAAAACGACACTTGTAAGAAAGTGATTAAGCTGCTAATTAGTTTAGATTTAGGAAGAATAAAACCTCTAAATTTGGTTGTCCAGATGTGATTAATGAGAGAATATTTGGTTCATTGAAGAGGTCGGCCATTAATTGCCCTCATCTGTTAATCCAAATCAGAGGTCACCTTTTCGGCCGTTTTTGTCTTGGAATTTGAGAGATTTTGTATTTTCGAGATTTTTGCACGAAATTCGCATTTGTTTGCTCCAGCGCTTTCTTTCTACACAGTATTCTCTTTTGCCGTTCTTTTTGTTGCACTTGCTTCCCATCACTGTGAGATTCTTGCTCTGTTCATTTGCTAAAATGTCTAGCAATATCTCTTCAAATAACACAGGCGGAAGCACACGTAAATACAAGCTAACTGTTCAGCTAGATCCGATTTACACATCTTGGAGAAGTATACATCATCGAGTATTGATAGATGAGATCAAAGCCAACAGGTTGCGAACACAAGGAATGAAGCATATAGATTTGTGGGTGGACGAAAATATTTATCCCAGGGATCCTTCTACAAGTAAACCACCTCCTTTTTTCAATGTCCATGAATATATAAGATATGTTGGAGAAGGTTACAATGGGATGCTTGGCTACTGTATGAGGTTATACTCTACATCTTACACATATATAGCTCAAATACACGAAATGAAAAAAGCACTAGAAACTATACAAACAAATATTTTAGAGTTGACAAGTCAAATTGATGTTTTGAAAAATGTTAACAAGTCACTGCAGGATAAGCTACCACGCTTGAGAGAAACTCCAGTCAGATTTAGAGAGAGGAAGAGACCATTAAAAAATATAACCAACTTGTGTGAGAGAGCAAAGAAAAGGAGACTAAATCTTACAAAGAAATATGTCTCTAACATATTAGGCATCAATATCCGAGAGAATGAGGAAAGAATCGAACTTTTGAAGGAAACCATGAATAAGAAAGATATTTTGAGGATTCTTAAGTCACCCAAAAATGCGGATTTGAGAGGTCCAACTCTCAAAGAGTTAGTGCAGGACTTAAAAGGCACGGTGAAAGCAAATGAAATTGTAGAGACATGTGATACTATGGGTATAAGTCGGAAAGGTTATCGTGCTATCTCTAGATTATGGTTTAAAAATCTTAGACGCAATAGGGTAACTATATTTGGATTGCCCCGAGCCCTTGCCGTTTCGACTGCAAGAATTGCCATGAATCGCAAGATTCCACATGTTTTTGGAGATTACATTCACATCGAAAGGTCTATGTCCTATGAAAAACAAAAAAAAAGTAATTTTTATTACAATGCGTTTAACAATATATGGGTTGATCTAAAAAACGTGCAAATTGCAATGGTTCACATGTATAAAATCACAGTAGAAGAAAGTTATGGTGTTCTAAAGTTTGCCTTGAAGTTGGATGAAGCACATATTCAAATGGGACAGAAGATGAAAAGAATTAGCATTTGCCTCATGAACATAGCATTAGACCATAGCAATGGTGAGGGCCAAGCTCCATTGCATAACATCCAATCCGAGATGGAGATTTGGTGGATTGGTGCAGCTCAGGTACCAATTGAAAATCATCAAACGTTGAAATGGTTGTTCAACCATACAGGTATTCCAAATATCATTAAGTCTCAAAGTGAAGGCGAAATGTTGGTAGTTGATGGGGTTAGTAATTTTAATGTGGAATGGCATATGAGTGCTGATTTAAAAACTATCAAATGTATGCTTGAAATATGTAATGGTGCAAATGCAAAATATCCTTGCATTTATTGCATGGAAAGTATTGGATCCAAAGATTGGAGTAGTTTGCGACCAGTAAGAAGAGCCCCAAATAGAGACTCTATAGATTTGAGTAAATTTAAAAACATAGAAGACATCTGGGATCCCATTCTTTCAATCTCTCTTAAGAATGTTCATATTTGTACTTTGCATGCAGAGATTAGAATAATCGATAAGCTTCTCAGGTTGCATCTTGACTACGCATATTCCATTAAGCCATTATCTTTATCAGATGAGTGTATTGATAAATGCGATGCATTACTATCAAAAATGGGATTTCATGGAGGCCAAGTTCACTTGAGAAAGGATCCAATACTTTCAGGAAAAACAAGAGATATCTTGGTCGATGTCTCTATGGGAGGCTCAAAAGCTAGACGATTCTTAGGAAACCATTCTAGAAAGCAGGTGAGTGCAGCTTGGGAGTGTTGGAGAGAGCTATGTGAGATCACAACAAATGTTGCAAGCACACCGAGGCTTGCATTTCTTAGAACGGAGGTTTGGATACACCTTGATGTTTTTCTGAAACTCCTCAGGCAACATAAGACAACATATACATATGCAGAAGAGTTCAAAAAATCAATCACAAATCTTGTTCAGGCGATAAAAGAGGCATGGGGAGAAAAAGATATCACTCTTTATTTGGTAAAGTAACAATTATTTAATATGGGTTTATTTTGACAGGTTTTTCAATTGGTATAAAATAAGTGTTACTTTGTATTGCAGCATATTCTTCATATTCATGGGCCTTACTTTATGGAGGAGCATGGCCCCTTAGCAACTTATAGTAGCCAAGGCATGGAAAAATCCCACTATCAAGCAAGCACAAGTTATTTTCGAAGCACAAGGCATGGGGAAGGAGTTACAAAAAGCAATGCTTTGGAGGAGCTATTCAATTGGTTTTTTCGACGACAACTTCAAAGAATGCAGATAAAATATGGCAATGACACATGAGCAGTCGCACTTTTATATATAAGAAAGAATATATACAAAGCTAGCTTTCCTAAACTCTCACATTCTCTTCCTCCTCAGAAATCTTTCCTCTACAACGTAGAAAATTTCTTCTCTTGTAGCTAGCTATAGATTTTACATTAGTTCGGTTTGCAACCAAGGCGTAGGATGTGAACGCCAAAAAGTATCCTGCTCTAGAAGCAGAGTAACCTGGACCGTAGCCAAAAATTCTAATTGCTACAGTCTTTTCCAAAAACATTACTTTGTGGGCATTATATTGTAATCTTGAGAAACCTAGAAGCCTTGTAAGAGCTTTAATACAAAGTATGGGCCATGCTACATCCTCGGAGAAACTATTATGAAGTACTAAAAAGGAATTAGGGTCAATCCTAGCCAAGTAGTGGCCGAGTGCAATGTCTTTCAATGTACTACCACCACCTCTCGATCCTTTGCCACGTCCTAAGAAGTTATCTGAATCAGCAATCTCCAACTGCAAATAAAACCCATACCGAATGAGCGTGAAACTCAAAGCTACCAATGTGTAAAAGCAAATTCAAAATTATCTTACCACTTGGTTTTCATCGTACTCCAATTTAACTAGATTCCATAAATTTATTGATGATGATGTCTCATTGGTGTTAATCAATTCTTTAACGTATTCAAACTCCTCTCTTCCAAAATTGGAAATCCCAAGTTGGCTTTGCATGCGATTGAACTCCTCATCAGTAATACTCAACTCTTTCTCAGCTTCTTTTTCCTTTTCAAAACAAAGAGAGAGGGCCTCACCAGCATCAATAAACTTATCATCTACAATTTATTTATCAAGTTTGAGTAAGCCTCTGCAATAATGGCTAGACAATCATCTTCCCTAAGATTGAAAAGTTTTTGAATATCTGACAGTAGAATATACTCCTTCTTCTTGAAAGGTATAGATGGTAGAGAAGGAACAGTATGGTGAGAACTCTTATCAGTTATAGGGTTTGCATTTCCTTGGCTCTCTTCAATGATGGTCTCAGCTTTGAAGTGAGCAACAACCAACTTCTCAGCAATAGAAGCCTCAAAATCTGCATCTACAACCTCCTCTATTTCCTTTTCATCTACCAAGTCATCTAACATACAAAAGCTAGCAGACTTTGCTCCTTCCAATTGTTGCTCATTAGCTTTCAGAGGATATTTGACAAGGGTGAAAACAATAAAAGCAGCAGATTTTGACATAATCTTACAGTTCTTGGAATGAGTGGAGCACAATATGTCTCTTGCATAAAACCTGTCCAGAAAGTGGGTACCACACCTCTTAGTAAACACTGACTTTTCATTTCCTGTTGACCCACTAGGAACATGGACATATTCCTTTGTAACAACTTCAATAGAAGGACCTGCTAGATTTTCAAACTCCAAAAAGTCCTCCAAAAAATATTTTTTACAATATTGCAAAACACTGTCAAGGTCCCAATCAGGATTAAAGACATTCTTAACAACTCCATAGAAAGAGAGATCCATGCCATTCTGAAGGATAAAGTCAAGAAGCCTCTCTAATGGAGTGACATCAATAAGCTCTAATACTCCAAGAACTCTCATTGCCGACTTTCCCTTCCCTGGAGATGTGCTTGGCATTCTAACACTGGTGGCAAAGCATGGGGAAGAAACATAATGCATAGGCTCATCACATGTTGAAGCCCTTGAGCCTCTTGAAAGCCTTCTCCTTTTCCCAGTTCCTGGCAGAACCTTGGAGCCCAGAAAATTTGTAGGTTCATTTTATGACACGGCGCAATGAGACTCACACGCTAGACACAAATGTTCGTACTCGTGCCGTATCGGGAATGCAAACCATAACAACTCAAAGCAAAGGGCCACAACCGAAACGATGCGACAAGGCAAAACCTAAATCAGCAATCACACGCCCTCACGCAGTATCGGGTTAGGAGTCTGGAAACGAATGCCGTGCCAAAGCAAGACAAGAATAGCTAAGCCTGAAATGATGTGAGCAGGCAAAAGCACAAAACAAGAACACTCACTCTCGCACCGTATCGGGAGAAAAATGAGAAGTCCACAAAGAAAGCCAAAAAAGCCATGCAAATGACCGGACACCCCCTTATGTAGGGCGTGCAATAATGCCACGTGGCACTAGCCGTTGGACACTGACACATGGCACTAGCCGTTAGGCGACACGTGGCCGACAAACACGTGGCAAACACATGGATTGATCGTTAGTCGACACGTGGCATATGGATGTTAGGCGGACACGTGGCACAATCAATGTGAGACACATGTCTGACATGTAGCATGGTTGATGAGGGTATATAAGGGACCATTTTGCTTACGTGTACACTTTACATTCTCTTGAGCTCTCGCGCCTTGCTTGCCCAATACGGAGCGATCCGAGTGCTACGTCTACTGCGTAACTGTCCTCTCGCATCATATCGGTTCCCATCGCCCAATTTAGAGCGAGGGTGCTTTTGCCTCTTTCCCGATTTCCTCATTTTGCATCATTTCGTGGCCATTTTCCTTGCTACTCACTATGTTTTTGTGAATGCTTGATCGATATGGAGCGAGGGCGTCCTTCAATGGTCTACCTAATTGCCATCTCACATCATATCGGGCTTTCTCATCTCGTTGTCCTCGTCTCCGATATGGCACAAACGTGACCATACATCTTGTTCGTTTGTTCCTCCTCATGCCGTATCCTGCTTGCTGTGTTCTTGTCAGATTTTTGAGAAATTTCCTATATCATTTTTGTCTTTCTGGCTCTTTTATTTTCTCCTCTGCATGGCAAGGACAAAGCAAACTGCAAGAAAAGTTTATGTGGATAGGAAGGACAGTGGGGGTAGAAGGAAGTTACAATTTGATGAATCTGAGGACGAACCCTCTTCAAATATTATTGAGACTGGGCCATCAGAGGCCCCACAGCATTTTGCCCACAGAGATCCCCCTCTACACCAGGTGTTGGCCTAGCATCTTCCATGGAGTTAAAGCATTTTAGTGCAGAGAATGTTTCTTCTCATGAAGTTGAAGAAGCAAAGGGTGAGACTTCCCCTGTGAAGGATTCATCCCCTCCAATTGCACTTGAGCCTACTTCTGCTCGAGCCAGTGAGCCTCCCAAGCCACAAAAGAGAAAGAGGAAGTCATGGTTCTTCTACATGCAGAGGTGTTTCAGTGAGATTAGAAAAGCCCAGAGAGCTACAGAGCACGTGATTCCAAAGGCTGCTTTCATAAGAGTTGTTAAATAAATCTTTGACAGATTGTCTAGAGTGGTAACTGTCTTTGGTCTAAATAAGAAGTGGCAACTCTCAGCAATCCTTGCTCTACAAGAGGCTACAAAAGATTTTTTTATTGATTTCATGAACAATACTTACATTGCTGCTGCGCATGCTCATAGAATTACCCTTATGAATAAATATTTCAGCATGATTAGCAGAATCAGATATAGGTTCGATAAAGTGTTGAGGCCCTTGCCTTCCAACGATCAAAAATCCTTTGAAATCCTTAATATTCCCCCAAAATTGTCTAGGAAAGGGAAAAAGCTAAAGGGTGAGGATGTAACTCACCTTTACTCTACAAGGGGTGCCACTCAGCAAGAGTTTATCTTGAGTGAAAAAATTTAGGAGCTATTGGAAACTGAAGACGAAGTTTACAAGAGGAAAGCCGCATCACTTGCTCCCATCAACAACGAGAGGATGGGTAAAGTGTATGGGCAAATAGTTGTGAATGTTTCTGCGGAACCTGAGGAGGATTACCTTAGTATATCTCCTGAGGACAAGCCCATGTTGGAGAAAAGGGATGTCCAACTATCTGACTCCGTTGTTTTTTGTTGCATAAGGTAAGGCTTATAGGTTCAAGTATATTTTATATGTAATTTGTATTGATTTTGATCGATTCAAATAGCTTTTGCTATTGACTGCAAGGCATTCGTCTCTTCTCTCACTCGTGATATCCGTAGAGCCATATATGTTGTTGATCCACTTCTCTCAGTGGAACTATTTGCAAGATCTGGGTCTAATATTGCACCATTCTTTCATACTTTTGATAGTGTGACAAATTATCACATCTTTTTCCCTTATGTAGAAATGTATTTTTCTTTTCTGTAGAGGAAAATTTATATTCATTTGCTTTCACCCTTCTGCTCACCTCTATTTTGAATTTGCAGAGGGCATTGGAGTCTGATCTATATTAACTGTCTTACTAGAGAAATTATATTTATGAACTCTCTCAGCGATGTTCATGGCCAAGCACGAATGTATGTTGAAAGAAAATTACTTGCTTTGATTATATTTACAAAAAATATTTTGAACTTACAAAGCTTCCTTTTGTAGTGCTGGTAGACTTGTTTCTACATTTTTGGATACTACATATGAGGATCTTGCTGATTCTCAAAAGCCTTATACGTTTCTTCTACAAGAAGTTCCATTGCAAAGCGATCTGCATTCTTGTGGATGGAGAGTTATATCAAATATTTGCAGAACAGTGAATTCAAAGTTGTTACAAATAGAAGGAGTGAATGTAAGTTAATACCATTTGATTTTTGTATAACCCTTATCATGATGTCTTTTCACTAACTTATAACATTTATTCTTACAGTGTAGAGACAATCTTGATTCGTATGTTTGGTGGATAAGGGAGAGATGCATTGAGCTGATTTTGGACAAGGCAAACACACCATATGATCCTGACTCCCCTCTTCCTCCCAGAACTTCAATGGCCAAGGGCACAAGCAAGGGAAAGTGCAAGGGAAAGGGTAAAGGCAATGGTAAGGGCAATGGCAATGGCAATGGCAATGGCAATGGCAATGGCAATGGCAATGGCAATGGCAATGGCAATGGCAATGGCAATGGCAATGGCAATGGCAATGGCAATGGCAATGGCAATGGCAATGGTAATGGTAAGTCAGCCACAAAGACCACTACTGCAGAGTCTAAAAGAAAAGGAATGCCAATGCTTTCTCCTCTGAAATTTGATCTATCCCCTCTTAAACCCCAAGAAAAGAGAGTACCTGTAAAGGTGAAATTCTTTGAAAAATCAAAGAAAGGCCCTGTGAGAAAAAACATCTTTGAAGAAATCGATAAAGAAGCCACAAAGCCAACAAAGGAGAAGGAAGCAGATAAAGAATCAAAAGAGCAAACATAAGCATACACAAGCCTTATTATTTTGGCTTTGTACATTTATATGACATTTTTGTACCTCATGATGTAATGAACTTTTTCACTTATAAATCGAATGTAATGTACATTTATTTCTATACATTCGAAAGGTAACTTGCTTCATGATAGCTTATGAGTTCCCACTAAGAAATATCTTAAGGACAGTCAATTAAGATAAATTCCTGCAAAGTTTTCATTCTCAAAGCTCAAAACTCACAATTGTGGGAGACAAACAACTCGTACAAGAGAAAGAGCGCTCGACTCTTTTACCAATTGTTACACCATTCACTTTGAACTTATATCTAGGGGATGTATTGTCTAGCAATTCCAAGGTATCCCTCACATCTTTCAGACTCCAATTGGAAGTAGCATTCACCTTCTTAACTTCTTCATGCAACAAAACGTGCACCGCAAGTTTATATGGTGTGCAATCTGTATCGGAATCCAAGGGAACCCAAATAACCAATCTTAGTTTGTATCTCCTGTAATCAAAGTCCAAAGCAAGAGTTTGGCATACTGTAAGCCAAAGCCAAGGATTGAGGGCATGCACTGCACCTCAAGATATCACCCTTATGGTCACACTCTCTAGATTTCCAAAGCGTCCCTATAGTGTTGTCCAAATCCTCTTTCGAAAAGTTTCTACTTAGCCAGGATACCTTCGTTCTTTGTAAATTTGTTATTTTGAAGCAAGCCACGAAGATATGAACGGGTAGAAACCATGATAAACATATTCTTCTTGAGATCCTTCCAGCTGTCATGGACTTTTGAATATCTTGAGATATTTTGAATTTGAAACTCTGCACCGTTACCTTGTCAAGAATCTCCCAGTTTAGAGATGAAAGGCTTGGCAATGGCAAATCTTCGATATTCCCATATCTATCCACTTTAGAGGGAACCACATACTGTGCATAATATATAAAAACCTTGCATTCACTAAAAAAAGACAGTTTTATCGGCATAAATAATGTCTACCAATACCTTATGAATGGCATGGAAAGTCCCACTTAGGCTTTCCACAGGTTGCCATTCAATACTTGTTGACGGAAAGATATTTGCAATGACAAATCAGTTGTTAGTACTTGCCTAAATGGAAAAGAATTACATATGTTATTCAACTAATAACTTACAATGTGTTTGTTGGGGAACACGTTTGTTTGGAGGCAAGTGCATATCCTTGGCCATGTAAACATGTTGCACCTTGACAAACCACCCTTCAGGCATAATTTTGAAGGCAATGATACGCCCCTTCTAGTGATGTTTTATATCATCTCGTTTTCTTCTTTTCACCTTATGAGAGCCCTTGCAAGATGGCAGCATGGTAACCCAATCGTTTACAGTAAAGGTTTTGGGCTCCCAATTTCCATCTGCTCCCTGGCTATAGACTGTGCAAGAGTGTATTAAACAAGAAGGGCGCCTAGAGGAAGCCATGAAAAGAATGAAAGCACAGAGAAAAAAGCTCAAAGAGGGGTGAATGAACTAAAAAGTAGCGCTAAGAAAACAAATGAGTATGTATTGGGCGCCAAAAAGAATATTAAAAGATCTCCCAACTTTCAAAAAACTCATTATTAATTTCATCACATCTCTGTCACGTATTTTCTCAAATTTGTGAGTAAATAACATCTTTGGGACTCCAAAACATGTCAGACTTTACGGATTTTGGCTAAAAGAGAAGAGAGAATCACGAAACGGTCTCCACTATCTCTAAAAAAGAGGAGAAAAGAATACCATATTCTTGCACATGTGTCTCTTTGGCCTATTTCTTAATCCCGTGATTAACAAAAGTACATTTTTGGAAGTTCCTTGTCTTTCTTTCTTGGTTCCTCACAATTGGTTATTGGCATACTATGATAGTTTATTATTATATAAGCTTTCCATTTAGTTTTATGTATTCTAATCGAGGGCAATCACTTGAATTTAAAATTTACTTGATAACAATCTGTGGACATCTCACCATTTTGGCAGTTTCTCTTGCTTGGCTCTTAATTTGACTGTGATTTTGGGGCTGTGTGCTATTATTTACAATAGCTTGTTTGTCTTAGATTATGCTTTTATCTCTTACATTATGGCTGGTGGATTGAATGCCAATACTATTGGAAGGCATAAATCTAGTAGGTTCTAATGCAGAAATTGCAAATTAAGCCATTGAGGCATAAGGGTGTAAAGCATGAACATTTTAATACAGATGACTGGGTTGAACTCGGTGAGTTATATAAATCTACAATTATTTTCTCACTCTCCAAGCGTGTCTACTATAACGTTGTCTCTAATGGGCAAACTGCATGCAGTTATGGGACAAGATTCACTATGTCTATGAAGCAAAGCCTTATCTCTCAAATATATTGATTGAAGCAACTCATGGATCTTTGTATAAATGAGGGGACCTCCATGTCCACCCACTTGAATGAGTTTCATTCTATTTTTGGTCACTTGTCTTTGTAGGGAATTGAATTTAAGGACAATCTTCCTCCCTTATTCTTGTTGGTTACATTTCCTGAGTCATGGGGTACATTCCATACTGCTATGTGTGCAAATATGCCCATAGATGGACTGAAATTGTAAGATGTAGAGGGTGCACCCCCATTATCAAATAGACTCATTATTGCTTCTGGATTTTTAGGGTGATAGATATGTATTCACAATATGCTTATTTTCATACAATTTTCCATCGCTTTTATTTGACCCAGTCCAAATACTTAACTAGTGATACTAGGAGATATTTGTGCACCTTCTTCAATGAAGAAGTGGTTTGCTACGACGAGAGATGAAAGGGGTTCATGAGGAACATATATATCTTTGAAAACTAGGAAGAAATCACATCCTCCAATAATTTTATTTTGCCGTCAAAAAGTGTTTATCATTTTTTCTTCCAAAACATTTTTTGCAAGAACCAATAGAAAATTATTATATTATGATTCATCAAACCAATTATTAGTAGCTTTGTATTGAAATAACCTCCCTCGAGCAAATTTGTAGTTGGTGGGTTGAGAGGCTCTTGAATGAAGAGGTTAATAGAAAGAATGTCGATGCTTTTCATATATCTATCATACTTTGACAGTTAGAGACAATAGTGGTAGGAGTGGTAATGACCACTGTGGAAGAGACTCTTAAAAGTCTCATTCTCAGTCATGTCTCACAGTAACTCCCATTGCCGTAAGTCTACATTGACTTATCACTATTGTCGAAAGTATGGTTATATTCTAACACAATGTAATAAAATGCACAATGATAAGTGTAAGGAAAAGAAAAAGAATAAAGTGTAGGAAAAGAATGATGATAGAATTGGTCCTAGCAAGTCCAGTGTCAAGATTGAAGAGATTAATGTCATGAAAACTGATTTTGATTATGACTACATACTTGCAACTTCTTATCTTGATTTTTCCTAGTTGACTAATGACTCATCTACCTATGCTTTTTCATGTTGATTGCTTGATTCAAGGGCTTTATTTCATGTCACCCCTCACCATTCAGAGTGTTTCCACTCATGTCGCAACATGACATGATCTCTCAAGTTGCATAATGACCTCACATTGGATTTTGTTGTTATTGGAGATATCCAACTATAGTTTTCTTCAAGTAGTACGTTTAGTTTGTATAAGGTATGCCATGTTTTAACTTTGACCAAAAGCCTCCTTTCAACTGGATAGTTGGATGATGCACATTATGTTGGATAGTTTGACCAAACGCCTCCTTTCAACTGGATAGTTGGATGATGCACATTATGTTGTATCTTTTGGTGATTCCTCATGGAAGCTTATTCATGGGAACCTTGTCTTGGCACAAGGTGCCATGTTTGGTGCTCTTTATTCCTTACTTGTATATGGGTCTATTCACCATGTTTTGGAAATGGTTGTTATACCACATATATCGTTATAGTATCATCACCTTGAGCACATGTCATTAAAGGGAGTGAAAATTCTTACACGTCTGTAGTATCTTTCGCTCCTTAAGTATTTTGATTCTTGATCATTATATTTATGGGTAGGCAAGCTTATAGCTCACATAAGAAGTCACGCATTATACACATGGGTAATCCCCTCTAGCTCGTGTTCCTGATGCTTGTGGAATTGTGCCCTATAAGTCATTCGGTGTGGTGTGAAGTATTTAATTACTTTCATTGATGATTGCTCACATAAGGTCTAGGCATACACCATAAAGCATAAATGAGAAGTCTTGGCTACATTTTAGTTTTGGCTTGCTTTTGTTGAGAGCCGATATGGGTATAGACTGAAATACATATGATCTTATAATGGAGAAGAGTATATATCTAAACTATTTGAGAAATTTTGTGAAAAGAGGGATATTAAGTGTCAATTGACTGCCTTGTGCACCCACCCCAAGATGGTATACCTAAGCGCATGAATATGACGATTCAGGAGCGAGTTCGTAGTATGCTTAGCTAGGTAGACTTACTATAGCACATTTGGACTAAGGTAGTTATTACTATCGTACATTTGATTAATCGAATCACGTGCACTATTCTTGATTATTATTAGGTTGTAGAGGAGGTATGGTCTAGAAAACGTCCATCTTATGCTCATTTACATATCTTTGGTTGTGAGGCTTTGTGCCATGTTCCCAAGGACAAGCACAATAATCTAGTTCCTAAGCCCATGAAATATATCTTTCTTGGTTATGTGGACGTATGTGAGATGAGCTATTGCCTATCATATCTACAGGCTCGGAAGGTTGTCCATAACCATGATATTGTTTCTATTAAGAGAAAATGCATAAGCAGTCTGAGTAAATCATTGAGGTACATAGGGTGATATTTCATGAGAAGCCTCATATTATTGTATAGCTAGCTAGATAGCTTGTAGTAGATGATGTTGCAATGGCCCAGGACCATGATATTAGACTAGAGGTACAAGCCTCACAACCTATTTTACAATGGTCTACTAGAGATAAACGTCAAATTGATTGGTTTGCACCCTCTATGGATTATGTTATGGTAACAAATGCGGATGAGCCTCTAAGCTATGATGAGACCATGCATAGAGGTGATAGTTGCTCTTGAAAGAGGGCCATGCAATTAGAATCTACCTCACTGTAGAAAAATCATACGTGGGATTGGGTTCATTTTCCTAATGAGAAATGTACTTTGGCATGCAAGTGGGTGTAAAAGTTAAAGATTGGTTGCTAAGGATTTTAAGCAAGAGCATGGTGTTGACTTTGATGAAGTTTTTTCTCTTGTCATCAAGATGACTATCCTACACTTGGTTTTGGCTTTGCTTGCATATCTCGATCCGAATCTATATTAGATGGATGTCAAGATAGCTGTCTTACATGGGGACTTACGTGATGGGATTTATATGCAGCAATAGCCTAAGGGCTTTGAGATAAAAGGCAAGGAACACCTAGTGTGTAAGTTGAGAAAGAGGCTTTATGGCCTTAAGTAAGCACCTATGGAATAGTACCACAAGTTGGATGCCTTCATGCATTTGAGGGATATTTCCATAGTGATATGGATTTGTATTTATACACAAAGAAGGCCCGTGATGGTAGCCTTATGATTTTGAAGCTCTATATGAATGATATGCTAATTGCTGGAAGTGGTCATGATGAGCTTGATGCCTTAAAATGCTAGCTTAAGAAGAGCTTGGAGATGAAGGACATGGGACATGTCTCATATATTCTTGGGATACGCATCACATGTAATCACTCTCAGTGACTCCCTTACTTGATGTAAAAGGATTACATCTAGAAGGTCCTTGAGCGATTTCATATATAGTATGTTAAGCCTATTGACTTTTCTTTACCTTCTCATGTGAAGGTAGGTTAGGCTGATTATCTATAGTCTAAAATGAGTAAAAAACTGAGATAGCGAAGATTCGTATGCATTTATAGTAGGCATTTTGATGTATGCCATGATAGCCACTTGTTCTGACAAAGTATTTGTAGTGGGAGTTGTGACATTGTATATACCTACACCTGGCAAGAGACATTGGGATCCCATAAGCAGTATCACAAGGTACCTTAAGGACACTATAGATATGTGCAAATCTTATGGTGGCAAGGATACAAGAGTCGTGGAATACACTAACTCTCATTATGCAAGACATGCAAATAGTATAAAGTCCACCTCTAACTATGTCTTCACCTTTGCTAGAGATACTATTTCTTAGATGTCAAGGGCAGAGACATAGTATGTTGTAGCCCCCACTGAGGCTTGCATGGAGGTTCTCTGGTTAGGCCTTTTAGTTTTGCAGCCCTTGGTATTACTAATGTGGCCCTTACATTGCATTTGGATTCTATGAGTGCCATTCAATTGGCCAAGAATATGGTCTTCTATGTGAAGGCAAAGCACATTGATGTGTGCTATCACTTCATTAAGGAGGTGGTAGAAGACAAGTTTCTTGAGCTTGTCAAGATCTCCATTGATGAAAATCCTACAAATTTGCTCATTAAAAGTTTCTCAGAGGAACGTTTTGTCTTCCTTAGGAAGATGATGGGTATAGGATGAGATGACATCTATGCCTCATCCTATTGTATTTTATGTACATTAGTACTTTGTCACTTTGTTCTTGTTCTCTCCTCACTAGGGGCACATTTTTCTTTAAGTGGGAGGTCGTTGGGGGTAAAGGTGTATGATCTAACCACCCATGTATTTATTGCATTGACAATACCCATATATCTAGGCACTCTAGGTTGCAGGGGCTCATCCTTAGCACCTTATTCTTTACTCTTTTAGTGACATTGAATAAGGGAAGGCATGTCAAACATTATGACTATTAGAGTTCCCACATACAGTGTCTCTCTCTCTTGCTCTTTTACTCCATCTTCCATTGCTCTTACTTTCACTTATGTGCTTATACTTGGACTCTGTCTTTTATTATTTTTATTTATGATAGAATTTGTTTATTTAACGTATGATCTGTGACTTATAACATGAGACATATGTGTGATACTAGTCCCAAAATCCCTAGCGGATAAACAAAGAGATACTAATGTGTTTTGCATTATGGTGAGCATATTATTAGACATAGTTATGCACAATTATTATTTTTGGGTGTGCATTTGATTATGTGGAAATTATACGCTTCATAGCATGGAAATATTATTGAAAAATTTTATATTGTATAGTATGGAAATTTTATATTTTATTAGTGATTACAAGTGCAAGGACTTTGCATGCACACATATGCAATTGATTTATTTTTAGATATAAATCTATTTAGAACAGGATGTGTTAGACTTATTTTTTCAAAAGCAAGTCATGCAAGAAAAAGAAAAGGAGTATAAAGAGGTGTCTTTATTGCATCCTCCCTCCATACTAAAATGATACAACACTTTGCATAACACCTTTGTGATAGATAGAGCAATCCCTTTGTTCTATCTTTGATTATGTGTATATCAAGAATGTGATTCTCTTTGCTCTATCTCTAATTATATGCATATCAAGAATGTGATTCGCATGTCCCAAATCCTTTATCTCAAATTTTTCCATCAACCTTTTCTTTATGGCATCAATATCATACTTGTTTGTCCCAACAATTAGCATTAAATCCACATATATAATTAACACTATCGAGTTGCCATCCTTATCTTTTCTAATGTGTAAGTGACGATCCATCTCACTTCTTTTGTATCCATCGACCAGAAAAGTGGCCATTGGTTGCTACATGTAAATTCCGTCATGAAGGACACCATGCAAGAAAGCCATCTTTATATCCAATTGCACAAGGTCCATATCTTCTTCAGCTAATAACACAAACATAATCCGAAGAGTAGTCATTTTTACCATAGTTGAAAATTTCTCATCAAATTCCATGCATTTCTCCTCTTGGGGGGTTCACTATATGTAAACCCTCTATATAACATACATTCAAGGCATATTTAAAAATACCCTTGTCTGTGAATTTCTCAAAAATAAAACATGCCCCTTTTCTATTCAATCTATAATATATCCCCTTTACATAGAAATATTATGTATGTAGAAAAATATGTAAAAGTGGTATAAATTTCCTTCTTTTGAACCCATGTGATATGCTTACATACTTTTGAGCAACTCCCCCAAGTTTCTCCTACTTAAAGTCTTTGGCTACTGAAGGTGCCTTGTACTTTGGCTTAGCATTATTGGCTAGAACCTTTAGTTCTTAAACCCACTTACATGGCAAAGAATTTTTTCCCTTTGGAAAAGGAACTAACTCCCAAGTCTGATTCTTTATGTGGTAGGATCCAATTCTAACTCCTAGCTAACTCCCACTTAAGCGTATCATCATGAATCATGACCTGCTTATAACAAGATGGCTCCCCACAATCTGTTAGCATCACATAGTGAGCCCCAAGTTAAAATTCTCAACATGACAAGAGACACAAGTAGATCTCCATAGCACTATGGGTTGAATTTAAGTGGAAATCTCAACTTTCACTTTTTCTTTGTGAGACATTGTAGGCCCTCAACATGTTTCTCAACAAATCTATCCACTTTTATGCAACAAGCAAAAGCACCATTTATACGATCATTTTCCCTCGACAATACAACAGATGGCAATGCACCTTGGAAAGTATCCTTCTTGTTTTCACTTCCTGGAGGGGATCTTTATGCATCTCTTCCTAATCAAAAATCGCATCAATTTTCCTACCTTTTGGATCTTAGAGATGGTAACCCAGTTTGCCACCCAGTATGTTGCCTGTAAACATGCATGTTTTTAACTTTGGCTTTAACTTGTTGTGCTTCCCTTTTGGTACAAGCACATAAGCTTCATAGCCTCCTCAAGAACGCTACCATCTAATGTAGTATTTGGAGACCCATTTATCAAATGTACAATTGTTGTCTTAGCTTCATCCCAAAACCCTTGGCTAAGGCTAGCTTTTGAAAGGATTAGCACTCTCTCATTACTAGTTCTATTTATGCAATCAATTACACTATTTTATGTGAAATCACTAGATGCAATGAGGTCCCTTTGGATGCCACAAGCTTCATAGAAACTTCCGAATTTTTGAGAGATATACTCTCCACCGTTATCTATCCTAAGACACTTCAAACACTTTCCAAACTAATTTTCTACAGATGCCAAAAATTTTTGAAAGCAAGATAATGCATAGAAAAAGCCCACGAATTTCTAATAGCATAGGTAAAGCCATAGGAAAAGCCCACAACTTTCTAATAGCATAATCAATAAATGTAATAAAATAGATATCCTCCCATAAAGACCTTGTAGGCATAGGCTCACATATATCACTATACACTAACACAAGTGGCTCACTCTTTTTTCTGTTTAAGTTTCTCTTATGGGTAAACAAACATGTTTATAACTTATATATTATCTACATAATAAAAAATCCAAGAAACTGAAAAACAACAATCCAAACGGAAAAGCATTTCCATTCCTTTCTTAGACATGTGACATAATCGATGTTTCCATAGAGATACACTTGGCTTCTCGATTCTACTAGAGTTACATGATCTTTTACTGTGGATACATGAAGAGAATCAAAGGTTCCAAACTTGGTTCCTCTAGCTACAACAAGTGAGCCCTTGTAGACTTTACTTGACTGACTACCAAAGGTAGTGGAATACCCCAAGTCATCAAGCTGGCCAATAGACATCAACCTGTTTGTGAGCTTGGACCCCGGGGGGTTCACTATAGATGTTGTATGGTATCACATGAGTGTAAGGGAGGGGTTTTTTGAAAGGGGACACTTAAGTGTATACATTAGAGGTAGACCCCTCTTAATTTCCTATATTTAAGGAGGGGATAGAGGGAAAAAAGAAAGGGGGGATGCATTTAATCACCTCTCTCCATAGATTGGTTTCTCCATAGCATACAAGAGACCTTGGTAAGTAAGGTTAAAACCCTAAACCCTCACATAGTAGGGTTATTGAATTAATCATAGTGTGGGAGGGGGGAGTTGGCACTCTCCCATGGTTTTGGTAGAGAGATTCAACTCCCCTTCTTCCAAAGAGAGCTTGGTGTCTGCTTAGTGTAGTTACTTTAAGTATAAAGGGGTTTGATTCCCCTACTCTCTCTCCTCATATGGTAAGGGGGCACAGGCACTCAAAAACATTTTGACACATACTTCGATGGTATCCAAGTGCCACTACATAAATCACTTTGTGATATGACCATTTTGATACTTTTAATTGCTTAGGATAATTCCAACTTTTAAAAAGAAAGTTAGTATATGTTCTATGAAGACTTACATTTAAGAAAGGGGATACATAAAAATTTATACATGTATATATCTTATAAGCTTAAATAGAGGGATATATTAGTCTTACAAGCTTCATAAATAGGGGTTTTTTTTTAAGTCCTTGCACGCACGTGACATGTCTTCTTTACTATGAGTGAACCCCCCGTGGCTTGGACACATGTCATACAATCTTAAGGGTGAAGTTAAAGCCATCTGAAATGAAAACTATACATCTTCTACACCAACTATGTCATGCAATCTTAAGGATGAAGTTAAAGCCATCTGAAATGAAAACTACACATCTTCTACACCAACTATGTCACATACACAGTCATTTCCAAGGTTGATAGATCTATGCCTACTACTATCATAGGAACAAAATCACTCCCTATGAGGAGTTATATCATAAGAAGTACCTAAATGAAGTATCCAATCTGGGTTCAAGTGTTGATCTTATGCAACCAACACATGTGTAGGAAGATTAAAAGTAAGCAATACTTCACCATCATCTTAATGTGCAATTACTATATTCACTTCCTCAATCTTCAATTTGCTTTGCCCTCTTTCTTGTCAATATTATTCTCATCCTTCTTATTTTTTTCTCTTGCTTCCATTTATGATAGTCCTTTGTAATATAACATATTTTACCATAGTGGAAGTATGCAATGTTCTTTCTTGGACCTAGATTTGCTACATAATCAGCCATGGTCATGGTTCTTACCTGTATAGTGTTTTTTCCTCTTTTTTCCTAAGTTAACAATGCTTGACTGTTTTTGCCTTGGTTCCTGGAATTCTTGTGTATCTCTTTAGTAAGTAGATTTTCAATAAGTAGATTGTCCAAACATCATTGAACTTCAACTCATCATTTGGAGTTGAATTACTAATGATTGTCCTAACGGTGTTTCACGATACATACAATGGATATACCAAAAAGATTGCCTTAACCTCATCTTTAAACTTCAATTTCTTTGTGTGCATTTGAGTGAATATTATATTGAACTCATCGAGATTGGAGGCAATACCGATACCCTTCATTTGTAACTCAAATAGTTGAGTCATCAAGTACACTTTAATTAAGGCAATTATGTCATGTAACTTTTTCCATAAGTCATGCATAGTCATTTCATTCACAACAAGAAGTAAACTAATATTGCCATGTGCAATTTGATAATGGACTTAACCAATGCATCCAACTCCTTTAACTCATTCCAAATATATCTATAGGTTTCCATCTATATATCTTACCACCTTCAACTACTACTTCTATATTAGGACATCCTAGATTCTCTTTCCATAGGCACAAGTCTATACTATCAAATTTCATGATGTTATAGAGCTCACTATCCATAGTGCATAATGAAGCCATGTTTACCAACAGCAACAAGCTATTAAGTACAAGGGGCCAGTAATTTTTTTTAAAATGCACTGAAAATCAACAAAGCTTTTGCAACAATTACTCAATATAACCAAATTTTAGAATAACTCAAATGAAGGATTGATGAACATTGAGGCATATAATACTCGTCAATTTTTGCAATAATTACTCAGTATAGCCAAAAGTGGAAATAAGTCAAATGAACGATTGATGAGCAATTATGCATATACTATTGTCTAGAGGCTATGAGAATCAATGTATAAAATCAATACATTGTATTACTGCATCAAGAAGTTCTCATGGTGGACATAAAAGCACAATAGCATCTAGGTATCCAAAAATACATGAGAGGCTAATTTCACAGATATCACTGCAGTAAAACCAAAACAATGTTTGCAAAAGTGCTCATTCACAAACACATATCATAGATTGGATCTCATATCTCACAATACCTCCAAGTAGTACATTGCAATAGTACATATACCAAGGATATTTGCATCAATAAACAATTGCCATATACAACTTTAACTAACAACAAACTCTAGAACTCTAGATTTTGCAATTAGCAACCTCTATAAAACAATTTGCAATCTAATACAGTTTGCATCGAGCAATCTATAATATATTACCTTCACTAGTAGGTAATATATATATATAGTGTCACACTGGATGCTATAACATATGACCTAATTTACAGATTTCCAACAATCTATGTAGAATTGCAAAAAATGATAAAAAAGAATGTATAGGACTTACATGTGAAAAATGGAGCCTAAAATAGCTCAAATTAAAAAACTGAGCAGATTATATTCCCATGGACTTGCCCAAGAATTTTTTAAACCTCTTCGTGCACGTCAAATCTCATCCAAAAAGGAGACTATGAAGATTTCCACTCATTAGCTAGTGAGACTCCTACAAGCTCTAATATTAATTGATGTAGCTACATGAGAATGCATAAAGAGAGAGAGAGAGAGAGAGAGAGAGAGAGAGAGAGAGAGAGAGAGAGAGAGAGAGAGAGAGAGAGAGAGAGAGAGAGAGAGAGAGAGAGAGAGAGAGAGACAGAGAGAGACAGAGAGAGAGAGAGAGAGAGAGAGAGAAGAGATGCTATGTTTGTGGTGCCTCAATAACTCTCTTGTAATAAGTGCCTTATCGTCTTATCACTTTAACATAAAAAGAATGAGCATATACATGTACAATTAAGGTTAGTGTATGAGGTGGATGGCCAACCACATTGGTCTTCTCCCAACAGTTGACTTGATAAAAAACTACAAAACCAACTTTAGTTGAATATTTGCATTTTAAGAATATAAAATGGGATAAAAGAAAGGGTAATTTCATGCATGGCATGGTTGTAAATTATTCAACGTAATGTTTTTTTGCTTGTGGATTGACTATCTTTAGATTCTCAATGTGATTGTTATCTTACCTTTAAAATATGTGCTTGCAATGGCAATTGATGGAAAAGAGGTTATGAGAATACACACCATTGGGATTCCCACAACAGTGCATCTTAACATCTTGCATGATACCTAAGAAAATCACCTTGCAAGCTAAGGATCTGGGGCTCTTGTGGGAGTTATATGTATTGTGTCATTTGATTACTCAAGTACCTAACAGGGCAAAGGATAGAGCAATAGGTGCCTCCTCAATGTAGAACGGCTCTTGAGGCTCAAGGAAGCTTAGCCAGGCTCTAAGCTTACAAATTGCTTGTGACCATGGAAGCTGTGCAATCACATACGATCTGACCTTACACGATTGGAAAGTTATATCCTACATGGGACAGTTTTAGGCCTCTCTTGCAAGAGTTATGGTTTTGTATAAATTATTTGAGTTAATATGAATGCTTGTTTTTGAAGTGTTATTATGTGCTTAAGGTATGTGTTAATAACAAACCATGTGTAACAAATTAATAAAAGGAAATTGCAGTAGCATGCCCTTCTTAGATAACTTTTAAAACCTCATCAAGAAAAGTGTGAGGCCTTGGTCCCAATGAACAAGCATTGAGGGCTGGGTGAACTTGATAAGTTGGGTGATTTTCCTAAATACCAAATAGAGCTACTGGAACATGACTCCCCAATTTCATAGTATAAAGCTAGCTTAACACCTTTTTAGGAATACTTGAATACTAGTTATAATGGCTATGGAAGTCTCAAAGACAACTTCACTCTCTTTGAACCAAGAGCAATGTTAACCCACTCTCACCTTTCATTGGTTGCAAAGTGACCTTCTTATGTGGGCACTAGATTGCCATTTGGGGTTACCATCCCATGCTTCCCCTATGAAGTAAAACTAGAATTTTGACATCCAAATAAATCTCATACTTTCCGAGGGAAAACTAGATGATGTCGTGCATGGACTAAAGTTTCAATTGACTACTAGAGAACTCCTCTAGGTCTTAGAGAAGGCACCTCACAATAAGAATTGTAACACAACACAAAGAATCATCCATTGATCGACAAGACTTTGATTGAGGAGAAGATACATGTGGTTGATAGATTAGGCATATACCGCATTATCTTAGACACCATATGTTATATCACATACTTGGATGTTTAACCTCATGACCTAGACTTCATATATGCTTTCCTTGGTTTCTTCCTTAAGTCACATTCGTTTTGTACCTAAATAAAAAAAATTAGGTCTTGTATATAAAATAATTGCAAAATCTTAAAAATCACTATACACCATAGATATCCAAATACAAAATTACACAAGCACTTTAAGTTATCTTCCTAGATCCACTACATGTTCCTCTTTTAGTCTTATCAAATGATTGCATATCAAAAGTTGAAATTTGCATAATCCCAAATCTAAAGAGAAAATCAATAAAGAGGAGACAATTTGGGCAAGGCTAGGACAAGGCAAGATCCACTCTACTTTCTCAATTGCTGAAGAAGAAACTCAAGGCACATCCCCAATCATACGCTATCCTTTTCAAGCAAACCAACCTTGAGTTATTCCTCTCATCAACACAAACTTCTACAAGAGTTGTAGCCCACTTCAACAATAGCTCAAGTTCTTTATCAGCACACCCACATGGAGCTTAGTTCTTCTTAAACAATAACCTCTCAAGGCATTGATCTTCAATTATCTTGTTCCTCAACTTTTGTTATATACACTTATATGCATATAACCAAACCTAGAGAGCCCAAACTACTATTTCCAATTAGCCTATGTATTATAATCCTCACATATGCAAGGCTAAAAACCTAACGTATGATGATTGTATGTCACCACCAAAAGAAAGAAACATAGCACCTACGCATTCTGAGC
This sequence comes from Lygodium microphyllum, assembly GCF_053477565.2. Taxonomy (NCBI): domain Eukaryota; kingdom Viridiplantae; phylum Streptophyta; class Polypodiopsida; order Schizaeales; family Lygodiaceae; genus Lygodium; species Lygodium microphyllum. The sequence continues at coordinate 95,609,856 of NC_141144.1, read as the reverse complement.
TTAGAGATGTCCAATGGCCTCAATCAATCGGCTAAGTAACTAGTATCCTTTGCAAACCCTCCATATATACACTACGAGCATATTGAGAACATGACATACCTAGGGAGTCTTGACTTCCCTATGATTAGACCTATGTCCTTGAGTCACTAGATCTCCCTTTCTCCTTCTAACCCATTCGAGCACTAAAGCATTGAACATGTAAATAACAGGTAATGAATGGAAAATATGTATTCCTCCATGTGTTATTTATTACTCTCCATAAAAAATGGATAAAGATTCAAATGATAAGTAGATTGTATTGAATAGGAAATGCACATCCTCCAGTATATGAAGATAGATCCACAATTCCTCACGAACAAGAATTTTTCCTATCCCTCAGCTAAGGAGATCCCCTTGCTTTCTCAACAACCACCACTATCAACAAGAATTGTGAATAGAAACAATATACTAAGTACTAATTCTATGACCATATGGACTCATAATATTTGCACCATAACCCATACATAAAGTGGGTCTTCAAATGTAGGACAACACTTCAGGCTAGCCTAGAGGAGTTCAAACTATCTCCAAGTCCAACAAAATATATCATGTGCGTAAAAAGAAGGCCAACACTCCCCTTAGGAAGGTGAATGTACAAGAGATTCCAAGTGTACATACAAAAGTCTACAGAGAATTATAACACATCACATCAACTTCTACATCCAACATTTATCCTTCTAAATATTTCTTACTCATCATAGAGGTGTATGAATATCTAAAGGAGTACATTATTTGGGATAGTGAATATATTCTTAAGTATATGCGGAAAGATCCATGAATCCTCATCAATAACAATTTTTCCTATCCCTCAATTAAGGAGATCCCCTTCTTCATCAATAACCACTACCAACAAGAATCATGAATGGGAACATTCTAAGTACTACTCATGTGAGTACATCCAATCATGTAATTTTTGTATTATGATCTATACATGGATTGGGTTCTCAAGTGTAAGACACCCTCTAGACTCACCTAGAGTTCAATCCATCTCCCAACCCAACAAAATATAATTTATGCATAAATAAAAGACTAGCACTCTCCCTTAAAAGTGAATGTACATTAGATGTCTAACTAACTTCCATATTGAGCCTTCATTTTTCCAAACCTTGCAATCGATCCTCTTTAGCCACCCAAGCTTCATCAAAAAGTCTACTAGCAACTACAAAGATCTCCAAACACCTTTTGAATCCATGGACTCTTCGACTTCTATCCAACAAGACCACCATATCCCTCATCGTGACCAAGCCAAGAGCCATCACCTATCAAACAATACCCTTTCCTTCCCCAACAAACTTGCAAATTAAATCTTAGCATTCAATGTCGACTATGGAAGGGCAAGCACATTATCTCCGTCGAAGAGTGCTAAGGGATAGACACTCATCTAGGAGGGCATAAATGTTAACCTAATTCCAAAATTGCCAAAAAAACGCTACTGAAAATATTAACTACAAGAGTCCAAAAGTTAAGAGGAAGCTCCCAAGGGCATTAGGAGTTACTAAAGCATCAAATATAAAAGTTACCAAAAATAGTGGCTACCATAAGAAATAATTGTTAAAGATAACTAGCAATAATCAATAGTGAAAAATAGAAAAGAGAAATCAAGATGGGGCCTAGAAAATTGGCAAAGTAATTTTCAAAGATATTAAAGGCCTCAATGTCTGAAAAGTGTCTCTCTATTCATTTTTCAACATTCAAGGCAAGTCCACTATATATCACAATAAGTTGTAAAACACCACCAACACAACAAGAATGGCTATTATAAAATCCAAGTGTTAGGCTCTCCCATGTAGATTGTAATAAGCTATGAATAAATGCAAAATATTCAACACTTTCGCACGCATATAAAATATTGTGCATGCTAAACAAAGAAACTATGTGCATGCAATAGCTCACCCCCCCTCAATTTTTAGATCAAACCATAAAACATTAATTCCAATAGGCACAACATTAACTCCAATGGGCTATACGTGTGTGTGTGTGAGGGAACCAATTGAGCAAAGCTCCATTTCCCATCCTTTTCTTCTTGCTCTCCTCCTCTATTGTCCTCTTGGCAATGGAGCGACACTGATAGACGAATCAAGGAAGAAGAGACAAACCAATCAAGAGGTTCCACATTCCAAATACACTTACCAAAAATCGCATGACACATCGCAGGGGAGAACTTGTTGGTTGGAAGCACGAGTACAAGCTAACTAGATGAGAGAGAGATTGAGCAAGAGAGAGGAGACACGAGAAAGGACATGTCAAGTCCTATTGTTCCGCTCCTCATAGAGCATAAGGACTCTAAGCATCCCGTTTCATTAGAGGGTTTTGCAATGCTCCTTATCACTCGAAGTCACTTTGCTATTTTTTATCATAATCAAGGATCATAGACATCTATAGTACTTGGAACTTCATCATCCTAAAATGTGATCCAAGACTCTCCAATGGCATCGCACCTTGATCTTATAGTATATAGTATAACAATATATGTAATGCTACTCTTAACTCTACCTACACCAATATACCTTGTAGATGTCCTTCGATGGAATATCCTCTTCTCCTCTACAAACTTATGTGAAGAGGGCAAATTTTTTGAGTGGCAGATGTAAATGTGTATCTATTTGATTAGGTGTTTTATAAACTCATCACAAAGATGGAAAGACTAATGTTGGATACTATGTCATATTTGTGCATGGTTGTTGGATGAGACTTGCTTAGCATTTTGATCTCACATTATGAATTCAACTTTACATCGACTGAAGATTTTCCTTGAAGATTTTCAAGGGTATTAAAAATAAGGCGTTTACTAACACCATCTTTTTGAGTTTTTTTCAATTTCTCAAAAACAACCATAAGCAATAATATGTTCCATTGCACCAAGTTCCAAATTAATGAAATTTTCAAAATTCACGAAATCCATTTTGATTTGAAATTTCCATATTGATGGAAAATTCCCAAATTTTCGAATATGGAATTGGTGGGATTTGAAGATTTTTGTGGACCACTATTTGAGATGAGGATAATCCAATATGAGATCAAATGGTGAAATAGATATGTCCTCATCATGCAAGCTCAATAAAGTATAAATTTGGAATACCAAGAATATAGAGGGCCTCTCTCCACCATTAACTTGTTTGAAGGACATGTGCATACATAAGTCTCTCATGAATGTCACTATTTAGAAGAGAGCATTTATAACTAACATTGTATCACACAATTCTAAATATCTGGTGTCTCATGGGGTAATGATTCAAAGCAATTTGAATCATAGTTGCTGTCATGATAAGCAATGGACTTTTCACAGGCTACCATAGAAATTTTTCTTTCATTTCTCATCTTGAATGTAGGTATGTCTATACCTCCAAATCTCCACTACATAGTGAGTATCAATATGACCAATGTATCAAAAAGCTGTAGTTTCATCAAACCATACATTACATTTTCTCAATTAATTTGACCTTGCAAAACCTCATGGTAGCCTAGCAAACATGCCTTCTATGATAATAAATATAAAAAGAGAATTGAATTGACTCTCCATTATACATCATGCATAGCACTCTATAGTGGTAATATCAACAAATAGCAACTTCTTTTAAGGTCAAACTATGGACTTCAGCATAATTCATAAAATAGTGCATCAAATAAAAGGCCTTGACGTACTTGGTCTTCTGAAAAGTGTTTCACGATACTATATAAATACTTAGAATCAAACAGGCTAGAATGTTTGTGTAATTGCATATTGGAAGGAAGGTCTCAAGGGCCAATCACTCACAACATGAAAACCAATTCAAGAGGGTGCTAGCAAAACATACCACCTTCTAGAACACAGAAGCAAACACAACAATTGAATATTTTGGTGATCCAATAAAAAAGTAGCTTCCATAAAAATAAATGTTGTACATGTCACCATCCTAGAAGAATGTTCATATACCTTCCCTCCCTCCCTAAAAAAGCTTTTCCCAAAAGCCCTGAATAAACCTCCAAATCTCAAACAGCTTGTGTTCTTGAGCAACATGAGTGAATCCTAATTCTCTGTACACCATGCAACCTCATAAAATATCGAGTATAGTATGGATAAAGCTCCTCCTCTTTGCATAAGGGAACCCACAATCTATTTTGCAAGGTTCTGATCACCCCATTCGGAAAGCTCTGAATCACCCTACAATCTCCAAACAGCTAGCGTTTTTAAAGCAACATGAGTGCATCCCAAATCACTTTGTACATAAGGCCACTGATATGGGTAAACCCCCCTTCTCTTTACACAGGGGAACCCACAATCCATCTTGCAACATTCTAATCATCCCAGGTGTCTTAAACATCATACACTGACATTCGCTCTTTGATGCAACTACGACAAACAGGGCAATTCTTGCATTTTTCTGAACAGAAACTGAGTACATCATGGAAAGTAATGAGCCTCCCTCCCTCCCTCCCTCCCTCCCTCCCTCCCTCCCTCCCTCTCTCTCCCTCCCTCTCTCTCTCTCTCTCTCTCTCTCTCTCTCTCTCTCTCTCTATATATATATATATATATATATACGCGTCTGTGTGGCTGTCCACGTCTGTGTGTATCTGTGCACATGTGCATGTGTGCAGGCATGTGTGCACACATGTATGTGTCTATGTGCACACGCATGTGTGCACAAACATGGGTATAGGAGCATGGTTGAGTAGCAAATTCAAAATTTAAAAACCACGTATGAACAGATTGGAGACTACCTGCAAACAACACGATGGCGACATGGTAGCAGTACCACCGCAATCTCTCGTTCAAAACATACTCTGCACAACAATTTTTCCTACAATCCAGCAAGTTGTATGAATTTGTAGTTTGGGAATGGTTTCTTTAAAGCCAGAAAGAAAAAAATTGCAACCAAAGTAGCGATGGAAAGTATCATACATTTTGCAATCTATTGAACTCTTCTTCCTGATACTTATTTCTGTCAAGTTGTTCTTCTAGTGCTGCTTGCAATTTCCAGATCTGTACAAAATATCATATTGCCAATTGCATTTACTGTCAGGATATGAATCCATGGACTAGGGGTTTCCGATATTAGCTCTACTGAAACTGAAGCATGACACAAATGGGGTCAAACCAGTTATACAATTCGCAATTCGTAGAATGGTCTAAATACTTTTATTTTCAATAATCACAGAGACGTCTGTTTTCCTAGTTTCTAGAACCACTTATTGAAAAGGTTGTGTTCATAGAACCAGATGCCAAGCAGAGACATGATTGAGCAAAACTCTTCAGGAGGAGGTGTGCAATAGAATTCAATTATTAAATCTATACAAGCCAACACTTTCATCACAGGTAATCAAAATAAAATCCTGAAACCCTACCTCAACACATCATCAGGACGTGGGTACATGTAAAGTACAAACTATCTTTGAAAGTTGCTGATATTACATTCAGAAATTTTGGATGTATGTGAAATAAGCCATCCAGAATTCTGGCCTTCAGACTCTCAAGTTTCCAGATGAAAAAGTCAAAGTCCAACAAAATGGAAGCACATAGAATCATTCACAAGTAGAGCTCACAGAAGTAGCATGATATGGGTTTCTGTTGATCTTTCACTTCTGAACCAGATTTTAAAGGCCAAACAAAGGTGATCCTGCCAGATATGGATTGTGTATTGGAACATATAGCTGGCTACACCTTGTATACCTTTAGTGACCAGTGTTATGATACCAGTGCAGCTATTTTCGTGAACCAGAATGATATATGACTGGAATTATAAGCAATTCACAGCAAACCAAATCTTAAATAACAAACGTATGCACTAGTAGTTAGAATACCAAAACATTAAAACCATTGTATCCCAAAATGGAATGGTTACTCAACATCTCACCTCCTCTGCAAGATCTTTCTTTGGCATCTTCTTGACAAGCTGCGGAGGAAGGCTAGTAAAAGTGTCATAACTGCAAGAGAGAATGCTTAAAATGAAGTTCAGATAGGAATACAAAATTCAAAAGGCATGAATGAATAGCATCAAGAAAAGAGAGTTCTTTAAGTTGCATTTAAGCCCAATAGGACACCAGACTTGTTGAAACTGGTTGAAACTGATCCTATGCACTACGATGTACCCTGAGGTTTCGTCTGTCCAGAGATGAGCATGTTCTTCCTGGCTGCATTCATCAATCGACCACCATCCTAGAAGCCTGAAATGAGGATGAGGTTCAGGAAAACTTTATACAGCATACCAAATTGGTCTGAAGGAGAGGACATGAGGACAAATCCACAGAAGACAATCAAGATGAATTTATCTCCTGACCTTGATCCATGATCAAGAAACCCAAAAAAGTCTTGGGCCCTCTTAAACCATGGGTACAATTCTCCAATGCTAGTGCCATCAGTGGATCTTAGAAGTAGCACAAATTTCTCCACTACTTTTATGAATGAACAAATTATGGCTGCTCCTTGAAGTATAATAACAGGCAGAAAAACAATAAGAAGAGGGAATTCTTTTGCTTGTTTTGGGGTCCCCTGGAGAAAAAAGGTCAGAAGTTTGCCTCATTAGAAACAATTGAAATAAGCACATCCCTAAATCTAGCATGTTCAATACATGATATTCAAACAAATTTCTCATTTAAAGAATTCAAATGTAGATAGCTGTGTTATCAAATCAGAACATTTAGCACACCTCCAGCTTCATGCACAATAAGACCTGGAACATTAAGATAGGCAACTTAATAAGATGGCCTCCCAGATTCTCTAAGCCACAAAAGCCTGCTTCCACTTCATCTACATCACCTCCAGATGTGCTGGGCTCCCCTAAGGTTTCTCTCCTGACATGCGATGTGACTATAGCACAAGATTGGGCCCCATCTCTTGGAATTGAAGGATTGGACCATGTTGTACAAACCATAAAACTGAAGCATTCTGCAATCCTGCCAAACATACATACTTCAACAACAGATTCATACACTTTGGAACTAAAAGAAAGAACAATGACTCCCACAAAAGAAAGATGCTGTAATTTTATAAGTTGATGTAACCTTTAAAAAATCAGATTGAAAACTATGTGATTTGTTCTATGGGAAGGTCATAGAACACCCTGACGATGAACAGCACAGATCCAAGTTATTTACAGTAAAGACCTGCTTATCTGATCACTTAATTTGTGTAGCCAACAATAGCTATTATAGAGTTGCCTCATGATCAAAGTGTTGGGAGTAAAGGCGCCTCTGCCTAGCCGCCCGTGTATTACTACACTGACAGTCACTGCCACTACACACTGCAGGTGGCGGGCGCCCATCACCGTCACTTTATTCTTTATTCTTTTAGTGACAATTTGAATAAAGGAAGGCCCGGTCACACATTGTGACTGTTGGAGTTCCCATTTCTAGTCTCTCCCTTTCTTGCTCTTGCTCTCCCGCCATAGTTCTCGAATCCAACCTTCGATCCGTCGCTCCCTTTCAACTAGTATCAGAGCTTTGCTTTCTCTTGAGCTTGGTTCGTGGCATTCTCCCCATCGACTCCCTACTTGCATTGAGTCTCCTTCCCGGCAGCCATATCCAACTCCTTCGAGCTCCCGTCACTCCCCCCGAGCACCTTCCCGGCATTGTTGGGCACGTTTAGGGTATTACATCAGAGGTATTTGATCATTTTCTTCAAGGTTTACTTCAGTTCTCAGGTCTCACAGGCTGTAAACAAGTTGTGGGCAGCCATAGCTCACACCTCTTGGAGCTTCCTTCATCTGGATCTTGCTTCCAACCTATCAAGGCTTGCTGAGGCTTGGTGTAGGCCTTCTGTGGCCCTCATTTGTGCCCCCTTTGGGCCCCATTGTTGACACGTAGGACAGCAGACCCTCCCAGCCAGCTCACGTTTTTTTTTGCGCCTATTTAAAAATCTAGCCCAAAAGTCACTCTTTTTGTCATATCTCGAGCATTCGGAACCCGATTCAGGCAAGGTAAGAGTCTAATTTGGGGATTTGGTACGCTCCGGATGTGATGGTGATGTCAGATTTGCCAAATTATGATGACAAAATCTTCTGCAGCAGATTTCAGGTCTGAGATAGCATGTATTTGTATACCTATGCTTGTTTGGGCATGACTACATAACCGGTTGATGCCTATTCCATCCCGATTGATTGGGGGATTGAAGCTACATGTAATGCTATGATTTTGGCCTGATTTTGGGGCTGAAAATACACAATTTATAACAGTAAATGCATGCTGAATACTCTTGGGCTGAAGCTACCTTTCATGCTTTGATATATGCCTATTGGTTCCGGATGTATGTCTCGGGTTATGCTATGATGTATTGATCATCGAGGGACGATTTTGATCTTGTCATTGAATCTGGATGCTTTTGGAAGCTTAAGCTTATTTCAGCCCGCACTTATTGACATTGGCATATGCTTTGACAGTGATGCTTCTTGGGTTTATACATACCTGTTGCCTACGGCTTGATGCTCATGTCACGGTTGATTACCCTGTGCATACGTTGAGCTTGAGTGCTCATTAAAACTCCACCTTGGATGCATTTTGAATTATTTGGAGTAGTCTTAGATGTTACTTAGCTTGTCAGAGTTTGGATTGGGATATATTTGATGTCTTACATGCTTACGGATGCTCTACCGCCTACATGTTTAGGATGTACTATTAATGTATTATCTTGGACTTCTGTCATTGGCACTGTGTCTTGCCTTGGCTTGAGCTCTTGAGCTCTTGAGCTCGTACATACGACTTTTGTGCCAGTGGGAGCATTCTTGAATGCTTATCAGACATTGAGCAGGCGGTACTTTTATGCATTGAGCCGTTACATGCCATTGAGCAGTTACAGACACTTGAGACTTTGGGACTTCTTACCTTTTGGGATGATACATCATATGTCTTGGTTCACTGTATGCTTATGAGCTAAGTCTCAGTTTTGGATCCGTATCTTTGTGAACTAACACCTACTTATGTCAAGTTTTGGTAGTGGCAGGAACACTTTGCCCCGTTGTGACTGGCAGGTGTGCCTACTCACTGGCAGATGTTTGTATGACATACTTGGGTGTTGGATTCATGCTTATCGACCATCATATGCTTATGCTATGCCCGAATGATGCCGGCTTTGGTCTTGGCAATATCTGATTGCATTGGGATCCGCTTTTGGCACTGTTAGCTCTCTTTTACTGAAATTTGAAATTTATTACAGCAAGCATATATGTATGGACTGACATGGATTTTTCATATAGAAACACTGTGAAATAATGTACTTTCACTAGTACTTGGTGGGTAGAAGCTTTGGTTTCACTTTCCTCGCCATTTTCCCTCGATTTTGGTGATTTTTTTGTCATTTTCTACAGTAAACAGCAAGCAGTTTTGAACTATCTACAGTCTTCCAGCCTGCATTATGGCGAGTTCGTCCACTAATCATGCTATTTTTAACATCACTAAGCTTGATGGTACGAATTACTCTTATTGGAAGAGCCAAATTTGATGGGTGTTGGTACAGAAATCGCAAATCAAACCTTTGAGGTTAAGCGGGCATCCGCCTGCAACTATGCCAGATAAGGAATGGCTTGAGCTTGATGAGTTATGCAAGTCCACCATTGTATTGTCTCTCACAAAACAGGTTTACTACAATGTATTTAAGGAAGAACAGAGTGCATGGCAGTTGTGAGATAAAATCAAGAATCTCTATGACAAGAAAAATCCAGCGAGTCAAATGTATTGGCTGAAGCAGCTTATGGATCTGCGTATGAAGGAGATTGTGACTATGTCTGCTCACTTGAGTCAGTTCCATGCTATACTCAAGAACTTGACTTCGCAGGACATCACTTTTGCAGAAGATGTCACTCCTCTTTTCTTACTTGGTACTCTTAATGAGTCATGGGATGTATTCCACACTGTATTATGTGCCTCTACTGCTACCTTGAAATTATCTGATGTTGAGAGTGCTCTTCTACAAAAAGAGGTTAACCATAAGAATTTGGATGCCTCTCGTGTGTCTCATGCTATAACAGTTAAGAGACAGAAACGATGGATATGGAAAGGATGGCAATGGTAGCGGCCGTGGACAAGATTCTCAAAAATCTCGGTCCAAATCTCGTGGGAAGTCACGTAGCAAATCTCGTGGCAGGAATGCAGATGTTACTTGTCACCATTGTGGGAAAAAGGGCTATATTAGGCCACAATGCCATGAATTGCGTAATGAAAGGTGCAAAGATAAGGGAAAAGACAAAGTGCAGAATAAGTCTTCTGATCGCAACATAGTACCTACAAAGTCCAGTGTTAAAATTGAAGAGATCAATATTATGCAGCCTGAGAATGTTGATGATGATGATTATATCTTAGCAGCTTCTTCTAGTGCTTCGCAGATGACAGAGATACACTCTATGTATGCACAGTGTTGGCTCTTGGACTCAGGTGCGTCCTTTCATGTGACACCTTGCCGAGAGTGGTTTCATTCATACCATACTGTTTCGGGTTCTGTGCGCTTGGGTGATGACAGCTCTCTTGATATTGTAGGCATTGGTGATGTTAGGCTGCAGTTTTCTTCTGGTAGCAATTTTGTTATGCAGGATGTACGTCATGTACCTACTTTGACACGCATTCTCATGTCAGCTGGACAGCTTGATAACGCAGGATATCATGTATGTTTTGAAGACTGCATGGAAGATCACTCGTGGCAGACTTGTGATTGTGAGAGGTGCCAAGGCTGGCAGTCTCTACCCCTTGATTGTATCAGCTTCTTCCCTTGATCATGTTTTGTCTGTGGGTTCTATCCCACATGTATATCTTTGGCATGCCCGTTTGGGCCATATGTCTTTGAAGGGAATGAAAATGCTTTCTGGTTTGCAGTACTTACCGTCCCTTGATTATGCATGTTTTGATTCATGTGAGCATTGTCTTTATGGCAAGCAAACTAGGTCTACGCATAAGAAGTCTCGTAAGCCACGCATGAGTGAGCCCTTGGCATTGGTACATTCGGATATCTGTGGGGCCATGCTTTGTCAGTCTATGGGTGGTGCAAAGTATTTTGTTACGTTCATAGATGATTTTTCACGGAAAGTCTAGGCTTATCCCATTAAGCTGAAATCCGATGTCTTGGCTGTGTTTCAGAGATGGCTTGCATTAATTGAGAACCAGTCTGGGTATAGACTAAAATGCCTAAGGACAGATAATGGGGGTGAGTATGTCTCACGTGCTTTTGAGCAGTTATATGATGAGAGGGGTATTAAGCGTCAATTGATCGTCCCCTGCACCCCCCCCCCCCCCAAAGAATGGTTTGGCTGAGCACATGAATAGAACCATCCAAGAGCGTGTACGCAGTATACTTAGCCATACAAGCCTATCACAAAGCTTTTGGGCTGAGACAGTTAGTACAGCTGTGCATGTCATAAACAGATCACCCTCTAGTGGTTTGGATTTCCAGGTTGCAGAGGAGGTATAAACTGGAAAACCTCCCTCTTATGCGCATCTATGTGTCTTTGAATGTGACATTTTGCCATGTGCCCAAGGACAAGAGAAGTAAGTTGGATCCCAAGAGTGTCAAATGCATTTTCCTTGGTTATGGGGATGCAGGCGAGATGGGTTACCGTCTCTGGGATCCGCATGCGCGGAAAGTCATCCGCAATCATGATGTAGTCTTCCATGAAGACAAAATGCATAGGCAGCCTGAGAGAGTTATTGAGATCCGCAAGGTCATATTTCAGGAGGAGCCGAGAGCTCCCGCACAGCCAGTTGGACAGCATACAGCTGCAGTAGATGCTCATGGTCAGGGCGTTGGACAGGCAGCTAGGCAGGTAGCAGAGCAGTCTGAGACGGTCTACTAGAGACAGACGTCCACCTGATAGATTTCAACCCTCGATGCATTATATCTTGGTTACAGATGCAGGAGAGCCTTTCACCCATGATGAGGCTATGCACAGGGGTGACAATCACTCTTGGGAGAGGGCTACATAGTCTGAGATAGACTCCCTGCATAAGAATGACACTTGAGATTTGGTTTCCTTGTCTACGAGCAAGAAGGCTTTGCCATGCAAGTGGGTGTACAAGCTAAAAAGTATCTCTCGACACCCCAAGCCGGTATACAAGGCTAGATTGGTAGCAAAGGATTTTAAGCAGGAGCATGGTGTGGACTTTGACGAGGTCTTTTCTCCTATGGTTAAGATGACCACCCTGCGCTTAGTCTTGGCTTTGGTTGCTCAGCTTGACTTGCATTTATACCAAATGGATATCAAGACGGCTTTCTTACATGGAGACTTGCATGATGATATTTATATGGAGCAACCTAAGGGCTTTGTAGAACCTAACAGGGAGCACCTAGTGTGCAAATTGAAGAAAAGTCTTTATGGCTTGAAACAGGCACCTAGAGAGTGGTATCATAAGTTTGATGCCTTTATACAGTCACAGGCTACAACCGGAGTGCTATGGATCCGTGTCTTTACAAGAAGAAAGCCCGTGATGGTTTTTTATTGATTTTGGCACTCTATGTGGATGATATGCTGATAGCACGGAAAGCTCATGATGAGCTAGATGCTCTTAAAGTTCAGCTCAAGAAGAGCTTTGAGCTGAAAGATCTGGGACATGCCGCTCATATACTTGGTATGTGCATTACACGCGACAGGCATCACGGACTCCTCTACTTGTCGCAGAGGGAATACATTCATAAAGTCCTTGAGCGCTTCTGCATGCAAGACGTAAAGCCTATTGGCTGTCCATTGCCTTCTTATATGAAGGTATCACAGGCCAATTGTCCACAGATAAATGAGCAAAGGGCCGAGATGGCCAAGATTCCCTATGCATCTGCAATGGGCAGTCTTATGTATGCCATGATAGCCACTCGTCCAGATATTGCCTTCACAGTTGGTGTTGTGGCACGCTATATGGCTACACCTGGCAAAAAGCATTGGGATGCCGTGAAGGATATCATGAGGTACCTGAAGGGCACTGCAGATATGTGCATATGCTATGGCAGCCACGATACAGGAGTCGTGGGGTACACTGACTCTGATTATGCAGAACATGCAGATAGTAGAAAGTCCACTTCCGACTATGTATTCACCTATGTTGGAGATGCTGTTTCTTGGATGTCTAGGGTGCAGAAATGCACGGCCCTTTCTCCTACAGAGGCCGAGTATATTGCAGCCACTGAGGCTTGCAAGGAGACCATTTGGTTGGGTCATTTAGTTGCTGACCTTGATATTGATGTTATCCCTACACTGCATTCGGATTCTATGAGTGTTATTCAGTTAGCCAAGAATCCGGTCTTCCATGCGAAGATGAAACACATTGAGGTGAGATATCACTTCATACGTGGGGTCGTTCAGGACAAGTCTGTTGATCTTGTCAAGATCTCAACTGACCAGAATCCTACAGATCTACTCACGAAAAGCCTCTCTACAGAGCTCTTTGCCTTCCTCAGGAGGTTGATGGACGTGGGATGAGATGACGTCTTTCCTCATCTTGTTGTACATGTGTACATATTTTACTATCTTTTTTCTTTTTCTTTTCACTTCTCACTGGGGCAAATACGCCTTTAAGTGGGAGGTTGTTGCGGGTAAAGGCGCCTCTGCCTAGCCGCCCGTGTATTACTACACTGACAGTCACCGCCATTGCACATTGCAGGTGGCGAGCGCCCGTCACCGTCACTTTATTCTTTATTCTTTTAGTGACAGTTTGAATAAAGGAAGGCCCGGTCACACATTGTGACTATTGGAGTTCCCATTTCTAGTCTCTCCCTTTTTTGCTCTTGCTCTCCCACCATAGTTCTCAAGTCCAACCTTCGATCTGTCGCTCCCTTTCACAAAGTTTACTTACTGATGTTGTAACTTGGAAGGGCCACCTGTGAGATTGTTTGTTGCCTTCATCTAAAAATTATATAGAACACATGCAATAGGCATACACATGTATGCTTGAGACCCCTGCTATTCAAAGGATTCCTTTCAGCCCATTGTCAGAAATGCTGCAAGAAATTAAATGAAAACAACTACTTGCCGAAAAGAATTCCACAAAAGCTCTTGTTGGGGTCTCTCTTCTTCAAGGCATACGTAGATTTGCCAGAATACTTCCATGGCCTCCCAAAACTGTGTACTCCCAAACAGTACAGCCATCTTTGACAAGAACAGGACAGCCAAAACATCGTTTCGGGAGGCTATGGAAGTACAAAGCCAACAAATAAGGCAATCATGAAGCAGGCTCAATGGGGGTGGTATGAATGATACACATCCATGGAGCAGCCTCCTTGAGGTATCAAACTAACCAAAATCATGGAAGTAATTTGCCTCCTTGAACACAGCCCACAATGGATGCTTGAGGCCGAATAAAAAATAAAAGCATTGCGTGTCCTCCAAATGTGCCAAAGACCGGTCCATTGCATAAAATGAAGAAGACAAGGGTGTTGGAGCTATAAAGTGGCCATGGACAGCATCTTGCCCAAAACCCAAGAATGGATGACCATCTGCTGACGCACCACTAAGAGCTATACTCAGGAAATGAAATCCCAGCTTGTCTTGCAACTGGGCAAGAGAGAAAAAGATTAGCAGGAGTCTTGGTGCATGTAGTGCAAAAGACATATCGACTGCTACAGATATTCTGGCCATGCAACATATCACCTAGGGGTAAACCCCCAATAAGAAGCCGCCATATAAAGACTTCCCCTAGTAAGGAAGCTTAGAGTTCTATAATTGAAGAAATTAATTATGCCACTTAGCATTACTATGTTGAACAGATTATACTTTCCCTGAGACACCCAAAAGTATTGGCAGATACGATGATGGAAGTCGGCAGAGCACTTACAATTTATCCCTCTATAGCTTCTTTCCCTTCTATACACAATTACCTTCTAATATCGTCCCAGGGCCACTATGGGGATTGCTTGTTGACATGTCCTGTGCATGACTAGCAATCTGGGCAGTTGTCGAGCAGCCAAGTCAGCACCAGACTCTTCTTGTCCTCCTCCTCCTCCAACTTCTAGTTCTTTTGCTGCAGCTGCTGCTTCTTCTTCAGCTTCTTCTTCAAACCAGACTTTGAAACAGCAGCAGCATCCTTCTTAGTTTCTCCTGCTCTGATACCACTCTTGGGTATGGAGCTTATGTGTATGTGACCAGCATGCTATGGCAAATGGAACCCCATGGAGGCTAGAGAAGAGAGAATGTGTGTGTGCATGCACACGCGTGTGTGTGAGAGAGAACTCTTTCAAGTACACAAGCTGGGAGAATGAACTGATAATAATAGGTGATATGGAACTACAACAACTAGGGCCTAATTATAGAGCCCTAGGGTTCCCCCAAGACCCTTATTTAATACAAGAGGTGTAAAGGTGTTCAAGGTGTGTTCACAAATGCAAATGAATAAAACTAACTAACAAGCACATCTGTTTGGAGCCACATATCAGAGGTCATAATGGACACATAGTTGCCCTCTATATACAAAAAAGAGAAGACGAAAGCACATTTTGGTATCGCGAAACGGGGTTTCAGCCAAGGCCAAAACAAAGAAGTAGCAAAGGGATTTCTGCCTCTTTTTAGAAATATTCTTATATTAGATATATATTAAGGGATAACAATATTTCTAACTTGAACCTTTGCAACAAAAACACTTCAATTCCTTAACAATATAGAGTATGCACATAACATTAAAAGAGATTTGACGAGCATACATGATACTACCAAAAACTATAAATCACAATACACAAGTTTCAAAAATTTTCAATGTTAGTACTCCATATGAACGACAACCATGAAAAAGGATGTCATAGACTCGTATTATGTCATGCAAACCCAAAAAAAGGTAAACAATAATGCGAAAAATGAATGCATCATCCAAGTGTCAATGATCCATGAAATGAATCATGATCAACTACGAAGCAAAGTGTCAAATGTACTATCAAAATGATCATGACCCATCTAGTATTATGTATATGTTATCATCTAAACGATCACTTTGCATTATCCAAAGGCATCTCCTCTATCTCATCTTCCTCTGGGCTACTATCCACAACACTAGTAGTACTAGTAGAGGAGGAGGAGGCATCATCACCTTCAATTTGAGACGCCAATGGAGCTACATAGGTACAAAATGAGCCTGATAAAGAGAGAGAAGCAACTACACATTCAAGTCGAGCATTCTCACTCTAGATGATGAGCGGCCAAACTATGTCTAATACACAAATGCGGACATCTCTTGATAAAGCATGTTATAGATGTCTATCTCCTCCTCTAGAATAGTGAAAATGTCCTTTATCTTTTGTATATCAATCTTAGCCACATTCATCTACTTTGGCTCTAATATGTAAGCTGAATTCTCAACTTCTTCATCTTCTTTATGTGAACTAGAGCCCATGTGCTCCAATTTCTCTCAGTGTAACCACTACCACACTCCTGTCAAAGAACACATATGGCCATCCTTTTCTACCAATAAGATTAGGAATTATTAGCTAAACTGAAGCATTAAAACAATGAACAAGAGGAAATTCAGCACAATCATACATATTCACTATTTACTTACTAAAGTTGGAGCACAATTTCCATATTTCTCCCATCAAGACACAAGTTAAAGCTATGTCTTGCACAATTCTACAACGGGGTATACAAATGAGAGAGTGACTATGAAACTTGAGGAGATTATCCTTGAGATGTCATGATGAAAACTTGTTGAAGTAATCTTACAACACCTCTTCAAGCTTCTCATCTATATGTTGCTCTTGAACTCTTTACTACATCAAAGGGAATGCACGCAATGTGCAATAGCATGGATCGATTTATGAAACCAATCCCATCTCCTCTGTTCCACAATACATAAATATCTTGCAATCTATAGCATTTATAAAAGTCAACCCACATATAAGTTATGATAAATATAATTTTAAAAACAAATGAATGATCATTGATAAACTTACCTATCTCCACAGAAGTAGATGCTTCCATCCAATGTCTCTCCAACCTTATCCATGTACACATACAAGATGCCTAAAGTGTTGCCTACATTTCAATGATCCTCAACATTGTGTAAATGGGAGTAAGAGATTTTATCGAAGCAATTGTATCATATCCTAATAAGCCTCATCGATGGCATTCCTAGCAAATGTAAAAGCCTTTGGTTGGTGCCTCTCATTCCATCATAGTTGCCCAGAGTTTCAGAAACGGCGAAACAAAAACAGGTTTCGGAGTCACAAAACGGAGTTTCAATCCGAGGCTGAAATGGCGAAACAGAGAAACGGATTTCATGTCTATTTCTAGCATAAATAAATCAATAATACCATTTATATCTTAAACATCTACACCAAACCACTTAAATTCCTCAACAATATAGACTATACATGTAATTTTGGAAGAGATTTGACAAGTATATATGATTCTATCAAAGATTTACGACTGTAAGACTATAAACACATAATCCATGAGTTTGAAAAACTTTCAAGATCAAGATTTAGAAGTTAGAACCTCATATAAAAGACCACAATATGCCATGGCCAATTAATGATGATGACATATGTCAAGATTCAAGACTCAGCAATGAACAACCATAGACTTGTATTATGTCTCATAGACTCAAAAATTAGAATACTCAATAAACAGTGCGTGAAAAATAAATACAACCATGTCACCATAGGATATACACTTTGTCATGGAGTATTATCCTCATTTGCCACATTGACCACAAGGCACTACCACCTCAAATGCTCTAAACTAACAAGCACATCATTAGGCACATCAAGGCAATTATCGATATCCTTAGCACTAACATAAGTAAGATGCTCCTTCACATGTGTAATGCTCCATGTCTGTATGACATGGAAATAGTTCCATCTCCACTACTTCGAGCCACCACGAACTCCATAGTTGCTAATGATGCACGTGTGGCTCCAAAACGTATCCTTCACAATGGCTATTCCTTGCTGGAAATAGAGGAAACCAATAGCGAATTCGGAAAAAACCAGCTTGAACAGATGTGGCCAATGAAGGATGAAGAAAGAAGAGGGATTGCTCACTAGAAACACTAAAAAACGGCTCCAAATATGAGAAATAAGTGTTGCAAATAGTGTGAACAAGAAAGGAAAAGAATTGGGCAATTGAGAGATGAGAAATACAAGGTTTCAAGGCCATAGACAACAGTAGATGTGAAAGAGGAATAGCAAGTAGAAGGTAGGAAGAGTAATCAGTTGAGAATAGGGTAGAGTGTGAACGGAATAGGGCGAAATCTGAACGCAACAAGGCAAAATGAATAGTACGTAGGAAACTGGGTAAGTCACCCTACCTGTCTCGAAACACACATTTTGGGACCGACGTTTCCATTTTCAGCAACCTGAAACGATGTTTCAAGCAACTATGCATTTCATGCAATCTACTCCCTACAGATGATCATCCTCATGTTCTCATAAACCTCTCCATAACAATGAATATGTAAGTAAAGCAAGTCGCCGATAGCTTCAAAAGATCCAAGTCATTGTTTGCCCTATATATGGCATGCACTCTAAGCCTCTTCGCGACAAACTTTACCATTCTTCTGCCTCTCTTGAAGAGATTATCTATCCATCCAATTTTTGTAGATCCTCCATAAGTAGATCTAAGTGATAAGAAGCACATGGAGTCCACACGATCTTAGAGAAATCTCTCTCTAACAAAACACCCATAGTCACACAGTTACTACCATTGTCATTGATAACCTGAAAGATGTGGAGCCTGAGTGATAGCACAAGCAAGTGGAGGCAAGAGAGATGCGAGCTATGGCAAATGAAGCAAAAAAGCAAGAGAGAAACACAAGATGTGGGAACTCCAGCAGTCACAATGTGTGATTGGCCTTCCCTTATTTAATAGTCGTTGAAAGAATAAAGAATAAAGTAACAGTGATGGGTACCTGCCACCTGTAGAGTATAGGTATGTGGTCACAGTGTGTGTAGTAAATGCAAGGCAGCGTACGCCATCACCTTCCTAAGGAAGGTAAAATGTTCTACTAAGACACTTTTAGTTAGCAAATCTGTAAGATTCTTGTTAGTCAAGATCTTAACAAGCTCAATAGACTTATCTTGTAGTACCTCCTTGATGAAATGATAGCACACCTCAATGTGCTTTGTCTTCACATGGAAGACCAGATTCTTGGCCAACTAAATAGCACTCATAGAATCAGAATGTAGTGTGGGAGTAATAGTAAATCTAAGGTTTGTCACCAAACATCCTAGCCATAGGGCCTCCTTGCAAGCCTCGGTGGCTACAATATACTCTGCATCAATAGTAGACAAGGCCGTATATTTCTATACCCTTGACATCCAAGAAACGCGACCTCCAACAAAAGTGAAGACATACCTAGAGGTGGACTTCTTACTATCTTCATGTTCTACATGGTCGAAGTTAGTGGAACCCAAGGTTGTAGCATCCTGGCCACCATAGCAAATGCACATATCTCCAATACCTTTCAAGCATATCATGATACCCTTCACGACATCCCAATATCTCAAGCCAGATGTACCCATATAGCATGTCACAACTCCCACTGCAAATGTTATGTCAGGGAGAGTGGCTATCATGATATACATCAAACTACCCACTCCAAATACACAAGGGAACTTCGCCATGTCAAGTTTGACTGGGGACAATTGATTTGATTGAGCTTCATATGGAAAGGTAAAGGATAGCCAATACGCTTAACATCTTGCTGCGCAATCACTCAAGCATCTTCTATATATATACCTATTGTGACCGATAAAGAAGCCCCCGAGAGCGATCGCGTGTAATGCACATACCAAAAACATATAAGGCATGCCCATGTTCTTCATCTCAAAGCTCTTCTTGAGCAAAGTTTTCAAAGCATCCAGCTTATCATGAGTTCTCACATGAATCAATGTATCTTCGATATAAAGCACCAAGATAATAAGGTTGCTATCACAAGCCTTCGTCATGTAAAGATACGAATCTATATCACTGTGAGTATATCCTTGTGAATGCATGAAAGCATCGAATTTGTAATATCATTCCCTAAGTGTTTGCTTAAGGCCATAAAGGCACTTTCTCAACTTGCATACGAGATGTTCCCTACCCTTTTCCGTGAAGCCCTTAGGCTACTGCATATAGATATCCTCATACAAGTCTCCATGTAGAAAAGTCGTTTTCATATCCATATGATAAAGGTCCAGATCTAACTATGCAACCAAGGTCAAAACTAAGCGTAGAGTAGTCATCTTGACTATAGGAGAGAGAGTTTCATCGAAGTCAACACCATGCTCCTACTTAAAACCCTTAGCAAACAATAAGGATACATATGATATCTCAGTCATAGGCAAACAATAAGGATACATTTGCATTTCTTTTAAGAACATGTGTCCTAGGCAACGATGCCATAAGGATACATATGATATCTCAGTCACAACCAAAACATGGTCAAGAGACCCAAATACAAATAAAGAATAGAGACTGTCAATCTTAGCACCTCGAGCAAAGATAAGATTCCCACATACAATCTTCCATGCGAAATCACCAAAAGATACATAATAGCCAATATCATCCAACTGTCAAGCAGATAGAACTCTTTTATTTAAAGCCAATATATGACGTATATTATGAAAGTAAAAGAACTGCTTGAGGAAAACTACAGTCTTACATCCCCAATTCCAATAATATCCAATGCCAAGTCATTTCCTGATCACGCAGAACTATCATCATGCAATAGGATTGAAACAAATCTCTATGCCTGGTAACATGAAATGAAGCCCCTGAATCAAGCAATCAACACTAAGAACATGTAAAAGAAGCATCGGTCAATTGCAAAGTATCGAGAAAGGAAGCTGCTAAGATGTACTCATCATCTGACTCTCGCTACACTACATTCATCTCTTCAATCTTTACAATGGACTTACTAGAAACAATGCTGCAATCATTAAACTTTTTCTATACTTTGCCCTTGCCTTTCTCTTTGCCCTTATCATCACACATCTTATGGCACTACAGACGAATATAACCCTACTTTCCCGAGATTGCCTGCAAGACTAAGACCTCTACGAGTCTCTACCACGACGATCATTAATACTCTTACCATCATGTCTATCTCTAACAAGCAATGCATGAGAAGTGCGGGAGACATCCATATTCTTTTTTTTTATCTCCTCTGTGAGTAAAGCACCCTCAACATCCTAGAGTTTCAAGCCATCTTTAGGAGTATTGGCACACATGGTCGTATGGAAAATATCCTATGACTCAAGGAAATGTAACAAGCAAAAACAAGGAAGGTAGGTTACCTTTAAACTCAATGCCTTGCGAAGTCAATTGGCTCGAGATCGAATGAAACTCGTACAAGTGAGCGGACATAGAAATTCCTTCATGAGAAGGTCCGTAAGTTGTTTCAACCAATATATATGAGACGCACGACTTTGCTTGTCATAAAGATTGCATATCTTTTGCCATAACTGCCAAGCATTATCTTCAAGTACCACAACATTAAAATAAACATGTTTAGGCAATGATAATATAAGAGTGGATTTACATAGCTCATCCAACTCATCCCAATCATCTTGATCTATGCCTTTGGGCTTGACACTTTGGTTTTCAATGACCTAATCTCATGCATCTACACCATCACTTGACAAATTTGCATCTTCCAGTAGGTGAAATTTGTGCCATCAAGTTTATCGATATGAAGATAGCTCTATCATTCAAAGAACTAGCCATAATGACAGTTGGTAATCCCCATACTCGCTATTCCATTTGTAGTAATTGTGTCCGCAGCATTATTGGCAACTCCTGCTTCTGCGACCATCGTAACTTTCTTCTTCGGAGCCATGGTCTTTAATTGCGAGATTACAAAAGGGGATTTTGGCGGAGGAGCTTGGGGGTAATTAGATTGACGAAATTTTGATTGACTGAGGGGGGGGGGGGAAAGGCGATCACCAAGAATTCAAAAAATTTGAGAAGAGTCTTGATTCCACAAAGAAATAAAATAGAAGGGATGGAGGATTCGAATTTAAGAGCTCAAGGAATATCCTCCTTGTCTTCATGACGAGAAATTTCTGTGCTCGCGCTTCGCTTGTGCCATCCCCTCTTGCTCTATATTCCTAAGAAAGGCCTCTCCCCTCTCACTTGGACATCCCTCAATGACTCCCCATGCCTCGTATTTATAGCTAAATTGAAGAAAAAGGGTTGTGACCTAGAAAAAAAGCTCTTTATGGAAGGGATCTTGGCACTGGAAAATCCAAAAAAATGAGTTGTTGTAAATGACAATAAATCAACCCCAAAACCCAATCGAAACAAGGGCAAAACAAGAGGAAATACCCAAGTATAGAGTTTTCCACCAACTGCAAGCGATAGACTACCAGAGTAAAATGTCTGCTCTCGAAGATTATGCTGAAAATTTGTAATTAAAGAACAACTATAATAAATGCAGCAGTATGACCAAGTCTATTTTGGGCAAATAATCAGCAAATACCAAGTTTCCACTGCCAGGAATATCCAAATAACAACTAGAATATGTAAAAGCACCTAGCAGTGAATAGATATACAACAATCGGTCATAAACTCAAGGGAGTCTACATCCCATAGGCATAGACATCGTGTATGTAAGAGATCTCAAGATCAAGTGCAGAGATCCATCTAATACACAATTAACCAAGTAAAAAGTAATGAGGCTTAATACATAACCAAGAAGCATGTATACATCAAAGCATGTAAAATCAAATCAACCCACTAGCAAGTGTAACTATATCCAAGAGTCAAGGTTATCTCCGTACGTAGTACAAACTGATCCATATAGTACAATCCATATGGTAGGGTACAATATATATTTGTATGATTTAATACAAAAAAATAGGCACTTTTTGGCCATTCGCCTTCAAGCCTACAACTTTCTTCTTTTCTTTCTCCTTTCTTTTTCTTTTCTCCTTTCTATCTTATTTCTCTCTCACCCATGGTTGTGACGTTTGATGGTGTCCGATTAGTACAGTCTGATGCTAGTACGGTACTAGTCGGACTAATGAATCTTGGACCTGCATCCGATAAAAGAAAAAATACATATAATTTTAAGTCTATGCTTAATATTTATACTTAAAAGTTAAAAAATAAACTTAGAGATTCAAGTCAAAAGTGCAAAAGAGAGTTGAAACAAGACTCAAGAGTGAAGCATGAATAATGAAGCCAACGACTTTATCATGAGCCAGATGTGCAATCTTACACAAAAAGTATACAATGATAGATTGAGATAAAAGCCATCGTCCATGGCTCAATCCGAATGAAAATACATGGTTACTCTAGGTGCCCATATCACTCTCGGCATCGAAGGTGGAAGCATCTTCGTCGCCGCTTGAGGAGCCATCACCCTCCTCAACAAAATCCCCCTCACGAATGACATTGCTCTTGTCATCATACTTGGGCTCTCTAAGCTCTAGGTGAGAGACAGTGATAGATATGTCCTCCTAGGCCGAACTAGGAGTACTTCTCAAGCCACTCCCAAGCCTCGTATAGCATCTAACGGCCCCACAAGCATCACGAGACAGCCAATGTGGATGCCAAAGTGAAAGCTCCATCGCTATCAGTGCGAGGGCAAATAACAACATAGGCACAACATGCACGAGTGCGAGAGACCCACCGGTCTATCTCCTTGAGCTCCAAGTAAAGCTTTCTAAAGATTTGCTCCTCCTCCAAGTCTCTCTCGCAAGTCACACTTTTAACTGTGCTAGCAGAGAGCTAGAGTAAATCCACATTTATCTATACATTTAAAGAATGAAAAACTTAGATTAAACAAATGAAACTTCTCTAAATATATTTCATAATCTATGAATAAAGTTATGAACTAAAAAGTATGAAAATTGGATACACGATACTTGTCTTGCCATAGACATCTCATGCATGTTGCGTAGTACGCATAAATTGGAGCCACAATAAATTAGTCACTCCAATTGTAGTGTGCTAAGCTTATTACAAATTTTAGTGTGCATAAGGGAATAGACAGACCAATTTCTCTCACATGCACCCGACGAACAATCTTAAACCATGTGAAAAAAAAGTAAGTTTAAACGTTAAATTTGCAAGTGCAAGAATGCGTAAGGCCACTCTATGGAGGTGGGGCACTTGGTAGCCAAATGACTCCCACAAAAAAAGGGCTAAACCAACAATTCCGGCTTCCAACAAATGATAGATGCAAAAGCAGTGTCTATTTAATCGCTATACTTGATGAGCTCTTCGAGGAAGGCACCATGGTGCTCTTTCTCCAAAGCCTTTGGAAGAAAGGCATCACGATCGGTAAGGACATTGGCATCCATGAAGAGAGAGGGTTTTTTGAAGGTGGAATGCAAAAGTGTTGCGCAACAAAACCCATGTATGGGTCGCTTCATCCACTCTCATCGTTTCTTTGTCAAAAAGAGAATATCATCTCTTTTAGGGATGGTATCCAAGATATCATTGCAATAGGTGTAAGAGAATAGAGATTTAGAGGGAGATTTAGAGATGAAATTTGAAAAGAAAGAGAGTGAGATAATATGAATTATAGATTCTAAAACTAAAAGGAAGCATGAATCTTTTTTTTTTAAGAAATAAAAACAATACCATGAAAAAGAGGCCTTTCTCCTCAAATAGGTGGTAAATAACTTGATTACGCACTAATTGCAGCAAGCATAAAATGCACATAAACTGAAAATATACGCTTTACCACTTTAATCTTGAACATTGAACACCCGGTTAGCCCCAAAACCGACGCCCCTTGCGGTATTTCTCTATCTTATATTGCAAATGGAAGGAGTGCAACTAAGCTCTATCCACTAATCCAAGTGTTTTTTGCTATCAAAATTGACCAGCAAGCCTCCAAACCAATTTGCCCATTGGTTTGCTTGGGAATTTGCCTTCACCTTGCTCCTTAAAAGACAAATTCAGTCCCAAATCCGATACTAGCTAGCTGGCCTCTTGAATCCCCCTAAAATTCCTCAATTTCAGCTGTTGAAATTCAAGTCCTACATCTTCAATTCTAAGCATACATCTTGATGTGGCTGTCAAAACCTAATTTCTGCTGTAAATTAGGGTTTAGAGTAAAGATTGACTAAAATCTCTTCCTCTTATGGCTCAAACTGCTGAAAAATATTGGCATAATTTGAGAGATGGCTGGGGGATGAAAAAGAATACTAAAGAGAGAAATTTAGAGTTTCATGACGAGAAACGCCGAAAGGCTACTGTTGCTCTACTCAAACAGCCATGGAAGCTGTCGTCTATAGCTTAGGACCACCAGAAAAACTATTGCCCCCTCCAAAATGCTTCCATCTATACCAGAAGGACCTTGGGCTACTATCACCTACTATTGGAGAGCTCCAAACTACTATCACATACTGTAGAATTGATCCTTGGTGGTTGCCAATGACATTATCAACCTCTCCTTACTCTCTAATAGCCTCCTTTTCTCTCAGAATGGCTGAAGTAGACTTTCACTAGTCCACAAAAATGTATTTCCCACTTGCATGGGCAAGTTTTGCCAAGTAGCATCCTTCTAATTCCATTTTTGAATATTATTCAGTTTATTATATTATTTTTTATAATATTGATTTAAAAATTTCATTTAATAATTATTCTAGTGCTTAAAATCAATTTCACCAGCCAAATTAAATTAGCTAGACCAATTTGTCTTCCAAGTATCCCTAAGCACTTATTATCCCTTAGACCAACATTAGTTAATTAATTAATCCATGGTCTCTAATATCACCACCGACATTAGTGGCCAATAAATTAGTCTATGCCAAAATTTGACACCAAGTATCACCTAGTACTTATTAGGCATAACTTATTACAACTTTTGCCTTTGGCACCACCTCATATCTCAATGTCCTAGGTCCCACACTATGAAATAATTGACTTGCACCTCACATGTACAAGTTACATTAGCACATCTGATTAAGTTTTAATCAAATGCAAAGCAAAGCAATAAAATTTCACGTCCACTCACCTTGCAAACTCTTCCTCCCCCAAAGAGTGTTCATGATCTTCCCAACTACAATGCCCCTCAACGATGCAATTCAAAAAACACACCCAACCCTCCCACCCCGCACCTGGGTCTCTTGCTTTTGCTTGGTTTGGTGATAGCTAGTCCTAGAATATGGTTGAACAAAATGAGATGAAAAGCTTTCTAATCATTAGTTGCAATACAACCAAGTGAAAGGCAAACTAACTACTTTGGAAACAAAATTGAGTGGAACAGAACTTACCACTGTGACAACAATGAGGAACAAAAACAAATGAATCTGAAGAATGGAACAATGCAAATATTATTGATAGTTATAATGTGGGGACTGGTCCTCAAGGCTGACTCACAGATGCAGCAGAATAAGAGTAAATGAAAAGGATCCTAAAATTACTAAATGAGATGCATAAAACTGGATGTGCGTAGCTGTTCAAGCAAGAAACTGTAACGATATTGACCAGACAGTTATATTAGCTCTAAAAACACACCCTAATATCCCAATATGTTAAGCATTCTTAAGAGTGTCAAACTTAGTATCCCAGTCATGCTTCCGCTTATGTATTGATGTTTGAGGCTTCATTCACAAGTGCTTTGCATTCATTCACAGATTCTACAAGGTAGTCTTTCTTGCTCATACATAACTTGTGAGGTCCAACCCAAGTCCCCTCGCTTGGCTACATAGAGACTTCAATCGAAAGGAAAACTTCTCAATGTCAAGGCTTACAGAAATTAAGTATATTAATTCAATATTCACATGCTATTAGCGGCATGAAAATGTGAGTCCTTACCCAAAATTGATAAGCAGATCCCACCAACTAAGGGCATTAATATCACCTGTACAAGAAGTAAACATACCCGTAAGAGAACACTTCTACACGAAAGCATTGTTATGACCACTTACTTGAAAGATCCTTGAAGGAGCAAATACAAGAACAGAAAAAAAAATTCAAACATTGGTACTCCAGGTCCTGTAAAGCTATATATTCCAGTGTGACCATGGAATTCTTCTGATTCTCTTAGATGCTGCTTGAAAAACGTTCATATTCAAGTCCTCTTTATAGAACAAGCATATGACCTGGACCTGGCTACAGGTTTGAACCAAATTGTGGCCCCCAAGAACCCTCACCCCCAAATTGTTGTCACATTTGAGCTAGTTTGCAAAAAGAAAAACGTCAGTACCTAAACATCAATTAATGCTCCCATTAAACACAAAGAATGTTGCGTCAGATAATGAAGCATCGAGACCTGATTTTCCACCCAAAACATCGTAAATACATGAAAACCCAAAAAGCATTCTGCAAAATACCCTTCTATGCAACAGATTTGAAACTTCATCAAGAGTAAATGGTTTTATTTTTTGTATTGGCACTTGAGAGAGCAAAGCCTTATGGGACAATATTTCCAATATCACTTCTCTTGCATGACTGAAATCTGTATTGTATTTCCTTTTTTCAAAGAACAGAAAATTCTATCAATTACGCCTCAAAGGACAAAACACCCCTTGAGGTCAAAAGTAGAATACAAAGAAAGCTTTGTAAAGAGCAGGAAAGTACATCATAGATTATACAATAGTCGAGTGAAAAAACCAATCTGATGGGCTTTATGCTGGGCCATATGATGTGCTAGATGAAAATAGGTGCCAGAACCAGGTGAGCATGAAAGCATCTCTCCTCCTAATCCACTCAGAACTACCCTGCAGCCTCTCCCATCCCCCACGGAAGCATCTACACTGGAAATGTCCTTGGAGGAATAAAAATATGTTATGTGAGAATATGCAGCAATCTGGGCTGAAGCAACAATGCATAATGGTAGAGAAGAAATGTTAGTGGGGCTGCGCAATGGCAAGTAAAATGATCCTCTGCGCTCTCTCAATGCAGAGTAGTTGTAAGGATATGTGGAGCTAGCTAATTGCACACCAAACCAAAAGACAAATGCACATCCGTGTATCTCAGCCGTACCAAGAAACCATCAGGTGTCAAAGAGACTGGATGCTCCCAATAGAACACCATCTTTGTAAGGTTGCGCTGGTTTTTGTCAAGTCTTGACTGTGTCAGGCCTGGCACAAAGAGAGAGAGAGAGAGAGAGAGAGAGAGAGAGAGAGAGAGAGTGTGTGTGTGTGTGTGTGTGTGTGTGTGTTGTGGGAGGGGAAAAATTAAACACCAACTAAACCCACCCCAAAAGTTGCTGCGAATGGTGATCGTCATCCAGATGACACCACTTTCTAATCAACAGGGATCCAACAGCCACAAAGTTTTGAAGAGATGCCTTTGCATGGCATCCGGTGAGTCATAGAGGCAGGACGGATCAGATGGATCATCTGTCTTTTGGACATGGACAACTATACAAAGTGGTTGTGAATGTTGACGTGCTTTATCCTTAAATGGAAGGTAGGGTTCTAGCCACAACCTTACCATTCTAAGTCTCTACCTGGTGGTAGGCCAAAACCGCCTTACTCTGACATCAGAATGACTTGGCCTTAGGGCTTCTTGTTTGATCTTAAAGAAGCATTGGTCACACATAGATTGCACACTTGGCTGACTCCATGCTCTTCCTAATAGAAGAATTCACTAAAATGGGAGATCACGGATCAAGCTAGAACCATGTCAAGAGCAGTTATCTCCATGGATCCATCTCCCTTCCTAAACAGCAGCCTAAATCTAATCACCCTTGGAACCAAAGGCCTCTCCAACTGAGCATACAAGCAGAAGAGATTACCTCCAAGACATTGAAATAGTCTTACAGCTATCTATCAATGATACATATAAAGCCTAATTAAACTGCTCAATGCAAAAAAACTAATTTTCATGTAATGGCAAGATATAGCAGAGAACCAAAACCCTTCCCATTTCTCACCACAAGGAAGATCCTTCTTCTTCAAGAGATCACAAGACACAAAGAGCATGGCAAGAGCTTAGCAAAGGAAATGATTCACTTCACCCCCAAGGAGAGCACAAGTATGCTATATATCATATGATCGAGCCCCATCAAGCTTTTGCATACAATTGTGAATGGCCAAAGCTCCAAGAGATTGGAGACCCACGAAATGGACTCAAGAAATACATCTAAGCTCCTTCGGCCGAAAAGGCAAAATATGTCCGCATACCTACCACTAAAGTTTCCCAATCCTCAACAAATCAAGCTTAATCACACAGAATTCTGAAACCACTTCCTATTCTCAGTAATGAGCAACCCTAGAACTTAGTCTGCCCCTTGATTTGAGTGCCCGGGAACCCAAATTGAGTCTCCTACAGCTGCATGCAAATAAGCTCTCTTGTAAACCACTAAATCTCACCAATTCTGCTGTTCACTGACCGAATTCACTTCAGCAACCTTCACCAATCATTGAGACCTGCATGCACACATCTCAGTGCAGCCATGCACACCCTAATCCTTGTTGGTTACAGATTGGGATCAGCAAATCCCCAATCAACAACACTTCACATCCAAAGTTGAGGCTAAAATCAGCAACTTCCTTCACCAGATTGCACAAACATCAAGCATAAACAAGAAACAATAAGCAAGAGAGAAAATTCTCAACTTCTACCCTGAGTTTGCCCTAAAACAGGTTGTCTGCATCCAATACAGCATTAAATGCTGCCACAAGCAATTACAGCATTAAGTATTGTTCCCAGCCCCTGTTACAGCTCCAAATTAGGTCCTCTGGTAGATTCTAGGATTCTTGCTGTTGTCTGATGTCCTGATTTCCACAACAACTACTGTCAATGGCCAAAATCAATGGCCGCCTACTCAGCTTCTGATTTATCTCCAAAACAGGTTGCCCTATTAGGCTACTACCTAGGTGGTCTAGCTGCTCAGAAGTGACCCAAGACTTATCTCTTCATACTCAGATCTGCCCACAATGGCTTCACACAGCCTTGCATGGCTCTCTACATGGCTTTATGTCATGTGTCAAACCTGCATACAAAACGCAGCCTCTAAACTGAGTTTTCAGCATTAATAGTGCCATTAAATGAAAAATGCATGGGCCTGGCCAAACTTTGGTCACTGCCCAACCCCAATTTTAAATTAACTACCTCTTTGAGCCTAAAAATGTTGAAACTTGCCACAAACTTTAATTAAAGATATTAAATGATTGAACTCACTAATCCCCATGATACCTAATGTCATTTCCAGGGATCCATTCAATGTTTCTAACCAAGATCTATCACCAAGCACCCCACCAGCACCTATCACCACAACCTTTGCCAATGTCTCCCACAACCCAAGCCTCTATCATCATGACTCACATTCAACTTACTCTCACATATGTACACAACACTTGTAAACAACTTAACTATCTCAACTTAAGTGTCCAAACAGCATTAAGTTAAAAATTCAAGTCCCAATGAAAGCTTACAAAAGCAAATCTCTATGGAGATTACAATGGGATCCAACATAGTGGATTTGGGGAGACCCCTTACTTGACAAACCATACAATCCAGCTTTCCTTAGCCACACCACCAAGCTAGGATGGAGGATTCGAATGACAAAGATCAGCATAGTGCCAGCATCCCCTCCTCACTGGGATAGAAAATGTATCTCAAATCCCTTCTTGTGACACTTCCGAAGGCGACATGACGACAACTTTAGGCCTAAAAAGATTTCTCTCTTTCTATGGTTAGTAGCTCATAGGAGTTTGGCAATCGGTACACGATTCACCTATGGCAAGGCCCTCATAGCATATGCAACTATTTTAGATTAGTCAGCTCATCTGTGAGTCTCAGCATTCAGTGGCTTGTTTATCATTCTATTTCCAATTGTAGACTAGTCATCTCATTTATGGTGCTTTTTACTAGCCAACTAGCATTTATGATTTATCTTCATGATGCCTAGCCGACTTGTGCATATTAATGGCCTATTTATTGGCCAAGCGCACTCTTCTCCATTCCATTCAGCATACACTATATCTTCGAGCCTTGTTGGAGAGAGTCAGATGGTGCCCACTACTAGTGACTCACTCTTGAGTTTGTACTCTTTTGTCTTGGTATACAGATTCCATTTCCTGAGCATCTCTCTTCTAAGATATTTTATTATTCACAATGTTTCTCTTCTCTCTTCTATTTGTGTAGGCTGAGTTTACTCCAATCTCATCTAATGTTAAAACTCTAGAATAAGCTATTTGTGGAGGAACTATACCAATGGTATGGCCTACCGAGAGAGATTTTTTCTAATTGGGATAGAAAGTTAATAGTCACTTTTAGAGAGCTATGTTTAAACTTAGTATGAGTACAACACATCATCCACAAACTAATGGAAAACAAAAGGATCAATCAAATCCTCGAAAATATGCTCTGTGCGGAAAAAGAAATAACCAATAGTAGAGTTGCATATAATTGTGTGTAAACACCTCGATACAACATAGTATGATTGCAATTATTATAGTTGCTTACTTTCAAAAACTCAACAATTCGAGAAAATACAAATATGACATACGAAGAGAAATGTACTTCTACTCAACCAAGTCCCTTAGGGATAAGCTTAGTTACAATCAACCTAAGATTGAGGAAGAGTATTTCTCACTCTCATAAGATCGTGCAAAGAATGTCCGTGCACAAATGCATCACATGCATGTAAGTACTACATAATAAAAAAACTAATTTCTTTAGAAACTGAGAGTAGAAATAGATGGGAGATCAGCATTTCTTTATGGTTGATCAGCATTACATCAATATGGCTTCCTTCTTGATCTTGAAGTGCAAGAAGAGCTTCAAAAAGAGGTATTGTAATGAATTTATAAGTCTATATCCTATTAAATAGTAGTGAGAGAACAAAGAGTGTGAGAGATTTGATAATGAAGAATTAAAAGATAATGGTAGAGATAGCAGGAACCAACTTTGGGACTATCTTCAATTGTTGTACTTGAGTTTACACAATAAGAAAATATTATGTAAAATGAGAGTAAATAGACTCTTTTAATAGGAGAAATGGAGACTTAGTGCAAAGAGGAAAAGTAAAGTAATACAAGAGTGTCCAGCCACATGTCATGAAGTGTGGCATGTGGTGGGACAGTTCGAAGCTTGTGTGACAGGGACTTGATACTTATCTCTTCTTTATAGCCTTTCTTTTTGAGCTGAAAACTATCAAGATTCTATTTTAGGCTAATCCAAGGCTCCTAAAATTTAAGCACCTCCCAAAGTTTAAAAATCCCCTATAATTTAAAGAAAACCCTCCCCCAATGAATATCATGTGAAAGCTCTTTTCAAGCACATGACAAAAACAGTACTTTTAACCTGCATATGCACATTATACAAATTTTTCATGATCATGTTCTCTTGCTTAATATAACTCTGGACTCTAGTAGATATAGCTCAAACTTCAAGGCATTAATCCTTTGAATGTGTAAGTCTAACCTTGATATACTTAGAGTTCCAGTCATCACAAGCACCTATCCAATCATATACGTAGAACCAGGTACTATCTCTCTTCTAATCCACTGCACAAGTCCTCCATAACATGTGGCCACTCATTAGTTGTTAAGCTAAAAATGCTCATTACAGTTTAAACCTTAATTAGTTCATTTTAAACAGCCCCAAAACTCAAAATGCACCAAAGTTTCTATGTCCCATAAGCAAACACCCAAACTTTTGGTTGGATCTGTCTATAGATAGAGAGGCTACCTACCACTAGTCAATCCTGTTTCGTAGATCTACACACTCTTGATCAGCTGGCCCCCTATTTCACTGTTGTCTACACCTCACAGAAAGGACATGTCAGTTCATGGATTGCATATCCAGCCTGTCCCAGCTGAGGTGCTTCCGTAGTAGTTGTCGCGCATCATCTTCACTCTGTTCTGAAACTGTAAACTGCCGCCCAATTCAATCCGGATAGATCCATCATCCATAGTAGCAGGGCAATGCCATTCCAAGGGAATGAGGGAATGCCTGTTAAGGGAGAACGACTGGGGGAACATGGGAAACCTGAGGAAACATGGGGGAAACGTGGGGGGGACATGATGTGTTGCCGTTACCCTTTGGGGAACATGGGATGAGTGATATGGAGAAAGAATAGCATTACTCCGAGAGTCGTGTCACTACTATCAGCCTGTCGAGAGTTGCGTGCACAGTCCGGATTGTCAGGAGCAGCTACGGGGCATCATGCACATCGTTTCAATCGACATTGACTAATTGATCTTTTCACCTTCAGGACCTGGATTAACATGATCAAACTCACGATTCTTGAGGCGCAATCTGTACAGGTCATAGGACTAGCAGTTGACCTCTCTCTCTCTCTCTCTCTCTCTCTCTCTCTCTCTCTCTCTCTCTTTTCGTAATAGGTAATTATATTAATTACAAAAAAGTAGAAATACAAGACTGCAAGATTACAAGATGCAGGATGGCTCTAGGCCATCATGCATGAAAAGATACAAAGTCACAGCAGCAAAGGAACAGAGGAGATTGTCATATGGCAAGGAGCTCAATCATCTCTGACCAAGTTATCAACATGCTGAACGTCAAGCTACCACTTGAAAAGTCCCCTAAGCTCTGCAACATGACGTTGAATCCCCAAGGTGGAATAAAAAATGAATGCATTGCGAGTAACCCGAATATACTAACCCTAAAATC
Source organism: Lygodium microphyllum (assembly GCF_053477565.2). Classification (NCBI taxonomy): domain Eukaryota; kingdom Viridiplantae; phylum Streptophyta; class Polypodiopsida; order Schizaeales; family Lygodiaceae; genus Lygodium; species Lygodium microphyllum. Next base: position 95,576,422 of record NC_141144.1, on the reverse strand, counting down.
TGAAAAAGTGAAACAGGATCTTGAAATGAGGTTGTGGAAGACCATGATATTTAGCCTTACCACAACTCTCTCTCTCTCTCTCTCTCTCTAGACAACTAGCACGGAGGGCGAGGAACTATTGATTTTCAGATATGACTATTTGGATATAAGCCTATACAGTTTGGCTATTGACCCTGCCTTCCACCTTTTGACTATAACCTTAACTGCATTACATTTCTCTCAGCCAATCAGAGCTTAACCAAGTGATCAGAGCTGATATCTTGAGGATTGAGATAGCAAGGACACGGACCCCCATCCACCACTCCCTTTAGGACCGAGGATGGAGTTCTATTGGAGTCACTTCTTGTGTCTCATTGTTGATGATGGATTCACTATTGGGCCAGCATACATGGATACCCGTCTCTCCTACAGCATACACGCTACTATTGGACAAATTCGCACCTCCTCTCATAGGCTATAGATGGAGACAGGTAAATGGACAGATACTCCGGCAAAGGATACAACTTGTTAGCTTTATTGCCGAGAGCTTGAGACAGAGGAGCACTACATATGCAAATATACAGTGTACTATGACATATGAAGACGATACAACTGCCTCTTCCGTGATGGTTTTGGACCTCTTCCTTGTATCACGGAATATGAGGACCAGAGATGCCTAGGTCTTTTCCTCCTGGAAATCCAATGGCACCACACAGCACTGTTGAGAAACCCTTCACCCTTTACCCGCAGTTTGCGCTTTTGTGTTTCTGCGTTTTACGTTTAGGGTTTGCAGTCCCAAAAAGGGGCGCCATCCTAGACTGACTATGCCTATTTATAGGCCACTCTCTCATTCATTCCTCACGGCTGATTCATTCAGTCCGTCACCTCTTCTCTCCAGCCTCTCCACTGCCCTCACACCCCCTTCAGGAGGACATTGTGGTTCGTGGTTCGTGGCAGTCTTCATCATCTTCCTTGTGCTACGGCACCCTTGTTCCCTTGTATCACATTCACTCCATGATTCAGGACTTCATCATTCCATTCATCAGAGCTTCTTCTCTCTTCTCTTCTCTTCTCCATGTTTGCCGAGTTCACTCCGTGTTCCTCCCCGCAAACCCTATTGTCTAGTTGGTACGTCATCTTTTGACATGGTATTAGAGCTGGATTTGCTCAAACAACGGCAAAGATCCTCCACTCCAGTGAAGGCAAAGACTAGTGGCTGGTTCGGCATCCACTTCTCTTCTTCTTCCGCTGCATCAAAATCTCGTTTTTGCATGTTTCAGGTGTTTTCAGCTTGTTGCACACACCCCTTTTACGGAGGACATCATAGTCTCAGTTGTCCCTTGTTGTCATCTATAGTTTGACGCCTGTTTCCAACCTTCCACCCGCAGTTTGCAGCTATTTACAGCAGAGCGACTGTTGCTGATCACTCTCCATTCAGAAAATAATCTCGTTTTTGCAGATTTCAGGTATTTCAGCTTGTTGCCCACACCCCGGACGCATAGAGAACATAGCGGTCCAAGTTGGCCATTGCTGTCTACAACAGTCTGGCACCTGTTTCCAACCTATCACACTCTGTTCAGAGCTGATTTTAGCATGCTGACTGCTACTCCTAGTTTTTTTCCTGCGTTTTTAGACTTTCTCTCTCCTCCAGCCTACGTTTTAAGTATTTCTCTCTCCTCACCTGCGTTTTTAGTCTTTCTCTCCTCACCTGCGTTTTCCAACTGGTTGCAACCTCTTACTACTGGTCACATCCTCCTCCCACTGGTAACTCACTTCCAACCCTTCCAAACTACCCTCCCACCCCTTGACGCGGACATTGCAGTTCGTGCTTCACATTGCCCTCACACCCCTTGAGAAGGACATTGTGGTTCATGGTTCATGGCGGCTGACCTCTTCCTTCTTCAGCAAGGCACACTCATATCCATGGCTTCTTTACCAACAGGTGACCAGACTACTGGGTGCTCCTACTATGGCATCACCAGACACACTACCGATGCTTGCCGACTTTGACCTTTGCTCCCTACCCCCCCGGAGTATATGTGTCTTCCACCAGACACTCCTTGTGCCACCTCTCCTTTCTACGCCACAGATAACATTCTGCATCAGCTATCAGAGTAAGATACATCCGATGTACACTAAGTCCTTTCGAGCACATGGAGGATCGATTGGTACTACAACCTCATGGAAATCGTCACAATGCCAACGGCAATCTTCTCCCATTTATTTTCAGGTACAGTGGCTTCCACGACCTACGGATCTGCAGTCCGCTCCATCGAGAGATAGCAATTGTTTGATAACATCTCCTCATCAGTCCGCTCCTTCGAGAGATAGTGGCTGCTCAACTCCTTCCTCTTCTTCGACTACCTAGACTGCTCCGCTGACAGATAGCGACTGTCCCCCACCTCTTGCTCATTTGGAGCCCCACCCTCGACTACTTAGGTTCGAGAGGCTACCTTTGTGAGCTCTTCAACACCCTAGATACCTTCTTCGGCACGACCAACAACACTTCTTTCGTCATCAGGCATTTCGAACCGTGATCCATAGTTTTTGGATTCCCTATCTACTTCAAAGGGGGATTCAGAAAGGGATGTTATTTCTTTGCTTTCAAAGGGGGCATTTACTTCTTCGACTTCAATGGGAGCCCCTCCACCTCCCACCTCAAAGGGGGAACCTACTCCACATGAAGGTTCTCACCCATCCTTTACTTTCTTGGGGTGGCTGTCTTCAACCAATCATCTCTTCTACTAATACCCAGGATCTTCAGGTACTACCTAGATGAAGACCTCGAAGGTTTGGCCACGACTTGGTGACGAGGCCTTCGTATTCCTTCCAGCATAGATGCATGGAGCTAGTGGCTTCTCTCCCAAGGTTGAGTTTCGGGTTCTCCAATTCACCCTGCCTACTGTTCTTTACTGCAAGTTCCCTTTCTGGTGGAAATCTTGGATCTTAGGGATCCTCTATATCTTCTTTCTCCTCTTCTCTTCTTGCCTTGGTCACTTGGTCAGCATGGAGCCACCTCCTGAGATCGAGTACCGGCATATCCTTATGGTTCTCATCACTACACAAAGTCTGACATTCCTCCTATGCATTGCATATTCTCATCATCTTTGTACTAGGGCGCTTGGGCAAGTGAAAAATTTCCCCACGAGGAACACTGTCCAAGTGGCACCTACTGCATGAGCATTCTTCAGCATGTAGCATTCCATCTCCACCTCACTCCTCTTTTTTCCCTTTTTGGGCCTGAGAGGGGGTGTTGAGAAACCCTTCACCCTTTACCTGCAGTTTGGGTTTTTTGCATTTCTATGTTTTGCATTTAAGGTTTGCATTTAGGATTTGCAACCCCAACAAGGGGCGCCATCCTAGACTAACTGTGCCTATTTATAGGCCACTCTCTCATTCATTCCTCACGGCTGATTCATTCAATCCGTCACCTCTTCTCTCCAGCCTCTCCACTGCCATCACACCCCCTTCAGGAGGACATTGTGGTTCGTGGTTCGTGGCTGTCTTCATCACCTTCCTTGTGCTACAACACCCTTGTTCCCTTGTATCACATTCACTCCATGATTCAGAACTTTATCATTCCATTCATCAGAGTTTCTTCTCTCTTTCCTTCTCTTCTCCATGTCTGCCGAGTTCGCTCTGTGTTCCTCCCTGCAAACCCTACTGCCTCGTTGGTACGTCATCTTTTGACAACTACGAGACAAGAGGTCACCTCACCCAAAGGGAGCCACACAGAGAGATTCGCACCTCATCGCATCACCTAATGATTGAGACACGTCGATGAAGCCATATTGCAGCCAATGAGAGGATGTGCCAACATTGTGGATGGGAGTCGGAAACGGATGAGCACTACATTTGTAGATGTACTGAATACTATGACATTCGAGGCTGCTATCATTGCGTCTTCAAGGAGGGCTTTGGACGACTAAGACGGCTAATGAACTATGAGGACCAAAGATGTTTGGGTCTTTTCTTATTGGAGTTCCGATGACGCAGAGCATTATTGTTATCGGATAGGAGGCGACCCCATCGTCATTCGCCTCTCCAAAGAGCAGTTACAGACTTCTTGACCGTAGCTGAACCCCCACCTGCTACCACCCCAAACACTACATCTCCTACTACTGATAGGCGTTGTCGAGGTACAGCATCAAGTGGCATCACAGTTAACAAAGCTACAGCGTTTCGCAGAGCAAGAAGCCCTAGAGTACCTACTCGGCAACATAGGCATGCCCATATGCATCACATTCACATCATGATTGCTCATTACAGAGGTAGATTGGTGCGCCGACTCAGTTGGAGGTAGTTTGCATAGTCTTGGTGCATTCAATAGACTCACGGGGAGATACTCTACACTCTTTTTAATCTTTTTAAACTTGGTTTTTCCAAATTTTTCAGTTTCCATACTTCTCATTCCAATCTACCACGTAGACCTACACATAAATTTTATCTCTTCTTCTCTGATGAGAGATTATGATACTAGTTGTATTGGTTATGGTCTCATAGGCCACTCTTGCCTTTTAGAGATGTTAATAGATCTCTCTCTCTCTCTCTCTCTCTCTCTCTCTCTCTCTCTCTCTCTCTCTCAAAACACGCTGAGAGCGTTAGTTTTTACTAGCTACAACTCTCTCTATTATCAAAAACAACCCTCAACCTTTTCTTTTACTAATTATAGTGCTCTGGACAATTATGCATTAAAGGAAGATGCAAAGAAATGGAAATGCAAAATGTATGAGCAATAGAAAACAGAGGGATCCAATCATGCGAAGGAATACTTGTGCCATGTTGACATCGGAGCCCAAATAAATTTTTTCCCAAACACCACACCTGAGATGCAAAGGCACATCTCCGCAAAGTACCTAAGTGAAGAAGACAAAGCATGTACAAGGAAAAAGCAAATTGAAGCCTCTTTTTTTAGTGAACAAGCTGATAATGGAGTCATGGGTAATGGAGCCATGCATGGGGGACTTGGAGCTTTTACATTCTCACAGTCACATCATGGAAAATGCAACAAGAAACAAACCTTGGGAACAACTTGGGATCCTCGTAAAAAAGAGAAGGTGGATGCAACTATGGCAAGGTTTCTCTACCATGATTGTTATAAGATCTCCTTGCTTCCTTGAGATGGTCCAAGAGATTGCAAAGTATAGTCCAACCTATAAGCCTCCATCATATGAGACACTACATACCACTTTGTTGCACAAGGAAAATGATGCAATTGAATGTGCTTTGGCAACTGTGCAAGAAAGTTGTGTGAAGAATGGTGTCTCTTTGATAGCGAATGGATGCAGTGATACTCAAAAACGGTCCATCCATGGAATGGTTATTTATTCTCAAGGATATATGCAATATATTTCCTCACATGATGCCTCAAGTACAAGAAAAAGCGCAAATCAACTTGTGAAGAAATGGGCTGAAGGTATTGAAAAGGTTGGGGCTGAAAACGTGATCCAGCTTATTGTTGATGGTGAGGCAACAAATAGGACAGCAAGTATGAAACTTGAGGAGAGATACCCGCACATCACATTCAGTCTATGATTTGCTCATTCTTTGAGCACTTTGCTGAAAGACATTAGTAACTTATCATGGATTGATCTCTTTATCCAAAAGGGCAAGGACATAATCAATTTCATCCAAAGACATTAGTTCATTCTTAGTGAGTTTTGCAACAAATCACCTTAAGAGATCTCCATAAGTACTCTAAGATACGCTTTGACTAAAGCTTTCTCATGATGAAGAGACTTGAGAATGTGAGCTTATCCCTAAAGCAATTGGTGGTAAGTAATGAGTGGATAGGATGGTCTACTTCTGGATCAAGGGCTGATATAGCAATGCAAAACATTATACAAGATCATGCTATAACATGTCCAACTCAGGAGCCCTCAGCAGCAAGATTTAGTGGTCCATCCACAGACTTTTCATAAGCAATGCCGCCCAGTACTCCTTAGAATAACACACGTTTTGCTACCTAAGCTCTCTTGAAACCACTTCGCAATGGAAGGTTCTGGCTATAACCCATAAGAATCAACCTAAATCTGGGTTTTTAATTCGGCACTAAGGTCATTAGCTTAACTACCGTCGGTCTTTGAGCCACTGCATTCGCAAGTCAACTCAAACCAAAGCAAACAAATGTCACACTTGGTTCATAGTGAGTGAGAAATGAGCAAGAGCGATACTTGTTGACCCCTCTACTAGTAGGGCATAGTCTCAACTCCATTCCCTTAAAATGGCATTGATTAGGTCTAAGACAACACACTAGACAGTCACACATTTGACAACTTCCTATATCTAGCGCCTTGAAGAAAAACTCTCAATTCACCGAGACCACCCATCTAAAGGACACATCAATCGGGGATCTCACCCTCTTCCTTTCCTCGGGTGTATTTTAAGTTATCATATTATCCTAACACATTTATGCTTGACATGCAAAGACAGCTTCCTTAAATAACCATTAAACATTGGTTTCTTCACATAATTTATGGTCATTGACACAAAGACAATGTCAAACAATCCTTTGAAAGTAGTTGCAAAAACAATGTATTCATTTCATGCCTTCTCCAAGACACAATGCCAACCTGGCATTCCACCCCTTAATCCGAGACTCATATCCAATCTCAAGCACACAATCCACCAATCCGCCCTTACCTAGCATCAAGGCCTTCCAGAAAGTCCATCCTAGGTCAGCACGCAAGCGTTGGACGACTCCTAGAAGTATAAGAGGTTTACTAGCCAGAGCTCCCTTGGCACCCTCACCTACTCCTACCAAAGGGTTCTCTAAGGAGAGACCTCTCCCATCTGGGGTTGGTCCTAACCTCTACCACAGTCAAACAACCCCTTGGTGAAGCTCTAAAGAAATACCCTAACACAGAAACATAAACAGAAAGTGTACAACAAAGCACAGACTTATAAAAGAACAAAGTTAGGGTTAGGCTAACTCAGAGACAATGAACACAATGAAAGAATGAAGTGATATGACCACTAAATATACGATGCTCATGCAACAAACACACTATGCAATGAATGAATATTGTACCTCAAACTCATATATCTCAAGGATCAGAACATGGGTAATTAGTTGGAGAGTGTGTCGTACTCTGAACAGATCCCGAATCACAACAAGCCAGCCTCCAGGTGTCGAACATCAACAAATTCAACAGTGAGAAGCTGGATCTGATGCAAACACTAATGAGAAGAGAGAAACACTAAAAACACAGGCAGCAAGCTAGAGAAAGACTAAAAACACACGCAGGACAGCTTGCAAGAGAGAGAAATAGTAAATCCGCAGGTAGGACAGCTTGCAAGAGAGAGAAAACCTAAAAACGCATACTACAGGACTGTGATGACCTGGTAGGCTGTACGGCATTAGGTCTGCACAAGTACAGCATTTGCCTAGTTGGAATCAACTCCAAACTACGTGAAGAGCGTTGACAATCAAGCATCAACTAATGGAGACAGCAATGGACAGCTTCGGCTAAGATGTCCTCCGCAAGCGGGGTGTGAGCAGCAAGTTGAAACACCTGAAATCTGCAAAAACAATATTAAGGGCTGAATGGAGGGCAGCATACATATTTATAGAAATTTTGGGCCGTCCCAAGTGGGTTTGTGCTTATGGGACAATGAAACTCCCTAGGATCGCGTCTCTTTTAAAACAACAAGGTTTCTTCATTAATTAAGCATGTTTTGGGGATATTTAAGTAAAGCTAATGCATTATTAGCTCAACACCCCCTCTCAGGCCCAATAATGGTGCCACGAGAATAGAGGCCAGCCAAGCCATTTCTTAGTTTATCTTTTATCCCAAGGCATCCCAACCCAAAGCAGTCAAAGCATCGGTAAAAGGGTGCGCGTCGACTGCCCAGTGGCCTACTAAGACTACAAAGCCGATGGTTATCTTGCCAAGGGAGCCCAAGTGATCACCCCAGAGAGGACAGGGCATCGGACAAAGGGTGCACGTCGACTTCCAAGTGGCCTACCAAGCCCTACAAAGGCGAATGGAATCAACTATGGACTTCTTCTTTTTTTTGTTTTTTTGAGGGCTTTTTAGGTTTGATAGATCAAGCATTAAGTGAGGGTTTCAAATCAGTTTTCGTCCTATTTTGAGTATCCGTGCCTCAAACGGGAGAGTCATAAGGGATGGTTAGCCACAAGACCTTCACAAAACAAGCATACTATCTCTACCATTACTGGGTGTGGATGAGGAAAAAAATGGCCAAGTGTGTGTGTATAGCAAATATGTCAAGCAAGCAGGACAAGCAAAGCAAGCAAGCAAGCTGGGAAAGACTGCCTTGGAGACTACCATGTGCAATGCCACAAATATGGTGGATCCTAGAGTCGACCACTCCAAACGACCGAAAAGGGATAAATACACACACATGCATGTTTACCTGAACAGAATGCCAATGCATCGGGTAATGCAAAGGGAGATGTAAGATATCATACTCATGCAATATGCTATACCACAGTGCCACTGGGACAGTGCTCTCACAAGGGAATTGTTCACTTGCCCAAGTGCCATTTTACAATCATGTCATCCTGACAGTGCAGATGAAGTTACAAATGTCCATAATACAATACAAAAGAATAAATGAATGGAATGTCTAAAAAAAACTGTAAGCATCTTCACTGTCACTATCAAGAGTAGAAGCCACCCCCTCTCAAACTGAAAGGGAAAGCAAGAGGGACGCACCCTCTCCCCGTCAAGCTGAAGAAGTAGAGGAGGGTGTACCGAAGCCGATCCTGGGTAGCACGTACTGAAGAACTGGTTGGGACCGCTTTGGTCAAGATATCTTCAAAAATTATCTGATAATAGCACAAACTCTAGGCGAATAGCGCCTACCTCAACCTGCTCTTGGGAAAAGTGAAAGTGGACTCCCACATGCCGGGTCCGTGGTGTGATGATCGGATTGCCTGCAAGGGCAATGGCACTCTCGTTGTCGCAGTAGATAACTATGGGAGAGTCACATGGAAAGTGAAGCATCGGCAGTAAACTCCTCAAATAGATGGCCTCGATGGCGCCATCGAAGAGAGCTCGATACTCAACCTCGGCCATGGAAGCCGCCACCGTCCTCGCCTTACGGCTGGACCAAGAAATGGGAGCCGTGCCCAAGGTAAAGAGGTAGCCGCCATGGAAATGCCGGTGTCAAGATCTCATGCCCAATGAGAATCAGTATATCTCTGCAAACATAAACCAGAACCAGATTTCAGGCCATAAGAATAAGTACACCCCAAATAACGCAATACACGAAGACATGCAATCCAATGTGACATCCTAGATACTGCGAAATACTGACTGAGTATGAGAACTGAGTAAGCTAAATCTGGCCTAGTGTGAAATAACCAAAGAAGTTTTCCTACAACAGAACGATAGGTATGTTCAACGAAGGGTTGTCCTAGGGTATCCTTCGACAAGTGGACAGTAGGATCTACAGGCGTGGCTACTGGCCGTGTCTGATCCGGAGTGTACTATTCCACGAGCTATAATGCGTAATTTTGCTGTGACACAAAAATACAGCCCCCAAAAGGAACTATATCCATCTACAAGAAATAGGACAACAAACCAAGGTGTGTCATCTCAAATGTAGCTTTAAGCTTAGCCTTGATTTCCGCTATTTCAACAAAATCTGAGACTATGATGAGTAATTCATCAACGTATAGCAGAGGATATAGCTAACCCCCTATGCAGTAGATCGAACATATAAGTTCCGGTCATAAGCAGTAGAATCGTATCCGTGAGTCTGCAAAACTCATCCATCCTATGGAACCAAGACCGCGGCGCTTCCTTCAACCCATAAAGAGCTTTATGAAAGCGGAATACCATATCCCTAGGGTTTCCTAAAGGAAAGTCTGGTGGTTGCTCCACATAGACTTCCTCCTCCAAGAAACCATTTACGAAGGCACTCTTGACATCCATTTGATGTATCGGCCAACCGTGGTGAGTAGCTAGCGTGAATGGCAACAAAAAGGAAGTCAACCGCGCAATAGGGGAGAAGGTTTCTTCATAATCAACGCCATGCTTCTGTCGAAACCCTTGCATGACAAGGCAAGCCTTGTACTTGTCTAAAGTCCCATCAGCTTTTAGCTTGGTCCTAAAAATCCACTTTGTTCCAATAACTTTCTTGTGGCTCGGATGATCCACCAATGTTCAAGTCTCATTTCGGTCAATACTCTCTAGCTCCTTCTCCATGGCCTCTTGCCATTAAGGGTGTTGAAGAGTCTCCTACCATGTAGCCAGCTCAGAATGCACTATATAATCAACTGTAAACAGCGACGCAAATGATGCCTGAGGAGCAAGTCGGACAAATCTTCTAGGTCCCTCTAGAGTGGAATCCAGTGGTAGGATCCCCAAATCCCGCAAGGTCTACTCGTACCAGCGAGGTAATGGGTCTCGAGGAGGGGGCATGGGAGCGGAAGAATCTGCAGAAATGTCAAGAGCAGCAAGTAGACCAGGCTCACTAGACAGGATCTCTGATGATGTGGAAGAAGGAATCGGATTGGAGTCCTATGCCGAGGACTGTACGATATCCCTCTCGTCAAAGACGACATCCCGCCTAACGATCACCTTGTTTGTCCGAGGATCAAACAAACGATAGACTTTCGCTTCAAAGGAATATCCCACAAAAACAAGGAAATCAGCTCTGGGAGTGAGCTAGCCTATCTTGTTATCAAGCATGTGTGTGTAAGCACGACAGCCGAAAACTCTTAAGTGGGAAATGTTAGGCCAAGAGCCAAAAAATGCCTCATACGCGGTCTTCTGAGAAAGAGCCGCAGTGGGGCACCAATTGAGGATGTATACCGAAGTGTTAACAACCTCGAACCAAAGGCACTCAGGGAGCTCTGCTACTAACAGCATAGAGCGTGCCATTTCCATGACTGTCCGGTTTCTACGCTCTACAACTCCATTCTAAGAAGGGAAGTTCGTAGAGGTGAGCTGGCGGGAGATGCCATGCCTCTGTAGAAACTCAGAAAACTCATGGGAGATGAACTCACCATCGCTATCAATCCTCATACAACCGACATGACCACCAATCTGGTTATGAACCGGCAGCACCCAAGCAAAAAAATAGGTGAAAGCATCTGACTTATGCTTGAGAAAATACATCCATATGTATCCGGAATGATCATCCACTATCAAAAAGAAGTACAATACGCCATTCAAGGCGGCAGTGGATGTCGGTCCACAAAGATCAACATGAATAAATCTAAGAGGTGCCTTAGCACAATGTGAGGTCTACTAAGACTATCAGATATGGTGTTGCTTCCCGAGCTGACATGCTTTATAGACATCTCGGGCTAGCTTCAGGCGTGGAATGCCCTTAACCATCTCACGGCGTGACAACTCATAAAGAGAGTCATAACCAAGATGCCCTAAGCGAAAATGCCAAAGGCGCTCATTGTTCGTAGGCTCTCGAGATGTGGCTAAGGCTTGGAAGCTATGGAACACGGATCCCTCAGCTGTCGGCTCGGTCAAAAAATCTGTCATGTAGTATAGGCCATTAGGCTGTGCTTCACCACGAGCAATCACTAAACAAGTCTCAGAGTCAAGCACCTCGATTGTGGTCGATGTAAAGAAGACTGCTCCCCCCAACCGGCAAAGCTGCTGAACAGATAACAAGTTCACTCCAAGCTGAGGGACATGATATACATTGTCCAGCAAAGCCAAATCCAATCCCTTGTCAGTGGAAAAACTGACCCAACCTTGAGCCTGAATCTTGACCGAGGAGTTGTTTGCTGCGCGGACCTGTCTGGTTGCAAGGACTTGGGAATGGAAAATGTCTACTATAGGAGTCATATAATGTGTAGCTCCACTATCCACAATCCAAACAGAAGCTGAAGTGCTCGGTTGTGATGAGTGGGCCTCTACGGTAACCTCATCAGGAGGCAACTCATAGATGTGGACGAGACTCACATCTGATGTCTCTATGGAGACAATTATGGGCCTCTGCAAACCAGTCAGATAAGCCCTCTGGAGTTCAGAACGTTGTCGACTGAGATAGTTGAGCAGTGGAGCAGTATGAGCCGGACCTTTAAACTGCCCCTTGCCATCACCCTGTCTCCCTTGCTAGGGGTTTTTCCCAACTGAGGAGCGGGTGTCTGTGACTTAGATTTTGGTGTTGTACCTCTTGCCTTTGATTGACACTCGTCGTCAAAATGGCCAGCCTTTTGACAATGTTGACAATACCTATTCTTTTTAGGTACATTATGCCACCCAAGTTTAAGAGATTGGGATGTTCCTTGTGATTCCTCACATTGATTTTGCTTTTGATTTTGATTTTGATTTTGAGTGGAGATTTGGTTTTGTTTTCCCTTCCCTTGTTGTCCTTTCTAAGAATGAGCAACAAGAGTCCCCTTTGAAGAGGAATTCATATGAAACTGATCGAACAACCGTGCGTAATGCAACAACTGGTACTCAAATTCATAGAATGTAGGCATGGTAGGATTTGAAACTATACCTTCCATAAAATTGAAATATTTCCCGGAAAGTTTATTTAGGAACAATGTGACCCGATCGTTAGAGGACTTGGGAGTCCCCATAGTGGAGAATTCAGCAAGAAGACGCCGATACTCAGCCAACTTGACTTTCAAGTCATCCGGTCAGTGATTTTCAAAAGCTGGAGCTCATGGTCAAGATTAATACGACGGGTCCTATCCCAAGCCACATAGCGGTCAATCAAGTGTGCCCATTGCTCAGACGTAAGTCAAAATGTTGAAGCTGAGAATGAAACTCACGCAATAAGCCATGCATCAGCTCGATAATAACGGAGGGATTTCTAGCCTTCCGTGAGTGGACAACCTCGTATGGGACAAGTGCGGGATCGGGTTGGGGTTCCAACCCCTGCACAAGATCCCATAGGTTCTGGGAGTCAAGGACATGTCTCATCAAGTTTGACCAAGTGGTAAAGTTTGACCCGTTAAAACGAGTTTGTCATTAAATGCATGCTTGGCAGAAGATGAGCTAGAACCATGAGGTGTCGGGTAGGTGGGGTAAGATGGATGTGAGGAATAAGGTGGTGGAGGTGGATATATCTGATAGGTGGTAGAAGGGGGTAGACATGGGTAGGTAGAAGATGGCTGTGAGTGTCCAATAAGTGCCGATTGAAGCAGAGGCACTGGAACATGAATGTTTTCATAAGGTGCCGGTATAGGTGGAGGCACTGGAACATGAATGTTTCCATAAGGTGCCGGTGTAGGTGGAGGCACTCGGACACAAAAGCCCTGTCCGAAGTGAGGCTAGGGAACAATAGTATGACCAGAAGGTCCATTAGCTAAACCCATCAACACAAACTCTGGAGTCAACAAATCCACACTCGGGAGAGACGAGGGGGGATACCTAGGCTGCAATGATCCCAAAAATGCGTGTGAAGTAGGTGGAACACCACCCGACTGAGGAAAGGATGAGGTCCTAAAGGATGTGTCTATGTTTCCATAACCCCCCGGTGTCATGTGTGGTGCGACATGAGGTGTCTGAAATGAAAATGTAAATGGTGTGAATGGAAGTGGAGAAGTAGCGAAGGAATGTGGTAGAATGGGTGGGTTTTGAAAATGTGGTGTGTAAGCTGCAAATGCATTTTGTTCATTTTTATCATTTAATGATTGGAAATGAAAATATGAAGATGATGATGCACCATGCAATGAAGAAAAAGGAACACCAAATTCATTTTGATTTTATGAAGTAGACGGAAAAGAAGGAAAGGTGCGATGTCGTCTTTGACGAGAGGGTTATCGTACAGTCCTCTGCAAAGACTCCAATCCCATTCTTTCTTCCACATCATCAGAGATCGTGCCTACTGAGCCTGGTCTACTTCCCGCTCCTAGCAAACCTTAGGGAATACAGGGATCCTACCACTAGATTCCACTCCACAGGGACCTAGAAAATCTGCCCGGCTTGCTCCTCAAGCATCATTTACGTCGCTATTTACAGTTGATTATATAGTGCATTCTGAGCTGGCTACATGGCAGGAAGCTCTTCAACACCCTCAATGACGAGAGGCCATGGAGAAGGAGCTAGAGAGTATTAACCGAAATGAGACTTAGACATTGGTGGATCATCCAAGCCACAAGAAAGCCATCGGAACAAAGTGGATTTTTAGAACCAAGCTAAAAGCTGATGGGACTTTAGACAAGTACAAGGCTTGCCTTGTCGTGCAAGGGTTTCGACAAAAGCATGGCATTGATTAAGAAGAGACCTTCTCCCCTACTGCGCGGTTGACTTCTTTTCGGTTGCTACTCACGCTAGCTACTCACCATGGTTGGCCGATACATCAGATGGACTTCAAGAGTGCCTTCCTAAACGATTTCTTGGAGGAGGAAGTCTATGTGGAGCAGCCACTAGGCTTTCCGTCAGGAAACCCTAGGGATACGATCATAGTTACCAGGAACGGAAAACGAAAACGGAAGGAACGCCTAAAGTTAGGGAACGGGAACGGCATATATATATATATATATATATATAAAAAGAGAGAGAGAGAGAGAGAGAGGCCAGGCAGGTAAGAGAGTCAGGCCAGGCAGGTAGGAGAGGCAGGGGACCGCAGGCTAGGCAAGCAGGAGAGGTGGGAGTAGGTAGGGCCCAGGCGAGCCAAGCAAGAGCAGGTAGGGCCAGGCGAGGTAGGCGGGAGCAGGCGGGTAGGAGAGGCAGAAGCAGGTAGAACCCAAGCGAGACAGGCGACAGAGGTGGGAGCACGTAGAATAGTCTATGGGAACAGGAAACGGCTACTGGTACAGCTGGGAACGGGCAGGAACGTTCTATGGGGATTTCACCGGTAGACACATGCCGGAACGCGTTAATCCGTTCCTTAGGCCCGAAACAGGCATTCCCTATTTCTATGGATACGGTATTCCGCTTGCATAAATCTCTTTATGGGCTGAAGCAAGCGCCGCGGTCTTGGTTCCATAGGATGGATGAGTTCATGCAGACTCACGGATACGATTCTACCCCTTATGACCCGAACTTATATGTTCAATCTACTACAGAGGGGATTAGCTATATCCTGCTATACATTGATGACTTACTCATCACAGGCTCAGATTCTGTTGCCATAGCGGAAATCAAGGTTAAGCTTAAAGCTACATTTGAGATGGCACACCTTCATTTGTTGTCCTATTTCTTGGAGATGGATGTAGTACCTTCTAGGACTGTATTTTTGTGTCACAGCAAAAGTACGCACATCAGCTCGTGGAACAGTACACTCCGAATCCAGCACCGCCAGTAGCCACGCCTCTAGATTCTACAGTCCACTTGTCGAAGGATACCCTAGGACAGCTCTTCATTGAACATACCTATAGTTCTGTTGTAGAAAAACTTCTTTGGTTAATTCACACTAAGCCAAATTTAGCTTACTCAGTTAACATACTCAGTCAGTATTTCACAGCACCTAGGATGTCACATTGGATTGTATATCTTCGTGTGTTGCCTTATTTGCGGTGTACTTGTTCTTATGGCCTAACATATGGTTCTGGTTTATGTTTGCAGGGATATACTAATTCTCATTCGGCAGGAGATCCTAACACCCGATGTTTCCATGGCAGCTACCTCTTTACCTTGGACACGGCTCCCATTTCTTGGTCTAGCCGTAAGCAGGAGACAGTGGCGGCTTCCACGGCCGAGGCTGAGTATTGAGCCCTCTTCAATGGCACCACCGAGGCCATCTATCTGAGGAGTTTACTGCCGACGCTTCACTTTCCATGTGACTCTCCCACAGTTATCTACTACAACAACGAGAGTGCCATTGCCCTTGTGGGCAATCCGATCATCACACCACGGGCATGGCATGTAGGAGTCCACTTCCACTTTTCTCAAGAGTAGGTTGAGCTAGGCACTATTTGCCTAGAGTTTGTGCCATTATCAGATAATTTTGCAGATATCTTGACCAAAGCAGTCAACCAAGTAGTTATTCAATACCTGCTACCCAGGATCGTCTTCGGTACACCCTCCCCTACTTCAGCTTGACAGGGAGAGGGTGCTTCCCTCTTACTTTCTCTTCCAGTTTGAGAGGGGGCGGCTTCTACTCTTGATAGTGACAGTGAAGATGCTTACAGTTTTTTTTAGACATTACATTCATTTATTCTTTTGGTTGTATTATGGACATTTGTAACTTTATCCGAACTGTCAGGATGACATGATTGTAAAATGGCACTTGGACAAGTGAACAATTCCCCTGCGAGGGCACTGTCCCAGTGGCACCGTTGCATAGCATATTACATGAGCATGATATCTTACATCTCCCTTTGCATTACCCTATGCATTGGCATTCTATTCATGTAAAGATGCATCTATGCGCATTTATCCCTTTTCAGTCGTTGGAGTGGTCGACTCTAGGATCACCATATTCGTGGCATTGCACATGGTAGTCTCCAAGGTAGTTTTTCCCAGCTTGCGTGCTTGCTTTGCTTGTCTTGCTTGCTTGAACTATTTGCTATACACACCCCTTAGTCATTTTCTTCATCATCCACACCCAGTAATGGTAGGAATAGTATGCCTGTCTTGTGAAGGTCTTGGGTATGACTATCCCTAATCACTCTCTTGTTTGGGACACAGATACTCAATAGGACGAAAGTGATTTGAAACCCTCACTTAATGCTTAATCTATCAAACCTAAATAGCCCTCAAAAAAATAAAAAACCCAAAAAAAAGGCCATAGTTGATTCCATCCGCCTTTGTAGGGCTTGGTAGACCACTGGGCAGCCAACGTGCACCCTTTGTCCGATGCCCCGACCTCTCTTGGGTAATCACTTGGGCTCCCTTGGTAAGATAATCATTCCCTCTGAAGTCTTAATAGGCCACTGGGCAACCGAGGTGCACCCTTTGTCCGCTACTCTGGCTGCTTTAGAGTGGGACGCCTTGGGGTAAAAGATAAACCAAGAAAGGGCTTGGCTGGCCTCTATTCTCGTGGCACTATTGTTGGGCCTAAGAGGGGGTGTTGAGCTAATAATGCATTAGCTTTACTTAAACAGCCCCAAAACATGCTTAATTAATGAAGAAACCTTGTTTATGCGATCCTAGAGAGTTTTTGTGTACAAACCCACTTGGGAGGGCCCAAACTTTCTATAAATACATATGCTGCCCTCCATTCAGCCCTTAATCTCGTTTTTGCAGATTTTAGGTGTTTCAGCTTGCTGCCCACACCCCGTTTGCAGAGGACACCTCAGCCGAAGCTATGCATTGTTGTCTCCATCAGCTCTGGTGCCTGAATTTCAGCCCTCAGAGAGAAGACTTAAGCTTTAGAGTGCACATCAGTTCCTCCTCCCTACAAATTATAAGCCATTGGATTTGCTTTCCTTTTCAATTTTTTGCAAGTAACTAGCTGCGATACTTTTGGTCTCGTGTCTTCCATGCCTCTTGGGATGCAAGGTCACTAGAAGACGTGTCACAACTAAGAAACCTTTATTTTTCTGAAGCACTCCAATTCTTAGTTTACAAGCACCATTTAGACAAGGAGAAATTCTTCATTTAAATGTAGTTGCCAACCCCATCCCCCCCAAACACTCCTCTCCCCAAAAGAAAATTAAAAAGGGGCTCCAATGATTATACTGAACTGTTTCTGTTTCATCTACTGAAACGAAGGTTTTAACAGTGTAAAATGTTAGCATGTTTTATCCTAACTGAAACTCATCTGAGTGTGACCATACAACAACGTGGAAAACCAATAGCTAAGTACCATCAGGATTTGAAAGGGGAGCGCTTCAAGATCAGCTTGGAACCTGTAACGTGTGTATCAGCTTGGAACCTTTACCATGTGTACTTATCAGACTCCATTAATTGCGTCATCGATCCAAATACAAAAGGATGGTGGTGAGATGGACATTTTGCAAGGTCTATGGGGCTGCACTGCTGCTCAAAAAAGGAATATGTACAGAGTGACTTCTAGCACTAGACTATTTACTAGAGGCAACCATCAAATATCTTCCTCCGTCCTTTAGAGTATTGAAAATGGGAGCTCAAGTTGGGTGTTAGCTCACATCACTCATATTGAAATGCATATTTTATCTATTATCATGTTTTTTATCATACCATTCACATGTACTGCCACATATTCATTCTCATCAATAAGATCCCTTCTACAGCATTTGCCATTTTACCACCACAATTCCAAACTTTCAAACAGTGTACAGTTATTTGGGACAAATTTTGAAACAGTGTGCACTTATTCGGGATGTTTAACATAAGATTTGGGGATGTCTGGATAAGCTTTTCTTGGGAAGCACAGGTGACCAGATCATCCGGTTCCACATGGCAGTGCTCAAAATTTAGGATGCAAGCATCTCCCACTGAATTGTCTCCCTTTTTCCCAAGCTCCCCTAATCTTCCAAATCCTTTTGCAACACTCAAAATGCTTTAAGCACTATCACCAAAAGGTCTAGTCAGGAGTCAAAAGGGCTATTAATGCACAACTCTTGTATCCCAGGAGTCAAAATCTGAAAATTGAAATCCAGCTCATAACCCTTTGTACTTCCACTCTCATTTTAAATGAAGCTCACAAGGGGTCCTGAAATCAATCGCCTTCTTTCAAAGCCTCCACCCTCAATGGGAAGTAGAAAGATTGAAGATGGTTCTGTGCTAAGGCAAGGATCATTAGACATTGCAAATGATCCTTTCTATCAGGCACAAGACTTATTAGTTTGTGTGGCTGGGAACCAAGATTTCTTCCTCATGTCCTTGACTGTGAGACGTACTCAGCACATTCAACCAGAAAAGATAAAACTGCTAGTCCAAATGAGGGCATTTCTCACAGACTGCCAGAATCAAGCATGTTTTTACCTGTGATCAAGCTCTTAAGCAATTATTTTAGTTCACCCTCTATGCTTGGCTTGAGTTATTTTTTCTCTCACTGTTGTTCCTACATTTCCCTGCATCTGCTCTGACAAGTAGAAGAGAAGGAGACGGATAAGGAGAAGGATGAGGGGGTCAACCTAACCAGAAAAAGAATATCCAATTCTGGACGGTAAGAACTATGGTGTAAACATATCAACGCAAATTAAGAACTTCCAGTACATGCTAGAAAGCTTTCAGGGCATGCAACAAAGATTTTGAATACTGCAACGAAATCACAGAGAGACAATTCCATCAAGACCCAATATACTCACATACCACTCAGCTTTAGAAGTGTAAATGTTGTTGCAGCTAAGAAGAATACCATTGATACTGCAACCCAAAAATGCTGCAATACGCCAGTACTGGAAGTCAATATACGCTGAGGTAGTTCAAAGGTTAAGCAAACTAAATGTTAACTTGAAAAACAGCACATGCAATCAAGTTCTAAATGAAACAACAAATACAGTGGTGAAACTTGTAAATAAAATCAAATCTGTCAAAGCATGGTGGATCAGAACATACAATTCCTAAAAATCAAGGCCCAATAGTAAGGTAACATAATTTTTAGGAAAAAGATGCACATTTGGTGTTTATAGCATATGGGAAAAGCCGACATACAACAAGTTTATGCCTTGAATATTAATTTTGCAATATAATCTACTATTATACTTAGATGCATGCAACATAGTCCCTATCCAGCACGCTACAAGAATAATATCATGATGCATAATAACTGATCTACCACTAACAGACAGGATGTTATAAATCATACTGGGACACAGGATGAGGGGGGCTCTTATACCTACTCTGCCAAACTATAGGCTCTATAATCTCTCCACATTTCTATGATGTCATGCCAGAATTTGAGCAAATGATGCGTTATATTGGTGTGGTGGTCTGCATCCAAGTAGCCTGGGCATCCTAGCAGTCCTAATGTTCAAGGCTCTCTGTATTGTGAGTCCTTGCTATGAAATAGATGATACAGGAGAAGGTCCACCTTTGATGCCATGTATGGCAAAGATGCCATGTCCAAGGCTCATGCCATGGCTCTGTTATCATGTCAAAATGGAAGCGCAAAGGAACATGCAAGCAAAAGATAAATACTGAGTAAAAATGAAAGCTGAACTCAAACAGATGATGAAACAAGGGAAGCCATTGCACATGCCACTGTGTAGGCATAGTGAGGGCATTGATCAGAGGGGAATAGATCACCACATGGTGTCTGGACCAAAGGGCAACAAAGAGAGAGCAAGAGGGTCCTACATATAGAAAACTCTGACTGTGGACTCAAATATCCAGCTGGACTAAAAGTGCCTGGCCACAAAATGGAAGGATCAAACTAACCACAAACAGACAACATTGTGGAGCATTTTTGGGCAAACTGAAAAGGAGCTGACAAGAATGCAACAGCACTTGTATAAGCCACAAAGAGAATAGATTGAACTGGTTCTGTGCCTCTTGGCTGTCAAGATTCGGATTGCTATTAGCAAGGTGTTGTTCATGTTTTGAATAGGGAACAGTGTCAAGGTTTTTCCTATGGTATTTGGCAGCACAATAATAATATCTATGCTTGTTTGTGGACAAGGGCCCAAGCCACTTCAAACATTGGCAGCTTGGTTCTTCGAAATCTCAGGTAAAGTGGTGTGATGAAGGCTTAAAGTGCATATACATGAAATCTTCGGGTCATCCAACACTCGGTGCAAGTAGTTTTAGTTCAAAGACGGTTCCTGCTACTCTAAAGTTTCCCTGAAGTTGATCTCATAGTGTACTCCTAACGAATCCTCATATGCAGCAAGGCAGCCTCTGAGACATCAGTCAGCCACAAATGCAGTAGTAGATGCCGGATCTTAGTCGGATGGAGCAGCGAGGAGATAGAGAACTGCAAACACATCCTCCAGGAACAAAGCAACACGCCAAACAGCACCGCAATGATGTAAACGTAGCAGTTTGGGGTCAAACGCAGCAGCAAGACGATAAACACAGCCCACAATGTGGTCACTAGCTGATGGCACGTCACCAATGATGTAAATGCAACCATACACTGCCACCAGCTGCAAATGCTGCCTCTCGAAGGTTGGCCATAGCAAGAAACAATGGAATAAGGCACAAACTGCAAGATAGAGGCTCAAAATAGGCGCCGGATGGGTAAAGACAATGTTGGGCAGCTTCGGCTGAGATGTCCTCCGTGAATGGGATGTGAGCAAGAAAAGTAGAGCACTTGAAACCAACCAAAACGAGATTGGGCTAAATGGGAGGGCAAGCTATCTATTTATAGAAAGTTTGGGGCCTCCCAAATTAGAGTTTGCATGTGGGATTTTGAAACTATCTCGAATTGCTCCAACCTAAAAGAACAGTTAAAATTCCTTAATTAAGTTGAGTTTTGGCGTTGTATAATTAAAGCTAATGGTAATTTAGCTCAACACCCCCTCTCAAGCCCAAAACTCAAACCAGAAAGGAGCTGTAAACAAGCCCAATCTCATTTTCTTTTCTTTTCCCAAGAGTCATCCCAAAGTAGCCAAGTTATCATGCAAAGGGTGCATGTCAACTGCCCAATGACCCACCAAGACTACAAAGGCGATAGTTATCTTACCCAAGGAGCCCAAGTGTCACCCCAAAGAGGATAGAGCATCAGACAAAGGGTGCTAATAAATTGCTTAGTGGCCTACTAAGTCCGGAAAAGGTTGATGGATACACAATGAACTATCTCTTTTTTTGTTTTTTTAAATGTTTTTGTAAAGGGATTTTGTTTTGGTTTTCAAAAGATTTATCATTAAGTGTGAGCTTTCAAAAAGTTTTTGATCGATCGAGTAACAATGCCCCAAAGGGAGATAAGGATGGTCAACCCCAAGACCTTCACAAAACAAACCTGCCTCCCAACCATAAGTAGGTGTCGATGAAGAAGAAAGTAGCCTATGTGTGGGAAGCATCTATGGTGAGTATGTGGAGAGATAAAAAAGAAGTACAGAAAGCAAAGTAGATGAGCAAAGCAAGCTAGGAATGTAAACAAAATACCCTAATGTAGAAACATAAACTACAATGTACGACAAAGTATAAAGTCAGAAGAACACTGTAAGACTTAGGGTAACACAAAGACATTGAACACATAGAATCTAAATAAATGACTAAATATTGAATACACAATACACATGCAGCAAACAAGCCGTGTAGGAATGAAAACTCTACCCTTAACTCTTGTGTCTCGAGGACTAAAGCAAAGATACTAAGCAGGAGAGTGTGTCACACTCCTTGTGGATCTCAAAACGCAAGCAAAGGCACCCTCTAAGAGTCGAACACCAATAAACACAGCCCACAAAAGGGTGGATCTTATGCAGACATGCAGTGAGGAGAGAGACAGACCAAAAACGTAGGTACCTGATAAGAAAGAAAAGCTACGCGACAGCAAATGAGTGCAAACAAAGCCACCAAGAGCTAGGAGATAGGCAGAAGAGAGAGAAAACACCAAACATAGATGCCAGATAATAAGGCGACAACAGGAGAGTGATGGGAACAGCTCCAACACGTGATGACAGCAGCAAACGCAACTCCAAAGGCCTAGGCGATAGCTCGAGATGATGGCGACAGCCAATAGGCAGAGATGGACGTTGGAATGAGGCACCAAATAGTAGCATACAGCAAGGTGAAGCTCTAATCATGATGTCCTCCACTAATGGGGTGTGGGTAGCAGAGATACAAGTCCTAAAACTTGCAAAAACGAGATTAAGGCTAAATGGATGGTAGGACGCCTATTTATAGAAAGTTTCAGAATCTCATACCGCGCACTGTTTTAAAACTCTCTCGAATGGCACACCAAATTAGGGATTTAATTAATTACATGGAATGCTTATTTTAGCTCAACATTTCCTCTTAGCCCAAAAACTAAGCAAAAATAATTCAACATGGAATGCTTATTTTAGCTCAACGTCCCCTCTTGGCCCAAAAACTAAGTAAAAAATAAGCCTAACCCAAATTTTGAATGTTTTTGTTTTTATATATTTTTACCCCAAGTCATCCCATTCAAAAGCAATTAGGGCACCGGACAAAGAGTGCACAATGGCTGCCCTGTGGCCTACCGAGACTACAAAGGCAATGGTTATCTTACCAAGGGAGTCCAAGTGGTCACCCCAAAAAGCCCATGGCATCGGACAAAGGGTGCACGTCAACTCCCCAGTGGCCTACCAAGTCCTGCAAAGGCAAATGAAACCACAATGGACTTTTTTATTTTGGTTGTTTGATAATCATTGTTTCACAAAGGGGAGGTGGCGGTCAATTAAGTAACGAACCGAAAACAAGTAACCAGTCTCAAAAGCCTTTCATAAAATAAGCAAGCTATCCCTACCACTACTAGGTGTCGATGACGAAATAATAGGCTAGGGAAATGTGCAACAAACATGGGGGTATGTGAAGAGGCAAAAAAGATGTGTGAAAAGCAAGCTAAGAAGGCTAAGCAAGCAAGGGAGACTACCTTGGAAACTACCATGTGCAATGCCAAAATATGGTGGATTCAGAGTTTACACCTAGAAAGACTAAAAAGAGATAAATGTATGCAGATGAATGTTTACAAAACAGAATGCCAATGCACTAGAGTTATGTAAGACGCAATGCATGTGTGATCATGTTCATGTAAAGTGCTATGCAATGGTGCCACTTGAACAATGTCCTCACAAATGAATTATTCACTTTCCAAGTACCCTTTTACAATCATGTAATCCTGACACTGTAGATGAAGATACAATGTTCAAAATGTCTAATAAATACAATGACGGAATCAAAATCTCTAAGCATCATCACTGTCACTATCGAGAGAACAATAAGCCGCCCCCTCTCAAACTAAAAGGCTAAGCTAGAGGGAAGCACCCCCTCCCTGTCAATCTGACGAAGTAGAGGAGGGTGTACCCAAGCAGATCCTACCTAATAGATACTACAACACCGGCCGACTAACCTTGGTCAATATGTTTGGAAAGTTGTAGTAAGAAGGCACAAACTCTAGGCATATAGTGCCTAGCTCAACCTACTCTCTGGTCAAGTACAAGTGGACCCCCACATGCCACGTCCACGGTATGACAAACGAAATCTGTCACCTCAAAAGTAGAGCAAAAGCTAGGTCTTTATCGCTGCTATGGCCGCAAAATCAAAGCTGATGATAAGTAAATTATCTACATACACCAAGATGTAGCTAATCCCCTCTAAAGTAGTACGAACATATAAGTTTGGATCATAAGGGGAAGAATGATATCCATGAGTTCTAAGGAACTCATCCATCCCCTGGTACCAAGACTGCGGTACTTGCTTCAGCTCATAGAGAACTTTCGCAAGCGAAAGACCTTACCCTTCCGATCAACAAAAGAAAATCTGGGAGACTTCACCACATAGACTTCCTCCTCTAAATAACCATTAAAGACACTTTTGGTGTCCGTCTGATAGATCAGCCAACCATGGTGAGCGCCAAGCGCAACCAACAGACAAAAGGAAGTCAACTATGCTATAGAAGCAAACATCTCTTCATAATCAATACTTTACTTCTACCGAAACCCTTGCACCACAAGGCGAGCCTTATATTTGTCCAAAGTCCCATTAGCTTTTAGCTTGGTCCTAAAAATTAACTTTGTTCCAATGACTTTCATGTTGTTCAAATAATCCACCAAGGTCCAAGTCTCATTTCGATCAATACTCTCAAGCTCATTTTCCATGGTCTCTCATCGCCATTAGGGATGATGAAGAGACTCCTGCCAACTATCTAGCTCAAAATGCGCTATATAATCAACTATAAACAATGAGGCAAAGGAAGCCTTAGGTGCAAGCTAGGCAGATCTTCTAGGGCCCTTCGAAGTGAAATCTAGTGGAAGGACTTCCGAATTCCGCATGGTCTGCTCATACCACTAAGGTACGGGTCTCACATAGAGGGCCTCAAAGGTAAAGAATCTGTGGGTGGATCAAGAGCAGGTAGTACACCCAACTCAAAAGACATTATCTCAGTAGGAACAATGTGAGGAAAGGGCACAAAATCTGGTATAGAAGACTGTGCAATGTTCCTCTCATCAAACACTACATCTCTCCTAGCAATCAACTTGTTTGTTCGAGAACCGAACAGACGATAGGCTTTTGCTTCGAAGGAGTATTCTACAAAAATAAAGAGATCAGCTTGGGAGAGAGCTTTTCTATTTTGTTATCAAGGGTGTGCATGTAAGCACGACTTCCAAATACT
Source organism: Lygodium microphyllum (assembly GCF_053477565.2). NCBI lineage: Eukaryota > Viridiplantae > Streptophyta > Polypodiopsida > Schizaeales > Lygodiaceae > Lygodium > Lygodium microphyllum. Next base: position 95,551,441 of record NC_141144.1, on the reverse strand, counting down.
CTAAAATGGAAACTATAAGCCGAGAGCCAAAGAATACTCATACGGAATCCTCTAAGGTGGGGCTCAAACCAGCCTTCCTCCTCGGATAGGAATTAAGCACTCGTTACAACAATCAACAACTAAACATAAATTGAAACGCACAATTTACCTTAACAATCTCGGACATTGAACACCCTTTTGGCACCAAAACTCGTGCCCCTTGTGGTATTTCTTTATCTTATATTGCAAATGGAACGAGTACAAACTAAGATCCTCTGATCTCCTCCACTAATCCAAGCACATCTAGATATCAAAACTAACCACCAAGCCTCCAACCAATTTTCCCCTTGGTTTACTCAAGGATTGGCCTTCACCCTGTTCCTTGAAAGACAAATTCAGCCCCAAATTTAATATTGGCTAGCTGGCCTCTTGAATCTCCCTAAAATTCCTCAATTTCAGCTGCTGGAATTTAAGTCCTAGGTCCTCAATTCTGAGCACACATCCCGAGGCAGCTATCAAAACCCCAATTTTTGCTGTAAATTAGGGTTTACAGCAAAGATTGACTAAAATCTCTTCCTCTAATAGCTCAAACTACTGGAAAATGCTGAGATAACTTGAGAAATGGATAGCAAATCTGAGAGAATGATATAGAGAGAGAAATTTCAAAGCCTCATCATGAAAAACATTGAAAAACTATGGCTGCCTTGCTCCAGCAGCCACAAAACCTATCACCTATGGCTTAGGACCACCAAAAAGCCTACTGCCCCCTCTTGTATGCTATCACTAAGAACCTTGGGCTGCTTTCATCTACTCCTGAAGGGCTCCAAATTGTTGTCACTTGTTGTAGAACTAATCCCCGAGGACTGTAAATCACATCAACAGTCTCTCCTTACTCTCTAACGGTCTCCTTGTCTTTAACAATGGCTAGAATAGACTTCACCAGCCCTAAAAATATTTTTCCCACTTGCATAGGCAAGTTTTACTAAGTTGTAGCCTTCTAATCCCATTTTCCAACATTATCTAGCTTATTAAATTAACTTTCAGAATATTAATTCCAAAAATTAATTTAATGATTATTCTAGTGCTTAAAATTTTAATTTCACCAATCGATAATTAAATTGGCTAGGCCGATTTGTCTTCCAAGTATCCCTAAGCAGTTATTAGCCCTTAGATCGGCATTAATTAATTAATTAATACCTAGTCTCTAATGTAACCACCAACATTAGTGGCCAATCAATTGGTTTAGGCCAAAATTTGACACCAGATACCACCTAGCACCTATCAAGCATCACTTATTACAATTTTTTCCTTTGATGCCCATTACATCCTCGTGGTCCTTGGCCTATTACCATGAAATAACTGCCATGTGCATCACATGTAATAAAAGACCTTGCACATTTGATTAATGTCTTCGTCAAATGTTATCAACGAGATTAGAGCACCTCAAAATTTCACATCCCCGTGTGATAGAAACTATGGTCGGGTACCGATTAAGGATCTATCCCAAGGTGTTAATAGCCTCGATGCAAAGCCACTCAAGGAGCTCTATTGTGAACAACATGTAGCGTGCCATATTCATGATGGCCCCATTCCTACACTCTACAACTCGCATTCTGTGAGGGGAAGTTGGTAGAGGTGGGCTGCTGTTGTTATGAAAGAGAGCGCGACGATCGAGACACGCAATGCTCTCTCAGAGCACAGAGTAGAGAGCAGTAGAAAGAAGAGTGAGCACGACATGATGGGTATTCGGTACAATGACGAGTGTACCTCTTTAGGTTTTTAGATAGATATATATGAACGTACAAATGTGCTAAGGGTGTGTTCACACTCGTGCACATATAAAAGGCACGATGGCCCTTTATTTCCAACAACCTCCCACCTAAAGACAATGTGCCTTAAGAGAAGAAAAGAATCAGCTAAGTCTAGATATTTACAAAGCTGAAATACATATACCTGTCCAACTGCCATCATCTATCGACAATGAGCAAACCACTTTGTTAGAAGACCCTTCGTGAAAAGATCTGCAAGATTATCATCTGTATGCACTTTGACAAGCTTAATGCTCTTGCTGTCAAGTATATCTCTAATGAAGTAATACTTCACATGTATGTGCTTCCTCTTTGCATAAAAGACGGGATTCCATGCTAGTATGATAGAACTCTAACTATTACAATGGAGAACAGGTAACTCTATAATGCCAAGCTCTCCCACCAAACTTGAAAGCCATAAAGCCCCCTTGCATTCCTCAGCCATATAGTCTGCCTCTATAGTAGACAATGCAACACACTTTTGTAGCTTGGAGATCCAAGAGACTGCTCCTCCTATGAAGGTATGCACATACCCAGAAGTGGACTTTCTGCAATCCACATGACCAGCATAGTCTGCATCGTAAGGCCAACAACAGATGCCTTTTGCTTTCCAAAGCAGATGCACAAATCCTTTGTGTCTTTGGCGTATCTCATCATACCTTTAACTACTTTCCAATGCCTTTTACCAAGGTTTGCCATGTATCTGCTAACCACTCCCACTGCAAAGGAAATGTCAAGACCTGTAGCAACCATAGCATACATCAAACTACCAACACCTGAAGCATATGGTATCTTGGCCATTTCAGCCTTCTCATCATCACATGTAGGGCTGTTCTCTGCACTTAGTTTCACATATGGAGGCAATGGAACCCCATATGTTTTTCCCCCCTCCATATTGAAATGTTGCATAACCTTGGAGGTATACTCTTGCTGAGATAGATAGAGTAATCCTTTTGACCTATCTCTGAGTATTTGCATGCCAAGAATGTGATTTGCATCACCAATATCCTTCATGTCAAAATTTTCCATGAAGACTTTGCTTCAGTGAGTCCAAGGCATGAGTATCCCTACCAGCAATTCATCAATATACAGAACCAAGATAATCAGGCTGCCATCTGCTGCTTTCTTGGTGTACAACCAGTGATCCACTTAACTTCTATGAAAACCTTGAGATTGCATAAATGTATCAAACTTATGATACCATTCTCTTAGTGCTTGTTTCAGCCCAAATAAACTCCTTTTGAGTACATATCATCTTCTCTTTCCCTTTTGCCACAAACCTTTAGGCTGTGGCATATATGTCTTCATACAGATCACCATGTAAGAATGCAATCTTTACATCCATCTATATGAGCTTCGTATCTTCAGCTGCAACACAGTCCAAAACGGTTCTCAATGTAGTCATCTTGACTACAGGAGAAAAGATTTCATCAAAGTCAACTTCATGTTCCCGCTTGTACCCCTTCGCAACCAATCTTGCTTTGTACTTTGACAAGAAACCAGAAGCCACCTTCATCTTATAAACCCATTTACATGAAAGGGTTTTTTGTCCTTTAGGCAACTGCACCAAGTCCCAAGTGCCATTTTTCTCAAGAGATTCCATCTTTCACAACATGGATTTATACCATTTCTTGTTGTCCTGCCTGTCCATTCCTTCCTTGAAGCAAGACAGTTCACCACAGTCTGTCAACATGACATAATCAGCCACATTCTTTGTACCAGGAACGAATCTATCACGTTGTCTAGTAGCCCTAGACGATCTCCTAACCCAATGATCATTGTTTGCTGGCTATTGAGCCTACAAATTTCCATTTTTAGCTTGTTTTCCTCTTTGTTCCTGCACATCCAGTGGCTCATCCTTATGGGCAATGGCTAGCTGATCATTTCCAACATTATTTTCTGCATTTGCAGGTTCATTTATAGCAGGTATTTGCTGTTGTACAACGGACACATTTGCTATCCAAAAGCTATTTCTTCCTGGAATACAACCCTACGAACTTCCTCTGATCTTTCGGGCTGTTTGTGCATGCGATCTTCCCAGAAGATAACATCATTGCTGTGTACTACTTTTCTTTTCTCGGGATCCCATAATCTATATCCATAGTTGTCAGCTACGAAATGTACGATACAGTACAGTACGATAAAAAACGGTACTAATTGGTACCTTATGATTTTATAAGATACAGTACGATATTAGTACGAAAAAAAATAAGATAATTTTTTAAATAACAAAAATCATAAATCATTAAATGATAGAACATAGAATACATGTTTAAACTGGAAATAGCCATTTCATTATAGAATAAGGTGAATACATGAGGGTGACCATCGTGGTTGCATGGGCTATGCAAAACATGCGATACAACTACAGTCTAGTATATCTGATACCAAAAAAAAAAAAGACCTAAGTCACATGAAACTATGATGAGGCATCACTATCATAATCAACATCATCATCAGAACCATCTGAGTGCTCATCAAGAGAGTCTAAAGATGACTCCTCGGCATCCAATGATGAGACACACTCATACTCATCCTCACTGATGAGATTACCATCATCATCAAATGATGGCTCCCTAGGTGGCGGCTGTGTAGGCAAGGGGGGGATGTCATCATGAGGCACAGACATGGTTGTCAAATACGAAAAGTACGGTGCGGTACGGTACGATAAAATACGGTACTAAATGGTACCTTAAGATTTTATAAGATACGGTACGATATTAGTACGAACAAAAATTTTAACCTTATTATTTTAAACTATAGATGATAGAACAAATGTTTAAAGTCTAAATAGCAATGCTATTGGAGTATATAAGATGAATACTTGAGGGTAACACGCCAAAACCTCTATGGCATATGCCGCATGCGCAACATGCGCTACAACTTACAAGTGCATACATAGGAGTGGATACATCATATATGAATGATCATACAAATAAGAGGCATGTATGCTTGAGAGAGAAGGTTGAGAGAGAGGGAGAGGCGAGAGAGAGAGAGAGAGAGAGAGAGAGAGAGAGAGAGAGAGAGAGAGATATAACATGAGATGCTTTATTAACGTCTACAAGAGGCCAAAATGACCTATGAGACCAACAGTTACCAAACAAACCACCAAAGGTTTTGGTAAAAGATTTATGAATTTTATTATGGTTTTGTTTGGCATTGCTAAGGCTAAAGTAGCTACCAATGGTACATTCACTAATTCGTGTACTCTTAGAAGCTACATTAGGCCAAGCTATTCTCTAGCCTAGTTTTATTAGCAATGTATACTAATGCTTTGGATTGGGTGGTGCAAAATGAGCTGTGAACAAAGGTAAAATCAATAGGATTAAGCTACTCGATGATTCTCAAATGGTGCTGAATTTATTTATTGATGATACTAACATATTGTGAAAAATGATGGAACATCAATTAGAAACGTTTGGAACCGCTTGAATACCTTATGTATGGCATTTGGCTCTAGGATAAATCATAACAAAACATGTATGAGGAGTCTAATCAAGCTTCCACCCCCCTTTCTTGGTTGATTGATCAAGGCTGCAAAATCACCACCACCACCACAACAACAACAGTCAACAACCCAAACCACCACCAACAACAACAACCACGCATTATTTATATATTTATTTATTTATTTATTTTTTAAAGCTTGTTTTTTGTACAAATTCGTACGGTACGGTACGGTACGAACCAGTTCGTACTACGTACAAGTGCAACTATGGCCGCATAAGATATGAGCTACTAGATCCCCGCCTTACATATGTATGCAAGCCACTCGAACCACCCCTCCTCGATGATGAACGGTGTCGAATGACCATGCCCCTGCTACCATCTACTCGAACTCCTCGCCCACGAGCACGCTGACTGGGAGTGTCACGAGTATCTACTGCTATAAGCTCTCTATAGAGCTCTGCAAAAATCGTCTCCTCCTCCTCGTCCACCTCCTTATGTATACTCGAAAGAGTGTCGCCGGTCAACCTGAATATATCAACATTCACCTACACAATGCAATGATGCACGTAAGATTGATCATTGTAAATGCTAAAGTATAAAGTTTAAACTTCAAAGTTCGAAGTTTAAAAGTTAAAACAACAAATTTTAAATGTTATGGTTAAGTGTTTAAACTTTACCTGCGTCGGATTACCCATACTCATCAAAACCCTCATCATGCGTAAGTTAGTGCGGCAATAGACTAGCTGCTCTAACTATCGTGTGCTAAGCCGATTGCGAATCTTTATATGAATGAGAGAATAGGCACTCCAGTTTCTCTCACATGCGCCCCAAGAGCAATCCTGGTAAGGAGCCTCATGGCTAAGGACTGAAGGGTCTCCAGTGCATATCCAAAGTTTTGCCACCAAAATAAAGGCTTCACAAGTGACTCTCTCCTCCAACAAGTGGGAGAAGCAAAAGCCACATGCCCTCTCTGATCTGCATAGCATTCTAGCTCCTCTAGCACTGCATTGTGATCATCCGCAGGGACCACACGAGTCAAATAAGCAAGCTGGTCTGAATGGAACTCTGTATCATCCATGACTGTTGGTGACTTGTAGGCCAGATGTACCAATGTGGTAAAACCATGGATGGGCTGATGCATCCACGCCCATCTCCTCTCTCCTATCTCTAAAAGATGTGCACGTTGTGTCTCTCTAATCACTGTACAAGCACATGCCTCCAACAATGCCGCTCTAAAAAAGTAAACGAGAAGGCCCATGGTGGATCCCTTACAATCACTCATACGTAACACCCTATAAAAGGGAGTCACAACAATGACAATCACACGAACTTTTTGCCAAACTGCTCATTAAGGCACAAGCGCTGCATGGCTTTGGCCTCCTCTTTCTCATGTTCATTCCACTCATTCCATAGAGTGGACATCACTGTCGGCTGGCAAAAGGGGGACCACACCTCATAAAGGCGCTCCAGCAATAACCACATGTAAGCAAAGTGAGTTAAAGAAGGCTTTTTCAACTCCAGTGTACTATGCTCACGATACATCGCAAGCACCTTTACCTTTACCGTGAAGAATGTGACAATTGATGTAGCTTTGCGGACCATCCTCTCCACCCACTTAAGCTTCCCAATGTCCTCCATGAGCAAGTCCAAACAATGACTTGCACATAGAGACCACACAATCGTAGAAAACTCGGCCTCAAGCAAACGGCCCATGCTTCGACAATTCGATGCATTGTCGGTAATAACTTGCACCACATTTGAGGGGCCCACCTAAAACCACAATTTACAAATTACAAGTTATGTATAAATCAAATTTCAATTATGAATCATGATATTATCATAATGAAAGAAAGGAAAACAAATTTAAAATGCAAATTGCAATGTATACCTCAATGATGGGTTGTCGAATGTGGCGGTAGATGAATGCGCCCGTCGTTTTTCTCCCCCTATTGCCGGTATCTACGGCCCCCAAAAAGTAAGTACCGAGTGGACATGAGACGAGTATGTTGATGATGCCCCATTTATTACAATCACTCCATCCGTCAATGAGAATAGAACAACCATATTTTATCCATACGGCCCGAATAGGATCAAGGGCTCTATCAATCCTCTACTTCTCTTCATCAATTTTTCTCGTCCTCATGTCGTTGTATGTGACACCAGTCCATCCTTCACATGGACCCACATTGGCAATGGCTTTTACCATCTTCTTCCATTGCTCTTTCTTTAGGACATTGAATGCAAGATTGCACTCAATCACCGTGCGTGCAATTTCAATGTCTGCAAGTCACTGCCTTTCTCTAAGAAAGGCAACCGATCCACGCACATGACCGGGAGCTTGAGAAAGGGACGATTGTCTCTCCGGCATGGCATGAGCCTCCACTCTGTCTTTTACCGGAGCCAGATGCGGATATGGAGCCCCCACCACCAATGGTAGAGACCTCTTCAGCATCGGTTGAAGATACGCCCACATGGGATGCTTTCTCGAAGGTAGACATGGGAGTTGGTGCCGATAAGCCACTTCCTCCTCCTCTTGTGGATCCCCCTCTCATCTTGGCGAGAATCTCCTCCGTAGCGTTTTGAGGGATCTCCTTGCATGCAGAAACTTGCCCCCCCGTCTTGGACAGTTGTTGGAGAAGCCGAGTTGCACCACTTGTATAGCACTTTCCGCAATACTTGCGTGTCCAATGGTGGGAGTTTGACTTCTTTGTGTCCCTCTCCACATGGATCGCATGCAAATTGAAGGCCTCGTGCTTCTCACGAGTCATGGTGCCGATGACAGATAAAGAGGCCAGAGAGAGAGAGAGAGAGAGATGCTTGAGTCTCGACTCTTGAAAGTTGAGAGGGAGACTTGAGAGACCCAAGGCTTGGGGTAAAGTTGAAAGAGCAAGAGTAAGAGAGAGGGGATGGAAGATGAGACTGGCAAATGCTTTGATAGGGTGCGGGATAGAGGGGCTGGGAGATGAGATTTGAGAATGGCAAATGCTTCAATCGGATGCGGAAAAGAGGGGATGGGAGGTCAGATTCGAGAATGACAAATCACAAGTCTATTCAAGAACCAAGTGACAAGATCAAGGAGAGGAAGATGAGAATGGTAAGTCACAAGTGCTTGCTGAATTGGTGTGGAAGCATGGAGGAGAGGAGCACCTTTTATAGATGAGAAAAGGGTCAAAGTTCAAATAGTCAAAGAGGGGTCAACAATCAAAGAGAGGGCTGCCACCTACAAGGAATCCAAAGAGGGCTGGGGAGGGGAGTGCATGGCTAGAAAAGGGGCTGGGGTAAGGTATCCAAGGCTTCCCACCACCCAAAAAGTACCACACAGGCAAGCGGACTAAAAGCGAGGGCACAAAAAACACAGGACGCGGGATCCAAGTGGCATAGGCAACATGGAACAAATAGGCCAAAAAAGTCGTGCAAATACGTACCGTACGGTACCATATGGTTCGTCCCATACGAACCTGTCCCTACGATGTACGAAGGCAATTGTGTCTATACCCCATTTCACCTTCATCACCATAACCTATGAAAATACATTTACAGGACTTTGACTGAAGTTTGCTGCATTTTTCCTTACGTATGTGCGCAAATGCTTCACAGCCAAACACTTTCAAGTGTGCATACGAAGGTGGCTTGCCTGACCATGCTTCTTGGGGAACTCCCCTCCCCCCCCCCAAAGACCTATTTGGTGACCAATTAATTAAGTGTACGGCTGTCATAACAGCCTCTGCCCAAGAACCATAGGGTAATGCAACATGAGACAGCATCGTATCAACCTTATCCTGTATGTTCCAATTCATATGCTCTGCAACTCCATTTTGGGGTGGATTATGAGGGACAGTGAGCTCCCTGTTTATCCCTTTGCTGCCACAAAATGTCTGAAAGGCCTTGGACACATATTCCCCACCATTGTCAAAGCAAAGACACTTTAGTGTCCTATCGGTCTGATTTTCAACCAATCCCAAGAGGTTTTTAAACTTTTCAAGCAATTCATCTTTGCTATAAATAGGGTAACCCATACCTTCCGTGTAGGCTCATCAACAAAGGTGACAAAGTATCTCTTTCCCCCTAAAAATAACCCTAGCATCTGACATACATCGGAATGTACTAACTCTAGAGAAGAAGATTTTAGTGAAAGAGACTTCTTATGAGACGTCTGTGCATATTTACCATAAGCACAATGATCACAATGCTCAAAATCAGCATAACGAACATAAGACAACTAACCCAAACGAGAAAGCACATTCATTCCAGTTTGACTCATGTGTCCCAACCAACTATGCCACAAAGAAACACTTGGCTACTCGATCACGGCAACAACATGGTCACGCACTCTAGATACATGGAGAGGATACAAGGTATCACTTTTACAACCTCTGGCAATCACTCTAGATCCCTTACAGATCTTCCATTTCCCAGCACCCAAGGTGGTATGAAATCCATTGTCATCTAGCTGTCCTCTACTAATCAAGCTCTTCTTGAGCTGAGGTACATGTTATACATGCTGAAGTATGAAGACAGAATCATGCTAAAATAGCAACTGCACACTGCCAATACCTACAATGTCACATGCATAGTTGTCCCCAAGATGCCATGTCGACCCCCTCTATAGTAGGAAAACCACTCACGATGAGGGGTGACATGAAAGAAAGCACCTGAATCTAGAATCCAAGTATGCATGTCATCATCCGTATCTGCAAGTAAAGCATGCGTACTAAAGTGTGAAGAGACAAAGAGTACATCATTCCCATTGTCACTGTCATGAGTGACTACATTCACTACTTCAATTTTGGCACTACTCTTCTTAGACTGACTCTCTTTCTTCTCTTCCTTGCTATCATCTGTCTTCTTGCCCTTTCCTTTCTCTTTCTTCCATTTGTAGTAGTCACGTTTAAAGTGACCCTTCTTTCCACAATGATGGCATTCAACATCCTTACCACGTGATTTACTACGTCCCTTGCTATAAGATTTGCCTTTTTACTGTGATGTGCCCCTAGTATGCAAAGCACTGGAAGACTTACTGGATGCATTGTTTTGCCGACTCATTTCTCCCATGAGTAGAGCACTCTCTACATCAGCATACAAAAGGATCGCATTAGATTTGCTCATAACAGTCCTAAATGTATCCCAACTCTTTGGCAGAGTGCTAAGCAAGAACGTAGCCTTAAATTTCTCATCAATCATGAACTTCAAGGCAACCAGCTGGCTGAAAATGAAGTTAAACTCACTCAAGTGAGTAGACATTGCTGTACCCTCTTTCATATGCAAATCCATAAGCTTTTTCAGCCATTACACTTTGCTTGCGGCACTCTACTATGCATACAGTTCTTCCAATCGAGTCCAAATAGCATAAGGAGAATCTAAACCTTCAATGTTAAACAGCAAGGCATCAGAAATCATTAGCTCAATGGTTGAGCATGCAAGCTCATTTAACTCCTCCCAATCTTCCTGTTCCAAATCTACGGGCTTTGCTCCTTTGGTCTTAATTGGCTTTGCCTGCTTCTTTTGCAATAGGATATTGTAGCACTGTTTTTGCCAAACTGCAAAATTATGTGCTCCTTCAAGCTTCTTAATGTGCATGAGATTACTGTTGTCACTCCTGCCAGCCATGATTTTCAGCCCAAATGTGACTAAAACATTCAGCGAATGCAGGCCCAAACTACACACAAGTGACGAAGGTACAAACAAGTACCAACCAGCAATAAATAACTATGTAGAAGCAGAAATTTCAGATCTGCAGATAAATTTTCGGAAGCACTAAACCTTGTTCTACAGCACTCCACAACTGATTACAGCTGTTTCGGGGGCAACTACATCACATTACATGAGAAGTCCCAAATTTTTAGCTGCAATTTCTGTTGTATATGCACCCACAGGCACAAAATTTGACACGCACGGTCAAAAGCCCCAAAATTTTTGTGCTCGAAGCATTAACCATACATTTGGACTGTCTCTAGCATGCATAAAATAGACCAATTTTGCCAAAATAGAGCAATTTCAACAAAACCCTCAAATTTTTCAAGTGTTAGATGTCCAAATTGCATGGAATTAAACCCGCATGTACATAAAATGACCAAATGGCACACAAATTTTTCCGTTGATCCGCCGTGCAGGTCGTCGCTCGTTACCAGCCCGTCGCGTGACATCAGCTCGCTTCGTTCGATCGCAGTGCCATCGGCCTTCCTCGTTGTGTGCAAGTCGCAGGTGCTGGTCCTGGTTGCATGGCTCTTGTCAACTGCCCCGTCCGTCAGCGCCATCCTGTCACTTGCAGGTAGTCGCCTTCGCCTGCCCGCCACCAACCCATCTAACTTCGCGTGACACAAGAACCCTCTCGTCGACTGTCAGTTTGCTACCCATCAGTCTGCTACCGCCTACAGTCTGCTAGTTGTCGAGAGGTCGCCTGTCACTTTCTGCCGGTCACACCTGCCTGCTATCCAACAGCAGTTGTCGCCTTGGCAGTCACCTTCTCACCCGGCTCACTCCTGATGTCTCGAGAAGCATGCACTCATTGCCCGTTCTGATACCAGTTTGATGTGACCAAGAGCGCGAGGATCGAGACACGCATTGGTTGCGCACAGCAAAGAGACAGAGAGAGAGAGAGAGTGCAGAGTAGAGAGGAGAGTGAGCACGACTTGTGGATACAATGACGAGTGTACCTCTTTAGGTTTTTAGATAGATATATATATGGAAGTACAAATGTCCTAAGGGTGTGTTCACACCCGTGCACATATAAAAGGCATGATGGCCCTTTATTCCCGACAGTCTCTTTGATACCTTGGTCACACCAGCACTTTTGTATGGAGTCCCGATATGGGGGTCTAGCCTCTACCATACAGGGCGAACCACACAAGATCAGCCATTGCCCGAAGGGGAGAAGAGATACGAAGGATGGGAGCAGATGGAACGCCCCCTGGTGATGATGATCTCCCGGCTGATCAAGACTAAACCATCAGTACCACACGAGATAAGGAGGGCAGAATTGGGAGCACCACCTATAGTGGCAGAGGCCCTATCCCAGACGGTGACCTTTGTACATAGGCTTTGGAGCCTACCGCGACACAGACACTCCTGCCTCGCACTAGAATCATCCAAACAACTCGCATCGCAAGGGGATACTGAATGCTGGTACGCTCGTACTCAGGCCTGGCTGCAGTTGCATGGGCTACACATGGACCACCTCTTGCCCCTACAATATAGTTTGGACTGCTCCCATCTGAAGATTAGCCGGGAGGAGCTGAACCGCATCATCAGGGCAAATATTATTCAGCTACACACAGCCAGGACATGGGTGTTACCGGCTGAGGATCTGGGGAAGAAGATGGCCTTCTACCGAGAGCATCTCCTACGCCTCATACATGACGGCTTCATTATACTCCCGAGATACATGGATATACACCTATCCCATGGGGTCCGAAGTGCCATCGGGCAACTCCATACGTCATCACACTAGCTACCGATCGAGACAGGCAGATACGGAGCGGATTCTCTGCCCCCAAAGAACAGGATCTGCCAACTCTATCAACTGGAGCCAGAAAGAGAAGAACATTACATATGTAGATACCTAGTGTACTACGAGATCAGAGGCTGCTTCCATTGTCTCTTCAAGGAGGGATTCAAGCCACTCTCCCAAACACTAGACTTCCCTGACCAGAGATGCCTCGGGCTCTTCCTCCTGGAGCTATGCCGACATAAACACCACCTTCTACGGGTCTAGGACCAAACAGCCGGGAACACACAACAACGCACCCTCCAAGAGTTCTACAGACCCTAGGCCACTCCCTCTACAACGAGGACTGTAGCCAACCGACCAGTGGCCCCAACCCGAGGAGTCATCTTAGATAGAGCTACAGAGAGAGGTAGAGCTCGCCGCCCACACCCAGCAAGCCCATGCCCCCACAGGAGACATCACCTACAAATACAACGGATACTACAGCACCACCAGGGAGCCCTACCCTACTACTTCAACCTCTCCATGCAAGACAGGCCCATGTAGGACATCTTAAGATGACCACGCTCCATTAGCACTTCCACACTACACTCGAAGTGCATCTAGATTGTATCAAGTCTGTATACCATTTTGTACCTACTCACCTAGTTCACCATAACACTAGATAGTAGCTTTACTGGGACTCAAAAAACTTCCCAGACATTTTGTATGTAACCTTTTGGTCCCATAGGCCAACTTGGCCTTTTGTAGACATTAATATAACTTTCTTTCTTTCTTTCTTTCTCCCCCCATTCCATTTGCTCTCTTGTTCTTATCCCTCTACAGCATGACTCTCCTCCATCACCATGGCTTCTCACTAGGCACCTCCATTTGAAGTCCATGTTGTGAGTGAACTCCAATGCATGGAGGATGTTTGTTTGACTTCTCTCCATCCTAAACATATGAATGGGCATTGTCAAAAAGTGGGCATTGTCCAAAAGGATCTCCTTCCTTCATGTTAGATGTAGAATCATCTCCATTTCATTAGCTCTCTTGTTCTTATCCCTCTACACCATGATTCTCCTCCATCACCATGGCTTCTCACTATGCACCTCCATTTGAGGTCCATGTTGTGAGTGAACTCCAATGCATGGAGGATGTTTGTTCGACTTCTCTCCATCCTAAACATATGAATGGGCATTGCCCCAAAGGATCTCCTTCCTTCATGTTAGATGCAGACTTGTCACTTGTGTTGATGCCATAGGTGCAAGTCAATGGATGCAACATCAACTCGTTGGGCTTCACACTTGTTTTTCATTTGTGCCCACAAACATGTACATGTTGCTCCTTCAATCTCAACCCTCAAAGGGGAGAATAGGGAATGTCATGAGACGATCAGGGATTCATGGCTGACCAAATGGATAGCATATTTTGATTTGCATCAATTAGATGATGCATAGTAGATTGGATAGATACATAGTACACCTTAGGGGAAGGTGTACACTTGATAGTGGAGCTACGTCCCAAGTCCAAGAATTTGATTGAGAACTTCCACAAGCTATTTGCATTGGACATGGGAAAGAAGACCTTGGATGCATACTTGCAGGAGTTTAAGCTCCTTTTGCACAAAACAAAGTCTTTAGATAACCCGTACGCAAGCCAAGGCTGCTTTGGTAAATAGAGCGTTGTTCTCCAAATCAAGACTATAATGCCTCAATAGAGTCTCCATTGAAGGAGTAGCTTGAGAAAGCACGAGAAGATCTAAAGATGGAGTGGTTTGATCCATCGTGAATGAGCACATGATGTATAGTGTAATCAAGAACAAACTAAGCAATCCACAATAGCCTTAGGTAACTCTTTTAGAAGAGTAGTGGCTTTGATACCATTTGAGGATATAATAGGGTTTACACAGAGAAAACAGAGAATGTAAAAAAACGCAATAATTCAAACAATAACGCAATAAACGCAAACCCTAAATGCAAAACGCAAAATGTAAAAACATACACAAATAGAGAAGAAAGAGAACTTTGAAGTGAATGAATGAATGAATGAATGAGTGTACAGAATGCTCAAAAGTAGAGGTGTTTAGCAACTGGTGGCTCTCATGGGAGCAGGTTGAGGGAGGTGTCAATGTGTGTCATCCACCAGAGATGGATCTCGAGTATTGTAGCCACTAGTCAAAGTTGAAATGATGCAAAAAGTGGAAGGGTAGCAGACTCGAAACCAAAATGCAGCCATCTCTAGGACTGTAATTGGTAAATGTAGCAATGTAACCACCTAAAGATTATGGTAGCCAATCATTGGTAATAGTGGGAGACTAGGCTACAGCTGTAGGAGGAAGATTTGATGTAGATGGAGCTTGCACTATAGTAAATACAAATTGTATGATGCCAATTGGACAGCAGGGCGGTATCATTGGATAGGGCACTAGGTGCTCATGATAATGTGGTAACAGTTGCGATGGTTTGAACAGCCACTGGAGAGAGAGCTAATGGTGGTTGAAAGCTGCGAGACGAGATGAGGTTGAGCGGTAGGCTAATAGTCTATCTATAGATGAGTGGATCCTCCTAAATTAGGGTTTGGTCTATGGGACCCAAAATATCATAAGGATGTGAAATTTTGAGATGCTTTAATCTTGCTGATAACATTTGATTAAGTTATTAATCAAATGTGCAAGGTTGTTTACACGTGATGCACATGGTAGTTATTTCATGCTTTAATCTTGGTGAGATCAACTCAAAATGGCTGAGAAATGCTGAGATCTCCTAAGAATGGGTTGGAGAAGGTGAGAGAAAGCCAAGATGAGAGAGAGATCCAATTTTCTTCGTGAGAAAACCCTAAATCCTACTTGTTGCATGCTCCAGCTTGTATTTAATGCAATCACTTATTGCCACGCACCTCCAAAATGCTGTCACCTGATTAGCAATGCCATTGCTAGCCTTTGGAAGGTGACTCCCTATTGTCCCCTGCTTGTTGAGGCCCCCAGATGGCTTTTGCAGCAAATTGTTGTTCTCTAATCAGAAAATGGACCAGTAGCTCTCTCTCCCCCTCTCCCAAGCTGTAAACTGAGTGAATGGTTGAGACCAAGCCCCCAAAAACGTTTCCTTAGTTTACACGGGCATTTTTACCAAGTAGCAGCCTTCTAAACCCATTTTTCAGCATTATTGAGCCATTTAATTAAACTTTAGAATTAAATATCTTGAAAAATTCAGCCCTTTTGGCCCTATCCAAAATTAAACGTGCCCATCCATAATTAAATTGGCTAAGCCATTTGCAACCTGGAGTGGTCTCCAACCTTTGTTGACTTTTAGACTGGCATTAATTAATTAATCAATGCCAGGCCCTAGTGTCACCACCAACACTTATTGGCCAAATACTTGTCCTAGGGTCAAAATTGGCACCAACTGATCCCCAAAACCCAGATGGCATAACTTATCACAACTTTTGCATTTGATACCCATTGCATCCACAAGGTCCTTGGCCTGTTACCATGAGATAACCGCCATGCTAAACAACCTTGCACATTTCATTAATAACTTAATCAAATGTTATCAGCAAGATTAAAGCATTAAAATTTCACGTTCTCATGACCGACACAGCCCCCCCTCTCCCTCCCTTCTTGAAATCCCTGCAATTGTCCTCGATTGCATTGCATTGTCCCAAAGGAAAAGTATACTTCACTGGAATTTCCATAAGGCATCATAGTCACAACGTTGTGTATTGTTGTCCAACCATGCTACCTAACCCCAGACTTGTAGAAAATTTCCAACCAACATATACATAACATAAAATTGAAAATGAGTCCAGAATTGTTCCTAGGAACTCAATGGATGCATCCATAACTCATATTTCTCAACTATTCTGACTATCAACCATAGAAAAACATTAATTTAGTATCAAGCATGGCTGAAACTATCAATGGCATTTACTAACATGCCGCTGTCCATGGAACCAGCTGTAAACCATTGAAAACTGAGCATAGTTTGATCATAAATTGATCACTTGCTGATCTGAGAACTAATCAGAAAGTGTTACAAATGTGATCCCAAACAATAGT
Organism: Lygodium microphyllum; assembly: GCF_053477565.2. Lineage (NCBI taxonomy): Eukaryota > Viridiplantae > Streptophyta > Polypodiopsida > Schizaeales > Lygodiaceae > Lygodium > Lygodium microphyllum. Next base: position 95,534,724 of record NC_141144.1, on the reverse strand, counting down.
TACCAAGTACGCGGAACCGAACCCCCCGAAACGGGGGAAACACCCAAAGTTAGGGAATGGGAACGGAGGGAATGGCATATATATAGATAGAGAGAGAGAGAGAGAGAGAGAGAATCAACACTTAAGTCTTAGAATCTAGAGAGAGAGATCATATCAACCATAATTTGTGAAATTAGAGACATAATAATCAAGTTTCAACAATAATAAAGATTCAAAACATTGTAATCCGCAATGGATTGTCCCATTCATGATTCAACATTGTAATCAACAATGTTGCATAAGTCCAACAAGTCTGCATTGCAAAGACACAAAATATGTACTAAACTTTAAAGTATAAAGATCCAAGTTACAAGAGCTCCAATTTCCAAGTCAATACTCTAAAGTTCCAAAAGGCTAGCCAGTAAGTGCTCTGATTCATGAAAGATGGCTCCACTGTGCCTGAATGCTCATCTTGTTGAACAACATCCTGCCCATCACTATCACCATCATCATCATCATCATCGTCATCATCTTTTTCCCAACGTATAAAAGAATCAGCCTTTGTTTGCAACTGATGTACGAGCTAGCAAGCGAAGATTGGAGATCACATGAACTAAGTCATTTGTCTTCATTGTACCAAGACGATTTCTCTTCTTTGAGTGAATGTGATTGAATGAGCTCCATAGTTGCTCTAAACAAGAAGAGCTAATTGTTTGGCTAAGAATACGAATAGCCAAACTCTGCAACTTTGGAGCTTCTGCCCCGTAGTCCTCCCACCATAAAGCAGCCCCAATATTTGTCTTGTCCTCTAGTGCATCCTTTATACCAAACATCCCTTATATTTGCCGATACACACACAGGTGATTTTTAATTTTGTGTTGCATTTCACAACTAGGATAAAGCCTTGCAAGCAATGTGTTTCAAGCCTTGACCATCTCAAGGTCTCTTTTTTGCATCTTTCCTTGAAACTCAGGATCAAGCACATATGCTGTAGCATGCATAGGAGAATCATACCCATTCCATCTGCTGAGGCATAACTCCTTGATCTTCTCATACATGTCTGCATTTGGTTTTAGACTCTCCAACTTCTCAATCATGCGATCCATACCTTCATAGATCTTCCCAATACACGGATCCATGCCATCTCTGCAAGCCTCGACATGTGCATAATAGGATCAACCATTTGGTTGGTGTGATTCACCTCATCCCAAAAATCTCTATCAGAGACATATGCATTACATAACACAACACTAGCAGTGGAAGCCCCAGTCCAATTTTTACACTCATCACTAGCAAATAGCTCCCTAATTGCAACTTTGCAATAATGCAATGGACCAAGCATAAGAAAGTTATATGCAAATCGTGTATTAGAGTATTTGAGAAGTTCTTTGTCACTTCTCTTGCGAAACTCGGCATGCAAGTACCAATGATTATATATAAATGTGATAATCTTGTTGCCTTTCGCAACAAGAGATGCAATCCATGGCAAGTCCCCAATATCCTTCAACAAGTTATTCAAGCAATGCGCCATGCATGGACTAAAGGTGATATGTGGATACATTGCCATTAAAATGTTTCCTGCTGCCCTGTTTGTAGGTTCACAAACTGCACTACATTTTCTGCCCCAACAGCCTGCATTGCGTCGCACCACTCGGATGCCAATACATCTGCACTCTTTCCAGTCTCTGAAGGATCATGACTACCAATGAAGTATACATCCCCATGAGAATATGCAACAACACCATGTATGGACCTATGGCGTGTCTCACTCCATTCATCTATTGTCAATGTCACTCCATTTCTTGCCCATTGATTGTGAATATCAATCTCTGTGGCTACTTTCTCCTAGTGAAGCAATGTAGTCCTAATAGTTTCTGAGGAAGGGGGCTTATATGTGGGCCCATATTCCGCAATCTTTGTCACCATATTTAAAAAAATAAGGTGACCTGGCTGATTTGAATGCAATATGGTCATGGTAAAAAAAGTGTGCCACTGCTGCATCTATTTCCTCTTTTTTCTTTGGTTCCCATGAAGTGTGCAATGAACTCTATCTAACACCACGACCTGCTGCCCCACTGATGGCCCACGAGAAGGCTACCTAATCACTAATCCTGGTGGTCTTCTGCATGAAGCACCATGTCCTACTGGCCTTGGAGTCCATGTTGTTGGATCCACTGCTATATTTGGCGTCCTCATGGCATGTGAATTCCCCATAGAAGTGGCTATGCGGTCACGTAACTCTCGCCTTTTCTCAATTGATACATTGGTGCAAAAACGCACCTCTTTCCCTCACATACAGGTGAAGTACCACTTCATTAGAGATGTACTTGACAATAAGAGCATTGAGCTTGTCAAAGTGCATACAAATGATAATCCTGCAAATCTTTTCACGAAGAGTCTTCCAACAAAGCGGTTTGCTCATTGCCGACAGATGATGGGAGTTGGATAGATATATGTATTTCAGCTTTGTACATACCTAGACTTAGCTGATTCTTTTCCCCTCTTAAGGCACATTGCCTTTAGGTGGGAGGTTGTTGGGAATAAAGAGCCATCACGCCTTTTATATGTGCATGGGTGTGAACACATCCTTAGCACATTTATACTTCCATATATATATATATATATATATATATATATATATATATATAACACCTAAAGAGGTAGACTCATCATTGTGCCCACAAGTCGTGCTCACTCTCCTCTCTACTCTGCACTTTCTCTCTCTCTATCTCTCTGCTGTGCACAAGCAATGCGTGTCTCGATCCTCGCGCTCTTGGTCACATCAGAGCCATAGCTTCGTCCGAGGTTTGTGAAATTGTAGATGTGCACATTGGCTTTCCATGGATCCCAGGGCAACGTAGCCACGTGTCAGTCTATCCGCCGCGGCCTTCCTCAGGGTGAATCTTGGCCCTAAGAATGTGATCCCCAGGTAAACATATTTTTGGACCACCTTGACTATATCCTCTCCGTATTTGAAGTGGGGCACTGACCGGCGGATCCATTGGGTGGATGTATTGAATATCATGATCTTGGTTTTCCCCAGGTTTACTGTGAGGTCCCTGTCCTGGCAGAAGATCCGTAATGCATTTAGGTGGCGTTGTCCCTCCGGCATGCTAGAGAGGAGAACTATATCATTTGCATATAGTAGCATAGGTATCAGTGTTCCCCCTAGGCAAGACGCCTCCCCTCCAAGTCCATCCGCATAATCTGATATCTCGTCGATGTAGAGCCCGAATAGGGTGGGGGAGAGGGGGGCATCCCTGCTTTATCCCGATAGTGCTAATAATCTCCTCTGGCAACGCCCCCGGTACTCGGACCTGTCCAGTGGACAAACTCGTATAGAGCCAAGATTCCCCATCTCATCTCTGCCGAGACTTCGAGCGCCTGCAATCTTTGCATGAGTCTAGCTCGCGGAATTGTATCAAAGGCCTTGCGGAAGTCCAGAAAGCAACAGTACACCCACTTTCCTTGTGCCATGTTCTCTTCAATGATGGCTCGAAGTGTGAGGATGTCGTCAAGTGTAGAGTAGCCTCTCCTAAAGCCGGCTTGCCCCCGTGCCCGGTGTTGGCATGCCTCCGCCCATTTGCTTAGCTCATGCTCCAAGATGGATCCGTAGAGCTTAGCCAACACATGGCCAACCATGACTGTCCGGTAGTTTGTGGGAACCATGGGGTCTCCAGCCTTTAGGATTAGTACTATTGTATTAGCTGACCAACTGGTTGGGAAGCCTTCACATAGTGACCTGTTGAATAGGTGGGATAAGAGGGGGGTGATTGTATCTCTAGCGAATGAGAAGTGTTTTGCTACTAGTCCCGCATGGTCCTGGGCCCGCCGACCATTCTGGAGTCTATCAATGGCATCACGGACCGGTTTGGTCATCCTGAAGAAGGTAGAGGCAGTTGGCCTATCCTTTGGCGGCTGAGGTAGGGGGGGTTGTCCTAGCACGTGGTACAGTGAGGTGGCGTAGCGATGCCACGTTTGTGGGGAGGTAATGGGTGTCTCTACTCGGGGTGCTTGGAACGCCTTCCATGCCTCCTTGCTGTCCTGCCCTAGGAATAGCTGATAAAACTCGTGCTCTAGCCTGGATAAATATGTCCGCTTCTTCCTTCGCACTAGGCGACCGAAGATCGTGCGAGCTTGGAGGTGTGTATATGTCCCTTCGGCTTCCCCTTGTTGGAGACGGAGGTAGGTTTCCATGTATTCCTCGTCGTACAAGCTATTTCGCGGGGCCTTCTTGCTAGGGGGGGTGGAGTGGGGGCATGTGTGGGGGAAGTATGCGGCAGCTGATGTGTGAAGGGTCCTGGCCAGTTGTGTCGTGAACTCCTCCAGGGGTGTATGTGGATCCATCTCTTGCAGGCTCCAGTACAGATGATCTCAGTAGGCACTCGCTGTCGTCCTGGTGAAGTGGTATCTGGGGAATCTTTGAGGGCTGCTCACTGGGGGGTCCCCTTGTAATTACATGTGATGCTAAATTGGAGGTATGCGTGGTCTGCAGCTACCACTAGTGGGCGTGGTGAGATGCTAAAGGCATGTGTGTCCAAGATTAGGGCGGGCGGTCCTAACAAGTAGTCCACTCTGCTGCCTCCTCCCGAGCCTCTGGATGCATGCTTATGTGGAAAGCATGTGAGTGCGTTAGACTCAGGCCATCTGGCCAGGCCGTTAAGGATGGCTAGTCCGTGTATCCCTCCTAGCGCTAGTAAATAGTCTCCATACTTTGTGTACTCAGCTGTGTCCTATGATGTCCGCGGCTGATCCCCAACTCCTTTGGTGCCAGCTCTCGATACATATGGTCTTCGCTCTCAAAGAAGGGGACTTGGCTCTGCGTTGTGCAAGCGTTGAAGTGCCCCGTCAGCAGGACGTCTCCTATGCTCGAGCAGTGCATGATATCCTCATATAGGGGTAGGTACAGGGACAGCCCTCTGATGTCGCATATAGGGAATTTGCCAGGGTGAAGTAGCATACTACGACATATATATCCCGTGGGCGGTTTGTATGTATCCTGATCCACATGAAACGGGCTTCATCATCTCTCTTCATGACTTGTACAATGTGTTGTAGCTCCTCCCTATAGAGTATTGTCACTCCCCCCGACCCTCTGGTTCCCCCTCGGGATCTGGCCCGGGGGCACCACACTGACTCCCATTTGAAGCCTCTCACTGTCGGTAGGTGCATGGCCGGGCTCTGGAGTGTCTCTGTATACATGACTATGTCCCTGCCCATGAAGGTTTCCTGGAAGAGCCCAACATTTGTTTTCATGGCTCCATCATAGTTCCACATTGCAAATCTCAATCCTGTCTTATAGGCTACGCCCCGCCGTCATTGGCACTTCTCCATCATGATGATGCGCCCGTCCCTATAGACCGCCCATTTGCTTGCTTTGTGTGCCTCCATGATCTATGGCATGCATTCTCGTCTGTGGGCCACTTGGGCTGAGGTGAGGTCATCTTCCAGATATATTTTCTGTCCTTTGAGCGTTGTTTTTTTGGAGAGGAAGACTTGTCGTGACTCTAATTCGTTAAATTTCAGGATGAGGGGCCGTCCTTTGTCTAACTCCTTGCCTACCCTCCACGCCTTTTCCATGAGGGAGGGGTCCTCCACCCTCATTTTCTCACAAATGCCTTTGGCATCTGCCATAGGGTTGTTTCCCTCTTTCCACCCGACCAACCTCACATGGAGGGCTCTGATTTTTCTCCTCTTCTCTTCCTCGATGGCTGCGTTGATGAACTCCTTCTTCGTGGGGGTCGTTTTTGCTACTTCAATCCATTTGGAGTGTTCCGTTGTGTCAGCTTGTGCCTCTTTCACGACCACTGCCCATGTATTGATCTCCTTCGTCATTTGGGTCTTCATCTCGTTGATTTCTAACTTGACCTTCTCAGGCATGGATTTTGTGATCTCCCCTTCTTCTTTCCTAATAAGGTCAAGCTGGCAGCTGGTAATTTCATGTTGGAGTTCTGCAATGGCTCGGTTCCTCTCTCTCTTGGAGAGAGGATATGATATCCACTTGCCAAGATGTGAAGTGAGCTCTGACTTCTTCATAAATTTCATTCTTCCACTCTTGCATCTTGTGGATTGTCTCCTCCTTTACTTGCTTGATGGCTTCCTCACACATGGCCCTCATCATTTCCTTGATGTTGTCCATGTCTTGGTCCTGGATCTTACAAAAGTCAAGGAGCGCCTCGATGCTCTTTTGTACATGGGTGTCTTTCACCTTGTCGGCGTTACTCCAAAGGGCCAAGTATTTTTCACTCTTTTCCCCTCGCGTACGTGGGGACTCTCTCCGGTCTTTCTTGGCAGACCCTAACACCTCTAGGCAAGTCTCCATGAGCAAGTTCTGTGCCTTAGGTGTAGTCTACAGGGCCCTTTTTTTTTTTTTTTTTTTTTTGGGGGGTGGGGGGGGGGGGGGGGGGGGGGGGGGGGGGGTGTCGGCGATGGCGGGGGACAGTGGCAGGGGGGTTTCATGCAGGCGGTGGGGGCGGGAGACACGTCTATGTGTATTCGGTTGGGTGGGCGGGGATCCAGTCCTAATGGTGGGGGGGTGGAAGATCCGCATGGTTGCTAGCGAGGAAGGGGAAGGGGGTAGAAGAAGCTTGTCGTGTTGGCGGGTCCTAACTCGAACCAAGGCCCCGGGGGGGGAGGAGAGAGAGAGAGAGAGAGAGAGAGAGAGAGAGAGAGATATATAATGGAGAATTCCAAAGCCAAAGCACTGAAGAGGAGGAGAGGAAATTTTTTGTGCTTTGATTATTGTCAAAAGAGATTGCAATTGAAGCAAGGTGAAACTAGGCTGCATCTACACTCGATGCAGATCGAGGCAGGCTATTTATTTTAAGGCCCAAAGCCAACTCCAATCATGTGTTAACATGGACAGAATATTTGAATTATGAAGGAGATAGACAAATAACTACTTTGTGTGTGTTAGCAATTCAAACAACTCACATGTGAGTCTCGAGCATGGATAGGTTATTTAGGCATTGTATTATTGTCATTTTATGCTTATTTGGGGCATTTTATGCTGACCAGCATTTAATGTTGGTCAATCTACCCCTATTTTTGGTATGTTTTCTTCTTTATATATCGGGCTCCCTCCTCATTAAGATTATCATCACCTACACGTTTTATGGAGAGAGGGAGCCGGTGCTGATGCCTAGGAGCCAAAAACTCACTAGTGTACGCATAATTCTCATGTTTGGCATATGGATCCCATTTCCCGAGCATCTCTTTGAGTTCTCTTCCTTTGCAATGTTCTTCTTTTTTCTTTCTCTTCTGTCTTGTGTTTAGCAATTTATTTCAGCACTTGTCTATACTTCCATTCCTACATCACTTCTAACATGGTATCAGATTGCAAGATCTACTTTCCTACTGCAATTTTTTTGCTGATTACAAGTCTTTCTACCCCCTGCTGATCAGGTGCCCTCTTGCTACTCATGTCCAGCTTGTGTGTACTTGGCTGCTCCTTGCGTTTTCAGACCAACAACCCTCTCATCTCTCTCTCTCATATTCCAATATGGTGTCTAGTACATATATCCTCTCTTGTAAATTTGTGTATTGGTTCTCTTGATTCTCTTTGAGAAAAGGGATGTCCTAGCCCATCCTCCCTTTGGCTAGATGGTGCCCCTCTTTAGTTCTCTTAGTGAGGATTGGAGGTTGGATGGATAAGAGGCAACCCGTTCATCATTTCAGCCCTCAGTGTGAATGCAGCAGGATTCTAATGGACGGTTCCAACCCAACTTTTATACCGTCACACAACTCTCCTCTACTGAGAAAAAAATATTTTGTCATTGAATGAGAATAACTTGGAATGATATGTACAATTCAAAAGTTCAGGTATTATTTTCTTGGCCATTCGTTTGTTTTTCATGTGGATCATTCAGTACATAGATCGAGAGCTTGGCATATCATTGCATATTTCCTCTCCTCTCGACTAGATTTTGGAGAAGCCTCTTTAGGAGTTGATGATGATTTTATGGACACTTAACTCTCTTTTGTAGCAGTAGTTGATTGTCCAGAACCTACTAATCCGCCTTCAGCCTGTACCTAGATTCCAACCTCCAATCATCAGTTTGCTGCATTAAATGCTCAAGCAGCCTGCATTTTTTTATTTTCTGCCCCTAACTGTGGCTGGGCAACTGTTTATACTGGCCGTTTTTGCTGTTTCTAATAGTTCTTCACTAGTTTTTCTTTGTTTTGCAGCAGTTGCCCTTTGATTCTGATCAGATTTTTGGTTACGCTACATATGAACTCTCATTTTGTGACGTCTTTGATATTGCTTTGGCTGTATTCTCTCTCTATATACCTTCTATCCTCTATCTTCTCTTCTTATCCTCCCCAAATGGCTCCTCTATGCACTTCCACAAATTATAAGTTACATGAACCTCACTATCTTACATGGAGTGTTGTAATGAACGCTTGGTTTGTGCAAAAGCGGATTTGGTACATTGTTTGTGGAGCTATTCCTTGGCCTCAATGTTCTTTTCCTCTTCCTCAAGATTTTGATGAGGGCAACCTGAGGAAGCTATGCCTACATGGGATTCGAACGATGCATGTGCATATTCTGTATTGCTTCAATGTATTTCTAAAGAAGTTCTACAGGCGGTTACCTCCTACAGGACATCTCCAAAAGTATGGTCAAAGCTTCAAATGTTGTACAAGGCACCTTCCCCCATGCCTACAGTGACCTTTATGGGCAACTTCAGCAAATGAAGTTTAAGCCAAAATACACCACTCAATCAATTTTGCTCCATGTTACACAAGTATAGGACCAGCTTTGATACATGCAATCTGACCTTCCAAAGACACATCTCATGGGAACGGTACTCTACAAGCTCCTCTCGGAGTTTGATGGAGTGGCGAATGCTTTGAGGGCACAGACATCCTCTATACTTGTGAGCTTTATGTTGGGAATAAAGGGCCATCGTGCCTTTTATATGTGCATGGGTGTGAACACACCCTTAGCACATTTGTACTTTCATATATATCTATCTAAAAACCTAAAGAGGTACACAACAATTGGGGTTCCATTGCCTCCACATGTGAAACTCAATGCAGAGGACAGCCCTACATCTGGTGATGAGAAGGCTGAAATGGCCAAGATACCATATGCTTCAGCTCTTGGCAATTTGACATATGCTATGGTTGCTACATGTCCTGACATTGCCTTTGCAGTGGGAGTGGTTAGCACATACATGGCAAACCCTAGTAAAAAGCATTGGGAAGCAATGAAAGGTATTACGAGATACCTCAAAGGCACAAAGGATTTGTGCTTCTGCTTTGGAAAGCAGAAGGCATCTACCGTTGGCTTTATGGATGCAGACTATGCTAGTCATGCAGACTACAGAAAGTCCTCTTCTGGGTATGTGTTTACCTTCACAGGAGGAGCAGTCTCTTGGATCTCCAAGCTACAAAAGTGTGCTTCATTGTCTACTACAAAGGTAGAGTATGTGGCTGCCCCTGAGGCATGCAAGGAGGCTTTATGGCTTTTACGTTTGGTGGGAGAGCTTGGCATTACAAAGTTACATGTTCTCCATTGTGATAGTCAGAGTGTTATCATGCTAGCACGGAATCCCGTCTCTGATGCAAAGACGAAGCAAATACAGGTAAAGTATCACTTCATTAGAGATATACTTGACAGCAAGAGCATTGAGCTTATCAAAGTGCATACAGATGATAATCCCGCAGATCTTCTCACGAAAGGTCTTCCAACAGAGCAGTTTGCTCATTGCCGACAATTGATGAGAGTTGGATAGGTATATGTATTTCAGCTTTGTACATACCTAGACTTAGCTGATTCTTTTTTCCTCTTAAGGCACATTGCCTTTAGGTGGGAGATTATTGGAAATGAAGGGCCATCGTGCCTTTTATATGTGCACAACTGTGAACATACCCTTAGCACATTTGTACTTTCATATATATCTATCTAAAAACCTAAAGAGGTGCACTAGTCTTTGTACCGAACAAAAAAGGTGACATGCTTACTCTCCTCTCTAGTCTGCACTCTCTTTGTCTCTCTGTTGTGAGAAAGCATTGCGCATTGCGTGTCTCGATCCTCGCGATCTCTGCCATAACACTTTGAACATATATCCTCAATGCTACTTGAGCATGAGGCATCTTTGCATTTACAAGGGAGACTTCTGTCTCATTATGGAAACTCCAATGAGACCTTTATAACTTCAAAGAGGGGTGACAAGAAGAAAAAGCCTAGTATTAGCGTTGTGGTAAAAAGGGGCATCTACGGAAGGACTGCAAGGAGTTAGCACCCTCACATGAAAGAAGAAGAAGAAGCTAAGGAACCACGATGTGGACTTCTTTGAAGAGTCGTTCCCTTCCTCAAACTCCAACTCTAATCCTCCAGCCAAGGAGAAGTCCAAGGCATGGAAAAAGTCCACTTCTTCAAATCGTCCCTTCCTCTACTACTTTCTAGTCCAAGTGATGCAATCATCCCTCACAACTCTCCAGTGCCAAAGAGAGAGTGTGAAAGGGTGGAGAGATGGGACAATTAAGCCTCAACTATACAGGTATACAAGTCCATAGGTTCCAAAGAGGGACATCCCTAACACATCGACCGAAATCCGGTAAGTTCAAACCCTAGAGCTAGGATTGACATCCAAATTCATGATGGGCTGTCATTTGAAAGAGCGCAAGATTGGCTCCTAGTTCGAGCTCGCATGAGGGAACACTTTGGCAATCTAGTCCAAAGGCAAGAAATCCATGGCTACATATGTTGAAAGGCATTTTTGACAAGATGGTCTTGCATGCTACTGCGAGACATTGTAGACAGGCATAGAGATCTCTTATAACTCTTCTCTATTTTCAGGAGCTGGTATGTTCGACATCAACATCAGATTCTCTCCGAGACACCTTGGTAGTGGCTTGATCACCCACTACTTGGGTATCCATGGTTCTAGTCTAGTGCTTCTTTGTTGTATGGACTATGATTAGCCTTTATCATTGTATCCTTGTATTGTATCAAATCACCAATAATCTGAGAGGGTATTAGCAGTTCAAACAACTCATGTATGAGTTTGCACGGCATAGCTAGGTTATTTAGGCATTTTATTATTGTCATTTAATGATTATTCGGGGCATTTTATGCTAGCTGACCTGGCCCTATTTTTGGCATTGTTTTCTGTTTTATATATCCGGCTCCCTCCTCATTCAGAATATCACCACCTACACATTTTGTGGAGAGAGGGAGTCGGTGCTAGTGCCTAGGAGCCAGAGACTCACTATTGTACGTGTCATTCTCATGTTTGGTATATGGATTCCATTTCGCAAGCACACCTCTAAGTTCTCTTCCTTTGCAGTGTGCTTTTGTTTTGTCTCTCTTCTGACTTGTGTTCAACAATTTATTTCAGCACTTGTCTATGCTTCCATTGCTACACCACTTCTGACAATGTGGTACTCTAAAATTGGATCGCGTAGGCAATCCACCACATTTGATGCCACGCTTTCCCTTCCCCCCAAAGAAAAAATATATATGCCACATCCCCTTTGACATGGCGACAAGCAAATCAATCACAAGCCACAAAACCCACCTTGTGGTAAACAAACACGTCGCCTACCACATGGACCTCCAAGCACTACCCAACACTTCAAGTGAGTACTGGAAGCTTTCACCTTGGTCAAATTGGTTCATAGCATCCATCTAGTCATTGGTGATTGCCCAACAATTCTCAACTTGGAGCCCTCTACTCACGGCCACCATCACATCACTATGCTGCCATAACCACCATTGCAACCTAGAAGGGCCACCTTCCCCTCCTCTCTCTTCAGCATCTCTCTTCTCAGCATTTCTCTCTCACTTCACATTCATCTTCTTTCTCCTTTGATTACGTATCTTCTCTCTCCTCACCCTTTAAAGTTCCTCTCCCCCTGACATATCACATACACACGCATTCTCTCACTCTCATACCATTAAGAAACATCAACATTTATTCAATAACATGAATCTTAATATTAATGCTGACATTAACACTTAACAATGATGTTAACAATATCATTAAATATAAACAACACTAAACATAATGAGCCACAAGCTTTTAATGCTTATCAATGAGACCTTTCTAGCTATCAATGACAATCTACCATGGCCTTGGAGTGGCAACTCCCCAAGCCACATTTGTCAAGACCATCAAAGAAACTTATACAAAAGCATTACCTATGCTCATCCCAAACACAAGTACTCCACAAGAAACATATTTTGTCATACCCACCACTTGCAAAAGGTGCTCCCCATGCATGCCCCTTTGACTAGTATCATCCCACACCATTCTATACGAGATAAATGCATACCTTTCTGATGTGAACCATCATGGTCCTGTGAGCAAGCAATGGTCTTATATTTGTCATCAAATCCCATGCCAAATAGCAAGTTGCTCTAGTGGAAATGAGATGACCCCCTAGGATCCAACCTACACACGAGACACGATACAAGCCATAACCATACCAAAGAACATAAAGGCACCACACACCACACTCACCTCCAAGTCATAAGAGTCAAACAAGCTCATCTTGAGCTTGGGAGCTACCAACATACCAAGTCACCAACACATCCTAAGATCTAACATCCGTTACCACCAGCCCACACCGTCTAGTGTGAGGACATGTTGGCCTAAGAGCCAAGAGTCCAAGACTAGTGGTCGCATAAGGCCTTTGAGTCTACTAAATAGGACTCAGATGCCCTAACCGTAAAGTATCCCTAGTGTATTCACACTAAGTCACTTTAATGACCTTTGTGACCAATGCCATTAGCACCCATCCAAATATCCAAGGATGTAACACCAGGCAGGCATCTTGATACTCATTACATGGGGGGATGAACAATTCAAGGTGGCGTTCACATGTGGAGCCAAAATACTAGAAGGTTAGTAAGTAAGGTTGGAAAGTTTGAATGTTGTGAAGCTGCCCTGAAGCAGGCCAGATATACATCATTCTTGAAAGGAAGAGACCATAGTGGAATACTTTTTGAATAGAGGATCTCTTCATCCTCAAGTGAAACCCCTAAGAAATCCAGAATGCTGGTCATGCACCCAACTTGATAAACACCGATGTCAAGTATGCAACTGCCAGATGGAGAATTGCTGAATATTTCATGTTTAGCCTAATCCATTCAGTGACACATAAGCTGCTCTATGTTATACTCCAATACATGATCAAAGATGCAGCTTATCAGAGTGTCAGCACCCAGTAAATCCATCAAGTAGGTTCTGATGTACAAATTTCTAAAACATATGTAAAAATTTAACTTCAGTGCAAAGAAATTCTTAACCCACTGTGTTAAGCATAACCCAATATATAATAGATAAATCTCCACTATATTCTCTCTATTGCATCCAGTGAAATGTTTATTTAGCTGCTTTGCTGATTTAGCCAAGTGCATAAGCAGAAGTGCACTGACAAAACCACCTGAATTAAGAGAAACTTTCAAAAAGCACTAACCGGAAGAGTCTCCCAAATAGCCTCATCTGTCATACTGTCCTCGTCACCAGGCATTAATGCCCTACACATCCTGTTGGATTATAAAAGATAATTATGCATTTAGAGGAGTTACAGAATAAAAGCAAGAGAGGTTTTTGGAAACTATTGCGACTACACAAAAAGTTCCAAAAAGATCTTACCTGAAGTTGTCCACCAGAATAACCACTTGGAAGACCAACAAAGGAAGAAATACAATCTTTAAACTAAGCAATGACTGCCCACCATCTGTTACAAGTTGTAGATTATGTGTTACAAACTCTAAATGCAGCCCTCTCTCATTAGGAACTCCTTAATCCTCTTAAGTGGCTCAATGGAGATTTGAACGAATTAAAATCTAGTTTGTGAGTCAAAAATGAAGTTTAGAAAACATATCGAGCTGATGGCCTGGTGCTTTGGATTGTAACTAAAGAAACTAAAGCTGAAATTTTGATAACACTGGTCCTGTTGGTCATGTCACACCTATGTGGAAAAGGGCTGGCTGTTGCTCTCTCGTATGCTTAAGTATGAACATATGAAAGACACAGGGAGAAAGAAGCAGTTAAGTGGGTCTCTGAGTCCCCGTACATTTGAAAACTGGACTGGACTATAAAAGAGAGTGAAGTGTGACTCGAAAAGCTCGTTCAGAACTCCCGTGTTGGCCAAAGACATTTACTGACCATCAGAACAAACATGAAGGGCCATTATAAACATCCACAATTTGGTCAATTATGTACCAAACGTCTAGGCACCTCTTTAGCATGGTTCTACATCCAATCTTAGGAATCAAACTACCTTCTGCTAACGGTCAACTAGTAGCCACGAATTATACTGCTTACACTCCCCACCCCACCCCCTCCCCTAGGGCCTCTGCAGTCATCTCTATTTACCTCAAACTGGACATAACGACTGGAACTGCTAGGAAATGGGAGCAGTCTATTGATATGGGTCTTGATATCAGGGTCTAGAATATGAAATTTGAGATCTCACTGAAGCCCTTTACTTTAATTTTTAAGGCAGGATAAAGCTCATACGCCTTTGCAGCATAGCAACAGCATCAAGTTTATATCTGTGTCTGATTCTGAGCCTTCATCTCCCCATTTGAGTCAGCTGGGATATGCATTTCCAAGATTTTCTATTTAGCCGGAATTTGTGGAAGGAGGAACTGAAGAGCCTAACGAGCCTAAAGAGGGAATTGCTGGTGTTGAGTTAGGAATTTGTGGAAGAAGGAACTGAAGAAGGGCCTAAAGAGCCTAAAGAGGGAATTGCTGGTGTTGAGTTAGGAATTTGTGGAAGAAGGAACTGAAGAAGGGCCTAAAGAGCCTAAAGAGGGAATTGCTGGTGTTAAGTTAGGAGTTTTTCCTGCTTCCCCTTGCCTGGTCCATTTTCTTGGTCGTTTTATGAGCACTTTTTCTAGAGTCAGGTTGACCATATTCTTGTCCTATCGGTTCACCAGTTTTCCATTCTCTCACCTAATCATAAACTGTCCACATTTGTAAATACTCATTTCTCGTTATCAGCATTTTTGTCCTGGGGAGCTAGCCCAACTCCTTTCGTCATCTTGTTCACCTTCCTTGCCATCGAAGCTTCCCAGAAGGTGATTGCTTGCTGTTTGTGGGGGCATTGTGGTCCAGACCTGTCTTTTAACATGGCACAGCTGATTGTGTGTGCTGGGGCAGCGTTCAGCAATTTTTCAACCTTGGTATACATGTAAGCTTGATAACAACCATACACTGCCTACAACAGCATCTATGCTTCATACATTAGCCTAAATATCACATATTAACCTGAATATCAATCACACAAAACTATTCTGACATACAAATGCAATTTTACTATCATTCATGATAAATATTTTCTTGAGAGTCCCTAAATTCGTTAAAAAAAGCAGGAAGCAAACACTGGATTTGAATTTAGCACTTCTATAGTATCCTCCAACCCTTTTCTCCCTCTGATCAAATAAAGGTTTTACCATCGTGTATCTCAAGGTAGGTGCAAAGAAGGACTTCAAAAGTCACAATCAAAGGCACCGCAACAACTGCATGGCATGGAGCCCACTGAAACATTAAGCAATGACAATGTTAATGTATATTCTCGGAACATTAGAACTGTCCAAAGAAACAATTGATTCACAAGTCTGCACATGGCGATTGTGTGGAGCAGTTGGGGCTGGCAAGGAGAACCGTCCCCGAGCAACAATCCCATGAAACAACCATAAAGGTGAAAATGTCAACCTGATAAACAAAGCAACTAAAAATATTAGAAGCTACATGTACCTAAAAAGTCTACCTGCTTTCAACTAGCAGAAATAGAATGAATTTTGATGCTTGTCAAAATTAATAGCTTTTCTTTGCAAAAAATTTTGTTCCAAAACCACCACAAGTCATTTATTTCAGGCCTCGCAAGGATACATTGTGATGCCACCCAAACAAGGCAACAATGTAGAATCCTCCCCCTACCACAAAGTGCTCAATGTCTAGAGCAAAGGACCCTCAGCCCACCTGTTGGTACCCACTGCTATGAGATGGAGATTCTAAATCTACCCTCAATGTGTACCATGATAAATGGTGCTCCTTGAGGGCAAAGTTGTTGATGAACCATCCAACAAGGGGTCTCTAAAGCTCCTTGGACCTGCCTAATGCAATCTTCATGTTAAGTCCTAAGCACCGCAAGACTACTTGCAGAATGATCTAGTTGTGGCCATGTGTAATAAGCCTGCTACCTAGCAAATTGTGCCTCAACCTTGTTTGCTCTAGCAAGAAAGCATGATAGTGTCAATAGCATATGAATTTACTCCTAGTTCTAGGCATGATGGACATTGCATTTGTACAGCAAGGCATATAGGACCTTGGAATTTACAAGTGCCAAGTGTTAGAAAGTTAAACTTTCAATTTAAGGGCCAGGAGGATGGTCAGAACGTACCAAAGTTTGGGCAATCCATTAATAATATTTAATTATTAAAAAACAGGTGTGGCATTTTTTATATCTAATGGGAAAGTGGGAATTTCACTATCAACTGTTTCTTCTTATTTAGAACTACTGCAAGTACGGACAGCCATTCTCATATAGGACAGGCTTTTCCAAGATCACGAGAGCTGAGGAGCAGCATTGATGACCTGCAAATCCTGCATCATGATCATTAGGGTAGCATCATAACCAGCAGAGCAGCCTTGTAGCATCTGGGGCAGCATCCTGTTGCTCATTTGATTTAGCATTTAATTCTGTGTCGTCTCCTATGGCATTAATTTTGCTGTTTGGATCAGAATCCAGATTGGGCTGAACCCCATCTTTCTGTCTTTCTAGCGAATTTTTTGCTGGACAGAGCTGTTTAGAACTGCATGCTGCAAAAAATACCCCTATTCGTTGGTAGACCTCTACCCAGGAAGAGAGTAGATCAGTTTACTACTATGGATTTGCTCCAACATTGGTATTTGGGCATACATGCAGTGTTTTCGATCATTGATAGAGCTATGTGCAAAATGGTAATGTATGTTGGTGCCTAATAGAAAGGGACTGGATCAACTTTGCGTGTGAAAAGCCATGATTTCTGATAGGATGTCACAAGGTTGTGAATTTTTAACTTAATAATCTTTGAGCAATCAAGCTATAAACATGTGAGGTGCACATGTGAGATTACGTTGAATGTCAATCGTCATGCTTGAAACCAGTCTTCCTCCTTGGATAGGGTGGTAAAACCTGATCAAGCACTTACAGCAATTAATTACTGAGCATAACTGAAATGTACACATTTCCTTAACAATCTTGGACAAAGCCCCAAAACTAATGCCCCTTTTGGTATTTCTTTATCTTTAATTCAACGTACAAGTTGAGATTCCACAATCTCCTTTGTTGATCCAAAAGGCCCTTGATGTACATACAATCAACAAGCAAGTTGGGCCAATTGCCCCTTGATTTTCACCTAGAAATTGCATAAATGGAAACACCAACTAGCCAAATGCTATCCCAATTTACATTGGATAACCTGGCATCTGAAATCCCCGTCAATTCCATAAATTTCAGGTGTTGATTTCATTGTACGATACCTATTTCTGTTGGCATGGGTCCCAAGGTGGCTGTCAAACCCTAATTTCTACTAAAATTTACGGTTTACAGCAGAAATCCTCCTGCTGTCCACCAAATTTGGCTGAGATCTTTTTAAAAATTACTAGAAAGCGTGAGAGAAAGCCAAGATGAGAGAGAAATATGATTTTCTTGGCGAGAAAACCCTCAAATCTGCCTACTGCCTACTTCGGCCTACATTTGATGCAGTCAACTACTGCCAAGCACCTCCAAAATGATGTCACTTGATCAATAATGCTGCTGCCAGCCCCTGGAAGGTGTCTCCTTGCTGTCCCCTGCCTACTGAGGCCCCTAGATGGTTGTTTTCTGCAACAAACTGTTGTTCTCTGATCAGAAAATGCACCAACTCACCTAATCAGCAATGTTGTTGCCAACCCCTAGAAGGTGTCTCCCTACTGTCCCCTACCTATTGAGGCCCCCAAATAGCTGTTTTCTACAACAAATTGATGTTCTCTGATCAGAAAATGCACCAACAGCTCCCTCTCTCTCTCTAAGGTTGTAAACTAACTGAATAACTGATACTCAACCCCCAAAAACATTTTCTCAGTTTGCATGGGCATTTTTGCTAAGTGGTAGCCTTCTAAACCCATTTTTCAACATTATCCACTCACTTAATTAATTTTCAGAATTAAATTATCCTTAAAATTAATTTCAGCCCTTTCGACCCTGGCCAAAATTAAATGTGCCCCGTCCATAATTAAATTAGCTAGGCCATTCACCACCTGGAGTGGTTCCCAACCTTTGTTGATCCTTAGACTAGCATTAATTAATTGATTAATGCTAGTCCCTAGTATCACCTCTGACACTTATGGGCCAAACAACTGTGCTGTGGTCAAAACTAACACCAACTAACCCCTAAAGCACAACTAGCATAACTTATCACAACTTTTGCCTTTGATACCCACTACATCCTCAGGGTCCTTGGCTTGTTACTGTGAAATAACTCCCGTATAAGACATTCATTGTCTTAAAAAACCAAGCTCTCCCAAGTATAAGAATTTCCCACTAGAAGCAAATCTAAAATGTAAAGTAAGCAAAAAACAACCTCACATTTTATTAATAACATCAAATGTTATCGGCAAGATTAAAGCATCTTAAAAATTCACGGCCCCATGACAAACCTCTACCCTTGGAAACCTTGCAATCGTCCTTGATTGCAATTGCATTGTGCCAAAGGAAAAGCATATTGCACTAGAAGTTCCATAGTCACAACATTAGCCACTCTTGTCCGACCATGCCACATGCCCCAAACCTTGCTGAAAATTTCCAGCCAACATAAACATGATACAAATCTGAAATACAATTTAGAACTATTGCTAGAAACCCATTGGATGCATCCATAACTCATGTTTCTCAACTGTTCTGACTTCACAACCATAGTAAAGCATATTCTCAACATAAACCATGGCTGAAACTATCAATGCCATTTACTAATATGGTGTTGTCCATGGAACCAACTGTAAACCATTGAAAAATGAGCATAATGTGATCATAAACTAATCACTTACTAGTCTAAGAAAGGATCACAAACTGCTACAAATGTGACCGCAAACTAATCACAAACTCATTGAAAGAACTGATCAGTAGCTAATGCAAAAACTGATCCCAAAAGTGGCCATAAACTATTCTCAAACTGAGCTAAAACTAATCAAAAATTGATCTCAAAACTGAGGCAAAAACTCATACCCAATTGATCATGAACTGATCCCAAACTAATGCAAAAGTATAGTCTTAAAGCCACAATAACAACTATACTCATCTATATACATCTCACAATATTTAGTACACTGAGTAGTGACCTCATGGCAGACATACTATCAGCATAGTGCCTTGGATGTATGCTCAATACTGTCAGAGTGCAGCGGTGCGGAAGCGTAGGACTGAGAGAGAGAGAACGCAGAGAGAAAAGGGAGAGAAAGAGACAGTGTACAATGAAGATCTGCTGTATAAAGAATGCTGAATACAAAGATATACACGGGCGCAGTACGCTGGACTGCGTGTCTCCACCTCGACGATGCGACCTGCTGTCCACCTCGAAGTCTGCTGCAGTCTGCACTGTCTGCTGTCTGAAATCTGTGAACAGAGACAGAAATCTGCACGGCACCGGTCTGTAATCTGCGACAGAGAATAGTGGCCAGACTGCTGAAAACGTCAGCAATAAATAGGCGAAAAATCACCTAGAACGGGGCTCAAAAATGGGGCGCAGCCTGATAAAAATGGCTGCAGGCAGTCGGACTGCCACGTGGCAGTCCGACTGCACAGTCCGACTGTGCAGCTGGTCCGACTGCTGGACCAGCTGTGCTGCTGCCTAAAAAACAGGCTATGAACTCTAACACCCCCACTCAGAGCCTGGACAGGGCAGAAGCCTGAGGGATCTGGAATGTTGCCGAAGTAGAGCCTGAGGAAGCGCCTTCGTAAACAAATCCGCAAGATTATCCTCCGTCTTGCAATACTCCACAGTGATGGTCTCATCCAAAAGCTTTTCTCGGATGAAGTGGTACTGGATCTCAATGTGCTTCGTCCGGGCATGAAAAACAGGATTCCTTGCCAAGGCAATGCAACTCTCATTGTCACATCGCAGCAATGTAGGACGAGTCTGGGGGCACCCAAGCTCCTCCAACAATCTCCGAAGCCACACAACCTCGCATGTGGTGGAAGATGCGGCCCGATACTCCGCCTCAGTAGACGAAAGGGCTACCGTGGGCTGCTTCTTGCTACTCCATGAAATCTCACCTGCACCCAAAGTAAAGCAGTAACCTGTTGTAGACCGCCTGTGGTCCACGTCACCGGCCCAATCCGAGTCGCTCCAACCTGCAAGTACAAGATCTGACCCATCTGTCCCTGCGGGGTAATGAATCCCCAAATCAGACGTCCCCCTCAGATACCAAAGTATCCTCTGAGCAGCCTGCCAATGCACCGTCTTAGGTTCACTCATGAACCCTGCCAAGATCCCAACAGCAAAACATAGATCAACCCTGGTGTTGAGAAGCCAAATCAAAGACCCTATCAACTGTCGATAGCGGGAAGCATCCACCAAAGGAGAAGCTGAGTGGGAAGTGGCCTTCCAGTTCGGATCCATAGGAGTAGAGAGGGCCCGACAATCTTCCATCTCAAAAGACACCAAGAGCTCCTGTACATATCTCTGTTGGGAGAGAAAAATCCCCCTCTGAGACTGATAAATCTCATGTCCTAAAAAGAAATGGAGTAGCCCCAAATCCGTCATCTCGAACGTCCGATGTAAAGCTGACTTTGTCTCCTGGACCTGCTGTGCATCATTACCTGTGACAATCAAATCATCAACATATAATACAAACAGCACACAACCTTCCCCGGAAGTGTGAACATACAGCTGCGGATCGGCCTTGGACCGCCGATATCCCAACTGAGTCTGGAGGAACGAATCAATCTTCTCGTTCCAAGCTCGCGGGGCCTGCTTGAGACCATATAGGGCCTTCTTCAACCTGTAGACTTTCCCATCTGAAGAACCAAAGCCAGGAGGCTGCTCAACGTAGATCTCCTCCTTCAAATCACCATTCAGGAAGGCCGACTTCACATCCAGCTGATAAACAGGCCATCTCCTATGGCCAGCCAAAGCAAGAACAGCTCTAATGGTTGCCATACGAGCTGTAGGGGCAAAGGTGTCATGACAGTCAATCCCTGGGCGCTGGGCAAAACCCTTAGCAACAAGGCGAGCCTTGTGCTTATCCAAAGTACCATCACTGAGATATTTGGTCTTGAAGATCCACTTGACTCCAATCACCTTCTTCTTCGGGGGGCGTGGCACAAGTGACCAAGTGCCATTCCTCTCAATAGCCTCCAACTCAGCTTCCATAGCTTTCTTCCATGGGGCGGACTGTAAAGCCTCCTTCACTGAGGTGGGCTCTCGATCCTGCATAACTCGGGACATCAAACAATAATTGGAGCAAACAAGCTCCGAAGAATGCGCCTGGTGCCTCCGTGACCGCCGCGGACCATCCTGCGGTCCCCACTCCTCAGGAACCCCCTAGATCCCTGAATCACGGAGTGTGTCACGGGCCCAGCGAGAAGGAGGCCGAACCTCCCCTCGTCGTTCTCCATCAGTAGAAGACTCAGGAATGTCCACCGGTGGTAACTCCTCAGAAGGATCCGGTGGAACAGTAGACTCTGTGTCAGAAACAGAATCATAATCAAACGGCACAGGCTCCAGTGGAACTGTAGAAGGAGCCAAACTCTCCCCTGGATCTCCAAGAACGGGATGCTCCTCACACGTTGAAGAAGCCGGAACCTCCACAAACCGCACATCACGGCTAGTATATACATCCCGCTTGACGGGATCATACAGTCGGTAGCCTTGGGACTGGGAGCTGTAGCCAACAAATACCTGTTTTCGGGAAGCCGCTTCAAATTTGTCACGGTGAGCCTTGGGAATGTGAACATAGGCATCACACCCAAAGACCCGAAAGTAAGAAACATCTGGCTTCGTCCCAAAATAAGCCTCAAATGGAGTCATCCCTTCCACGGCCGAAGTAGGGGATCGATTAAGGATGTGGACTGCAGTAGCCACAGCCTCGGCCCACAGAACCTGAGGGGTCTGTCGGTGCTCCATCATGGTGCGCGCCATCTCGATCACACTGCGGTTCTTCCATTCTAGAATACCATTTTCTTGAGGAGTATTGGTATTGGCAAACTCCTGGTGAATTCCTCTATCTGCACAAAACCAAGCAAATTCATTAGACACAAATTCACCTCCCTTGTCAGATCGCAAGGTCTTCAACTTCCGGCCTGATCGGTTCTCCTCAAAGAGAAGCCAATCCTTGAAGTGCGAGAAAGCTTCTGACTTTAGTGCCAAAAAGTAGGCCCATGTCATCCTGCTGTAGTCATCCACGATCAGCATGAAGTACGAGCTCCCACGCAGGGACTCATTCCTCATAGGGCCACATAGATCCGTAGATACTAGCTCCATCGGTGAAGTAGACCGCCGCGAAGCTGTGTGGGGAATGGCATCCCGATGCTGCTTCCCCCGTATGCAGGAGACACATGGCTGCTGGCTCACCACTATATCCGGCAACCCTCGAACAAGTTGTCCACGTGACGCCTTCCGAAGATAGTCATAGTTCAGGTGACCAAACCGAGCATGCCATAATTCAGACTGTGACTGTGAGGTAAGAAAAAGAGAAGAAAGGGCAGTGGAAGACTTCAGTTTGTAAATGCCGTTCTCCTCATATCCAGATGATAGAACCTTCCTCGATTCACAATCAAGGACTCGCACAGTAGAACTGTCAAATTCCACCAAAAGACCAAGGGAGCAAATCTTATGAACTGAAAGGAGATGGTACCCCAATCCTGGTACATGCAAAACCTCTGAGGTATGGGTGCCACCTCGTCCATCCGGAATAAGCTGCATCTTACCCCGACCTGCAATAGAAACTGAAGAGCTGTCTCCAATGAGAACCTGCCCACGCGAAGGTCGCAGCTGGGCAACACCATCTGATGAAGGAGTCATGTGCCGTGAGGCACCACTATCAATAATCCACTCTCGAGATTGGGTAGCCGCCATCGCAGCATCAGAAGCATTCGGTGAAGCGTCCTCAATGACAACTAAATGTAGAAATGCAGCTGATGAGGGTGCAGCCACCACTCCAGAATCCTTGGTTTCCTTCTTCTTGGTGTCCTTCGAGTCTTTGTCAGGGCAATCCTTCTTCCAATGGCCAGTCTTTCCACAAATATGGCATGTGGAGTCTTTGTCCTTGTCCTTCTCCTTGTCCTTCTTGGACTTGTTATCCCCCTTCTTCTTCTTTTGGTCCTTCCCCTTCTTCTGAGAGGCTTGACCTGTCAACGCCTCCGTCTTGGAAGCCTTCTGTCCCTTTAACT
Organism: Lygodium microphyllum; assembly: GCF_053477565.2. Taxonomy (NCBI): domain Eukaryota; kingdom Viridiplantae; phylum Streptophyta; class Polypodiopsida; order Schizaeales; family Lygodiaceae; genus Lygodium; species Lygodium microphyllum. The sequence goes on along the minus strand of NC_141144.1, from coordinate 95,511,369 downwards.
GTTCCTCTTGGTCCAAGACCATAGGAACCAACTCTTCCCACCGAAGAGTAGACTCTCGCCCCGAAGCAATAAGGGCAGAGTAAAATGTACCGAATCGTGGCGGCAACTGGGACAAGAGTGTAATCGCCATGTCTTCGGAGGAAATTGGCTTCCCCGCATTCTGAACCTGCATCTGTAGCTGCCTTAGCTTGTTAATGTGTTCCCTTAGCGAAGAAGACTTATTGACAGACAAGGTCCGCATCTGTACCTCCAAAGAAACCCTCTTCATCAGGGTCATCCGATTGTACATTTGATCAAGCTCCAACCATATCTCACGAGCCACCGTCAAGTGCTCGATGTGAGCGATCACGGCTGTAGTGCATGATAGAAAGAGAAAGGATCGAATCCTGGCATTCAGTTTGTCCCAATGAGACTGGGCCCTGGCCAACTCCGCACGAGCATCGGAAGAGAGTTTGGACTCATCTCTTACCGAAGGCCGGTCAATATCTTCCTGTACCAACTCCGCCAAATCATAGGACTCAAGAATGGCCAACATCATAACGCGCCAAATGCGGTAGTTGTCGCTGTCGAGCTTCTGATCTGTAGGAAGAGCCGGTAGGACAGGCACCTTCCGGTCCATAATCGCCTGGAACTCCAAGTCCATCTCTGTAGACATCTTCACCTGCAATGCCTTCTCAAACGCAAAAGCAGCCCCCTCTGACTGGGTAAACTCAGCCTGCTAAGGCTCTTCCGCGTCCCGAAGCTTCTTCACCCGCCGGAGGCGATGAAAAAGCAAAACCTGCACTTTTAGGTTGAAAACTCAAACTTTCTCCGCTTAAAACAGCAGTAAACAGCAGCAAATCCACCACCTGTACTCCTTTCCTGTGCGCCCACACTCGTTTCAGCCTTGTTCCAAGGCGCAGCCCTCCTGTCTGCCCTTAAACGCAAAAAACGCAAATTTGTGTCGCGATGGAAACTCCTTTTCAGGTTGATTCTGCGCTCAGTCAGCCCTCAAACACTGCTCTGATACCATGTCAGAGTGCAGCGGTGCGGAAGCGTAGGACTGAGAGAGAGAGAACGCAGAGAGAAAAGGGAGAGAAAGAGACAGTGTACAATGAAGATCTGCTGTATAAAGAATGCTGAATACAAAGATATACACGGGCGCAGTACGCTGGACTGCGTGTCTCCACCTCGACAATGCGACCTGCTGTCCACCTCGAAGTCTGCTGCAGTCTGCACTGTCTGCTGTCTGAAATCTATGAACAGATACAGAAATCTGCACGGCACCGGTCTGTAATCTGCGACAGAGAATAGTGGCCAGACTGCTGAAAACGTCAGCAATAAATAGGCGAAAAATCACCTAGAACGGGGCTTAAAAATGGGGCGCAGCCTGATAAAAATGGCTGCAAGCAGTCGGACTGCCACGTGGTAGTCCGACTGCACAGTCCGACTGTGCAGCTGGTCCGACTGCTGGACCAGCTGTGCTGCTGCCTAAAAAACAGGCTATGAACTCTAACAAATACATCCGAGATCCACTACATATGAGAGCTGTCCACAACTGGTGGAGTGGAAGTGCTACCTCCCCCTTGAGTAGCAGGCAATACTCTGAACCCCTGCTTTACTAAACGTGAGTGAGTCTGAACTAAAATCGGCTGTAACTGAAAGGTATCCAGATAAAGCTACAACAACAAAGGATAGTCTACCAAGTCATCTTAATCCATCCACTTTGCATCTATTTATGAAACAATGTTGAAGCTTCACCAAGAAGCATATAGAAAATTTACCTCTCTAAATTTACTTGCCACGAAATCTCCACTAGGTTGTAGGCCTTTCTTCCCCTCAAGCATTGTGATGCTTTATACTTTCATATTGTTGCAATTCCAACTTAACTAATATGCAACATTGCTTCCAGTTGACTAGCCCCTCATATACCTAACATGTTATGAGCACCAAATGCATAAGAAAACATTCTTGTTTGCATACTTTGGACCATTGCAATGTGATTGTGCATGGGAATTTGCATACTACCAATCATACATTTTCCCATACATTGCATGCATTACTAGAACCAATTTTCCTCATGACCAACACTATATGAAACATTCGCATAACCAGCACTCATTCCTTGAGTCCCATAAGCATTCGGAGGTATAAATACATTACCAAACATGCTACTTTGTGCCCTAGGCATCAAGCCAATGCTGCCATATAGGGTTTTGCATATTTTCAACCATACCCGAATACATTGGGCCTTCCACACCATGCATTCGCTACTGCATACCCTAGGGATTTGTACCATCCATTCCCATATGCGGTCCATAGCATGAAAAATCATGCTACCATCAAAGTATCCCAACTGCCCCATCATAGCATGTATGCTCGGCTGTTCAAAATTCATGGGATTGGCACTTCCATGATGGCCTTGCATTTGCATTCCTTGCCCCGTAAGTACAAGCTATTTTGCTTCCATAGCATCTTTGGGAGCTTCAAATGAAGGCTTTGGCATTTTCTTTGATGCACCTTGTTGTCCCAAAGGTATAGAAAATAACTTCTTCTTCTTGCCCTTGATGTCCTTCGCAGCATTCAAAAATCGGGTAAACTCAAGATTCTTTGCCAATTTAGCAAAGAGATTTGCTGCTCTCCTCGTCTGATTCTTAAATTGGTCATCAAATTCCTCTTCACTTTGCTCGTCTTCAGTCTCATTATGCCTTGAAGGCCCTACATCTTGCCCAACAACAAGATTTTCAACTTGTTGTCCGTGATTTAAGCCTTGTCCAAGATTAGACATTACATTTCCTTCTTCCCCATGTAAGCATTCATACTAAGACGCATCATCATTGCTTGATTGCATCTCACCGTATGAAGACGTATTGTTGTAATCTCTCAGTTGAGAGTAAAAATCAAAACTAGCACAAAGCTTTGTGTTACATTAAGGAATGTAACTTATAGGGAAACAGCACGAGAGATGATTTTCCAGGGGCCTTGGGTACCCGATCGGGGTCGAGGGGAGCTTAGAAAGTAAGTGAGTCATAAATATAGTATAACTCACCTGAAGTGGACAGCTCGCAGAAGAGTCTCGATGTGGTTCTCGCCAGCAACTTCCTAGGCGTGGCTGGGTGGAAAACGAAAGGAGAGATCTCCCGTGCTTAAAGAAGAGAGTCGGAAGAAGACAATCGCAGTGATTTAATACGGGATTTAATACTGGTATCAAAGCCGCTTCGACCATGTCCTATGTTGGAGACTTTAGTCGGGTTATCACACCAATTTTACCTTGGATGCCACGCTAGTTTCAAGTCAGGTCACGTCCCACTTCTAGTTGTGTTGGCCACGTCCTGCGCCAACACGGGCCACACTAAGCATAATTTTGACCCATGCCAATCATCATTCTGGCTACATCCGGCTTCAAGACGGGTTACGCCAAGCACTACTCCAGCCATGACCCATCCAGTTTTTCTATTATTTTTAGAGCTACATCAAGCGACACAGTAATCCAGAGTTTCTGCCGACAAAAAAACACGACTGGTTTGGTCACACTGCCCGACAGACTTTGTTTTGTGTGCCACGCAACCTGCACACAACTAGTGCAGATCTGAGGAAAGCTGCACAGTTCTTCGTGCCATCTCTACCACTGCCATCGACATCTGTCCTACCTTTGTAATCAAGGAAATACCTCATCTTTGTCTACAAATTTCTTATATTTTCTTTCCAATTCCAGTGTATAGATGGAGGGGAAAGAGAGAGAGGAGGTAACCGAAGGCTCTAATTTTGAGGACCACCCTATGGTGGATCCCCATAAAACTCAAATGCAAGAAGAACACTGGGAAGAATTTTTTGCTACACAAGAACAATTTGATGATTTAACTGCTCATGAGCAAGCACAGGGGGTTCAAATGGAGTTGCTAACTTAAGCACTCACCGAAATAAAATCCCAATTAACCATATTATTAGAAAGGGATAAAGGTAAGCTAGAGACCTCAGATATTCCATCTTCATCAAAAGATCTAGATGTGACCATGCAAGACCATAGCAAACCCCACCAAAAGCTGAGGGATAACCCATTGTTAAAAGATATAAAACCCCCTCAGTTTCATGGGGAGGAAAAAGATAGAAACAAAGACACTATCTTTAACTTCCTTTAAAAATGGAAGGATTTGTACAAATTAAAGAATACTCCACCACATCTTCAAGCGCTGAAGGCCAGTTTAACCTTTGGGCCAAAGGCATATAAATGGTGGAGAACTTTAAAGGAGCCAAATAAAATACCTGAAACTTGGGCTCAATTTGAATCGTTTTTTTTTTTAGAATTCCTTCCTAAAAATGAAATGGAAAGAAATTGGGAAGATTGGGATTTTGTCAGACAAAAGGGAAGACCTTTGCTAACATATCTCGAGGAGTATCGTGAGATAATCCTCAAATTGGAAGGAATAGATGAATTTCAAAAGACAAGAGGATTCATAAGGGGACTAGATAAGGCTTGTAAAAAGGAAGTGAAAAGGAGTTCACCTAAGACGCTTGAAGAGGCAATTAAATTTGCATTAATCAATGAAGATAATACGCATCCAGGTGCACTTACTAGTCTCACCGACACGGAGCCCAAGACTAAGGAATTTGAGGCCTCAAAATTTGTAGGCAAATTCAAAAGGAAAATGCCATTCCTTAGAATAAGAAACAACCCTTTGAAAAGAAACAATATGTACGGCCAAAGCTAAGTCAAGATGACTTTGATAAGGCCAAAAAAAAAGGCTGTGTTTCAATTGCCTATCTCCTAAGCATGCTGCTTGGAATTGCCCTCAAAGGAAAAAAGGGAAAGATAAAGGAAAGGAGAAGGACAAGGGCAAGGGAAAAGAGAAACAAATCCATGTAGTGCAAACCCTGGAATTAAAGGGGAATGAAAAATATAAATATTTAGAGATCTTGCACAAGGATGTACAACACAGGTGTTGTATGTCAACTTCTATGTGGCAACCTACCTTCGGGCCACATGATTTAGTTAGAGTACATGGATTGATAGCTGGAAAGAGGGTTAGAGTCATAATTGATGACTCTGCCAACCACAACTTCATAAATTATGCACTTATCAAAAAGTTGAAACTTCCCCAACAAAAGAGTGAGCATCAAGATAACAAAATATGGGATACAATGGGTATCCAATTTGAAAATCGAGATCCAAGGATATAAAGATAAGCTTGATTTTCAAATTATGAATATGGAAAGACGCGATATTGCTTTAGGGAGGGAGTGGCTAGGGGAATTGGAACCATCCTTAAAGCGTAGTTATCATCATAATACACTGAAATTTAAAAGGGATGGTAAGACTTTTGTGATTCAAGGTGAACATGAAGTATCTAATAACCCTTTGGTGTGTTCCCTTGAAGTTCAAAAGCTAATAAAGAAGGAAGCTTGTGAGATATATATGTTATGGTCCCTCCCTGTACAGGACACTTTTACTTCTTGTAATATAAAGCAACAATTTTCTTATGTTTGTGAGTTGAATGTGAATAATGAATTAAGTGGTTTGTTAGATGAATTTAAAGATGTGTTTCCTTCTGATTTACCAAGTGGCCTTCCACCAAGTAGGGGTGATGTAAATCACCCAATTGATATAGATAGGGATACACACCCTGTTTCTAAACCACCTTATAGGCTAAGTGAAACACAGCACCAAGAAGTCGAAAGACAAATTAATGATTACCTTGATAAAGGGTTTATACAACCCAACAATTCACCTTGGGCTTCGCCAATTTTATTGGTGAAGAAAAAAGATGGTTCTATGCGACTTTGTGTTGATTATAGAACACTTAATAAGATAACGGTGAAGAATAAATTTCCTATGCCCAGAATGGAAGATCTTTTTGATCAATTACAAGGGGCAAAATTCTTCACAAAGATTGACTTAAGATCACGCCATCACCAAGTAAGAATTAAGGCCCAGGATGTTCCTAAGACGGCATTTCGTACTAGATACGAGCATTATGATTTTTTGGTGATGCCTTTTGGTCTCACTAATGCACCAACTACTTTTATGAAGCTCATGAATAGTGTGTTATGGCCCTATCTAGGACACTTTGTAGTAGTCTTCTTGGATGATATCTTGATTTTTAGTAAATCAAGAGAAGAACATTTGGAACAATTAATATTAGTATTCCAATTGTTAAGAACCCATTTCCTTTATGCGAAGAAAGCTAAATGTGAATTCTTCGCACAAGAAGTCAAATATTTGGGGCATATTATCTCGAAAGAGGGAATCAAGATGGATCCAGAAAAAGTAAGAGCAATTATTGAATGGCCATCTCCAAGAAACTTGGAAGAGCTGCAGATCTTCCTAAGTTTATCTAGATTTTATCGTAGATTCATTCGAGATTATACCAAGATAGTTGTTTCAATCACGGACCAACTTAAAGGGAAAGGGAAGAGCTTTAACTGGGGAACAGACCAAAATGAAAGTTTTCAAAAACTTAAGGTAGCTATTGCTACAGCTTCAGTACTATTAATTATGGATCCCAATAAACCATTCGTGGTTGAAGCTTATGCCAATGACAAGACGGTAAGCAAGGTCTTATTACAAGAGGGTCGACCGGTTGCTTTTGAAAGCAAGAAATTAGACCGTGCAAAACGGAATTATTCCGTTTATGAGAGGGAACTGTATGCAATAGTACATACAATGATGAAATGGAGGCACTATCTATACGTTGCCAAATTTTTTATCTTATCGGATCATGAAAGCATTAAGTGGCTTAATAAACAACCGGATCTACAAGGGCGTAAAGCCAGATGGGCCGAACTCCTCCAAGAGTTCGACTATGAGATTAGGTATAGAAAAGGATAGTATAATATAGTGGCTGATGCGCTCAGCAAAATGCCCATCATAAATGAATTGAGTTTTACTTAGTTCACTTCCGATTTGCTTGAATCCTTAAAAGGGAAATGCCAAGTTGATCCGGCATATTCCAACATATGGGAAGCAATAGAAAATGAGAATCCAAATGGAAGGGCCTCCATTGAGGAAGGAACATCTGAGGATGTTTAACAAGGAAATGGAGCTTCGCGGGTTGCTCAAATGGGATTCTCCACCCATTAGAGATTCCTACAGGAAAATGGGAGAGTATCTCCATGGACTTTATTGTCGCATTACCCAGGACACAGAGAGGGCATGACTCTGTGTGGGTGATTGTAGATAGGTTAACCAAAATGGCTAGGTTTATTCCAACTTCAACTGATATTGAAACACCAGAATTGGCTAGACTGTTCATAGAGAACATATACCGATTGTATGGCCTTTCAGCAATAGTTTCTAATCGGGATAGAAAATTTGATAGTCAATTTAGGCGTACAGTATTTAGAAAGTTGGATACTAAACTTAGCATGAGCAAAGCGAAGCACCCGCAAACAGATGGGCAAACTGAAAGGGTTAACCAAATCCTTGAAGATATGCTGAGAGCATATGTTAATAAAAGGCAAACTAATTGGGAAGAGTATTTACCGATAGCAGAGTTTGCATATAAGAGTGCCAAACACTCTTCCACTAGATATAGTCCCTTTATGTTAATGTATGGGTTTCAGCCCAGAGCTCCTCATGCAGTAGGACTGCATAAGGAAAAGGTTCAGGCAGCAATGGATTTTTTGGAGGATATGAATAGTATGTTAAAATTTGCTCAAGAAAATATTAAGAAAGCTCAAAATTGAGCTAGAGCTTATGCAGATCCTCACCGAAGAGACATCTCCTTTGAGGAAGGGGAATTGGTCTATCTTAAAGTACCTGAACAAACTAAAACCATGAAAATGGGACAATGTCCAAAGCTTTCACCCTGATATTCTGGTCCTTTCACAATACTTAAGAGGGTGGGGAAACGGGCTTACAAGCTCCAACTGCCTACTGGTTGTAAAACACATCAAGTTTTCCATGTAAGCAAGCTCAGAAAGAAGCTGGGTGATATGGATAATCTAATCTTAAATTATAACATTGAGGAGCAATTAGGTGACCAATTTATTCCACATGAACCAGAAAGAATTTTAAATGTTCGTAACAGACGAATAAGGAATACAAGAATATCTGGTGAAATGAAAAGATTGTTCAGAAGAAAGCTCAACATGGAAGCGAGTAAGTACTTTAAGGAAAAGGTTTCCCAACTTATAGTTGGACCTCCCAAGTATCGTTTTCGAGGACAAAACCGATTCTTAAAGGGGAGGAAATGTTACATTAATGAATGTAACTTATGGGGAAACAGCATGAGAGATGACCATCCGGGGGTCTTGGGTACTCGAACGGGGTCAAGGGGAGATTAGGAAGTAAGTGAGTCATAAATATAGTATAACTCACCTGAAGTGGATGGCTAGCAAAAGAGTCTCGATGTGGTTCTCGCCAGCAACTTCCTAGGCATGGCTGGGTGGAAAATGAAAGGAGAGATCTCCTGTGCTTGAAGAAGAGAGTCGGCAGAACACAACTGCAGTGATTTAATACGGGATTTAATACTTTGGCTTGTAATCAAGTGCCTTGCGCCCACCAAATCAAGGAATTGAGTAAATACCAGCAACGGAACCATAAAACCAGCCTTCCTCCTTTGATAGGGTGGTAAAATGTAACCAGCCTTTCTTCCGTGGATGGGTGGTAATCCCCTAATTACAACTTAGTTACAGCAGTAACATTTATTACAAAAGTGAGAAATGCAAATTAGCTTACAATCTTGGACAATGGACACCCTGCAAGCCCCAAAACTAGCACCCCTATCGGTATTTTTTTAACTTAATTGAAGAAGAAGTTGATGTACAATGGGATTCTCCCAATCTCTTTCGGTATTCCAACACTCCTTGTTGTCCAAAATGACCAGCAAGTCTTCAATCTGATTTGCCCCTTGATTCAGGTAGTCAATTGGCCTTTACCCACTTTGATGGAGATGAAAAATGCCCCAAATTCATTGATTTGCCCGTCCCTCCATTTGAATTTGACTAAAAATAGCTTCAACCCTATTGAATCCAAGTCTTGGAGCTTCCAATTTCTGGCACGCTTCTTGAGGTTGCTGCTAAACCATGATTTTTGCTACAAATTAGGGTTTATATTAGAGAAATCTGAAATTTCTCAGCCTCTGGTGATCTCAATACTGTAATGTTTGGAGCAAGGCTATATAAAGGCTGGGAGATGAGAGAGAATACTGAGAAGATAGAAAATTCAGACTTTCTTCGCGAAGAACTAAAGAAAATTTCTCATTTACTCGTGCTACCTTGTCTCAACAGCTTGAAGATGGAAAGCACTAAAGAAAATCAATCATTTATTGCTATTGCCCTATCTCAATAGTCTATAGATCCTATCACCTACTACTATTAATTGGTTTTATCTTGCCCTTGGCTGCCTCAGAAGATCCTCCAATGGCTACAAATCAAACCACCAACATCTCCTCCCTCTCTCTTGCATGTTGAATACACTAAAATGCCTCTCTCCAGCCTCTAAAGAGGTTTTTCAATTTGCATGCGTATTTTTGACAAGTGGTAGCCTTCGCAAATGGTTTTTCCAGCATTATCCATAATTGAATATTAATTTTGGGTCTGAAAATTAACCTATTAATTATTTCAATGCCCTGAAAAATAATCTGACAAACCAATAATTAAATTGACTGGGCAACTTCCATTCCCAAGTGTCTTTGCGCCATCTTTAACCATCAGATTGGGGTTAGGCACCATTAAACGCCACTTCTCTAGTGCCACCAACTGACACTTATGGACAAATGAATGACCTAGGCCAACAACTGACACTAGATACCACCAAGTACTTGTACAACATAATTTATAGCAACTTTTGCCTTTGATATCCCGTGATATCCTTGGGTCCCGGGCTCAAAAATTTACTCTAACCCCCATTACACCTCACATGTACAACATTTACTTAACCATGTGATTAAATTTTAATCCACATGTTAAGTGAGGTTTCAAAAATATATGTCCTCGTGACATAAAACTTAATCAAGCACTTAATTACAGCAATTAATAATTGAACATAAACTAAAATGCACACATTACCTTAAAAATCCTGGACAATAGATATCCGGTTGGCCCCAAAACTAGTGCCGCATTTGGTATTTCTTTATCTTTGTTTGATAATCGACTGTGTATAAGTTGAGATTCCACAATCTTCTTTGCTGATTCAAAAGCCCCTTGATGTAAATACAATCAACAAACAAGTTGGGCCAATTGCCCCTTGATTTTCACCCAAGAATTGCACAAATGGAACCGCCAACTTGCCAAATGCTGCCCAAATTACATTGGATGTCCTAGCATCTGAAATCCCTATCAATTCCACAAATTTTAGGTGCCGATTTCAATGTACAATGCCTATTCCTATTAGCAGGGTCCCAAGGTGGCTGTCAAACCCTAATTTTTGTAGAAATTTAGGATTTACAACAAAAAATTTCTTGCTGTCCACCAAATTTGGCTGAGATCTGCTGAGAATGGCTGAGAAACACAGATCTTTTGAGAAATTACAAAAAAAGGTGAGAGAAAGCCAAGATGAGAGAGAAATCTGACTTTCTTCATGAGAAAACCCCAAAATCTGCCTGTCACCTACTCCATCCTACATTTAATGCAGTCATCTATTGCCAAGCATGTTCAAAATGCTGTCACCCAATCAGCAATGATGTTGCCAGCCATGGAAGGTGTCTACCTACTATCCCCTGCCTGTTAAGGCTCCGAGATGGCTGTTTTCTACAACAAATTGCTGATCTCTGATCAGAAAATAGACCAACAGCTCCCTCTCTCTGTTTCAGGCAGTAAACTAATTGAATGGCTAAGACCCAGCCCCTAAAATCATTTCCTAGGTTGGCATCGACATTTTTGCTAAGTAGTTGCCTTCTAAAAACCTTTTTCATTATTATCCAACCATTTAATTAATTTTCAGAATTAAATCATCCTTAAAATTAATGTCAATCCTTCTAACCGTACCCAAAATTAAATGTGCCCATACATAATTAAATTGACTAAGACCATTCGCAACCTGGAGTGGTTCCCAACCTCTGTTGATCCTTAGACTGGCATTAATTAATTAATTAATGCTAGTCCCTCGTGTCAACACTGACATTTATGGGCCAAACAACTGTGTTGTGGTCAAAACTAACACTAATTGATCCCTCAAGTACAATTGGAATAACTTATCACAACTTTTGCCTTTGACACCCACTGCATCCTCAAGGTCCTTGGCCTATTACCATGAAATGGCTGCCATGTGCATCAAATGTGCTAAAAGCATCTTAAAATTCCACGGCCCCATGACAATGATAGACAACCCTAGCATGAGCAATGTGGGACATTGGCAGATGTTTGTGTAGATAGGCACTCGTGGGTGTTGTGAGGGTTAGGAAATTAAATGATTTAAGCCTTAGAGTAAGGTTTCTGAAAGTGTCAACACTTTCAAGTTCAAAGAGATTAGGAATTTAAAATTGGGGCTGGGCAAGGCCATGTATTTTTCAATTTATTGTATTAATATTGGCTGGAAACTCAATCTAGAGGCCATGTTTTGCATGCATAGGTTGGCCACTTGTCAAGTAGCCATGTAGAGAGCCATTATGGGCAATTCAGGGGCTAGAGAGATCAATTGGGATTCAATCCACAGCAGCTTGACTGTTTGGGCAAAAACGCTACCTGTTCTAGAGATGACTCTAAAGCTGGAAACAGCAAGACAACCCTATTGACATGAGTGGTTTACAACCAATGTATGTGCTACATGAGTGTCGCATGATACATCTCTCCTGGGAGGCATTGTTTATGCTCAATTTATGCATCACTTTGCCTTGGGGATCAAACACTATTGGTCTATGGAAAAAGGATGCATCCCATATGGTTCTAACAATAATTATGGTTCATGTGTGTAAATTATCACTTGGTTTTGCTGGGTAGAAACTTCAGCATGTTGTTTGGCACGGGTTTGGTTAAGCAAAAGTTGCAAATGATGTTTGACTATGATATCACATGCTTTGCCAATAGTTTTCACATGCTTGTATCACACTACAATGCAATCAAAGATAATTGCAAAGATATTAAGGGGAAGCTATGAAGATATGCTAGGGTCTGCACAGAGAAAACACAGAATGTATGAACACACTGAAACACAATAACTTAGATTGTAACACAATAAACACAAACCCTAGACGCAAAACACAAACATAGAAGAACGAGAACTCTAAAGTGAGTGCACAGTGCTGTAAATGAATGAGAGAATGCACAGAATGCTTAAGGGCAAAGCTGTCCAACAGCTAGTGGCTCTCATGGAAGTGGGCTGAGAAAGGTGTCAATGTGTGTTATCCATTGAAATCAAATCTTGAGTGCAATAACCACCAGTCAAAGCAAAGATTAATGAAGAAAAGTGCTAAAAACACAAAAACGACCTTTTGTAGATGCAAAGGCAAATCAAGCTAGCATTAGAAATGGAAGGGTAGCAGGCTAGAAACCATAACACAGCAATCTCTAGGGCTGGAACTGGTAAAAACAGCAATGTAACCTGCTGAAGATGATGGCAACTGATCACCGGTAGCAATGGGAGGCTGGGCAACAGTTGTAGACCATGTAGTAGCAATCGTTGGGGACTAGACAACTAGTGGAAAGTGGGTTGATGGTTAAAACCTACAAGACAAGATTGGGTTGAATGGTGGGCAACTTGTCTATTTATAGATATAGAAGGATTCTCCCAAATTAGGATTTTGCTTATGGGACACAGAAACTCTCAAGATCGTACACCATCTAATGAAACTTTTGGTAATTTATATATTTTGGGGCTGTTTTAAAGAGCTAATCAATTTGTAATGCATTTTTAGCTTAGCACCTCCTAGGCCCAAAACTGGAACCAAGAAGGGATTGGAAGAAAAGCTCAAGAATGTTTTTACCCCAAGGTACTGCACTCCAAAGAAGCTATGGTATCAGAGAAAGGATGCACATCGGTTGCCCAATGGCCTTCCAAGACTACAGAGGTGAAGGTTATCTTACCAAGGAAGCCCAAGTGATCACCCCAAAGAAGCCAAGGCATCAAACAAAGGGTGTTCATCAGATGCCCAATGGCCTACCAGGACCTACAGAAGCCGATGGAACCACATTGAACCTCTTTTTTTCCCTTTTTTGTTTGTTTTGGATGGAGAAGATATGATTTACAACCTAACAAGTAACTCTCCCCCAAAGAAGAATAAAAAGGGATGGTTAGACCCACCACATCACAAAACAAACAAGCTATCCCAACCACTAAAGGATGTCAATGACAAGGAAAAAAAGGAGCAGAAGTGTATAGGTGTGGTGGCAAGGTGGTGAAAGAATCGTCAATGGAAACAACTTAAGATCCGCTCATGGGTACCCTGCATAATGAGATGCACAGAGTAGTGCTACATGATGAGAATGCAGGTTAGCAAGTGCCATTTGGATAGTGTTTGATATGTCCCCCTGGGATCCAACCTACGCAAGAGAGATGATGCAAGCCAAACTAACCATAAAAGGGACTGGACATTAGACTCACCTCCTAGCCATAGAGCCAAACAGGCTCAACCCTTAACCTAGGAGCTAGCAGCACTCCGAGTCACGACTGTATCCCAAGGGTTTGTGACCCATCCTATTAGCCCACAACATCTCGATGTACGGATGTGTTGGCCAACAGGCCGAGAGTCCAAGAGTGGGAATCACACAATGAATGTGCACAATTGGGCCTTGAATCCCATAAATAGGACTCAACTATCCTAATCCCGAAGTGTCCTTAGTGCATTCGCACTAAGTCACTTTGTAAACACTGTAACCAATGCTACTAGCACCCATCCGAATGTCCATGGATATAACACTTCTGCCCTTATGAATGATTGTTGTCCTCAACAATATCCTTAGGAACGAGTGAGAAAAACGACTCTTCAATGAACATACCAACTCTCAAGTAGCCTCTGCCTCTAGGCGGTTTTTCCACTTGATCAAATACTCAGAATAAACAATTCGACAAGATCCTTTAGTCCTAAGGTCAAGAACCAATTCAAGCTCTAGTGAAACATAATGAGCAAAATTCTTCAAGCCGTGGGACTTTCTCAATTGGAACAATATGCTCACCTTGTCCTAGCCATTCTTTTAGACAACTCACATGGAATACATGGTGAACTCAGATTTCCAAAGGTAAGTCCAACTCATAGAATCCACTACTTAACTTCTTGGTAATCTAGAAAGTACCACAATGCCTTGAAAACAATTTATAGCACTTGTCGATAGTTATTGAATCGCAGTCCTTTACGACTTTAAGGTAAACCCACGTGCCTTCCTAGAGCTCTCTAGGAGTACAATGTTGGTTAGCATAAAACATGGCACAATTCCTATGCCATTTTAATGCTTTCTCTAGCAATCGTCAATATCTCTTGCATATAGTGCAAAAAGTCCAATACGGACTGCATCTTTACCCCCCTCCCCCCCGGGAACTCTGTGGCAATCGATGGTTTTGGCTCATAATTGTACATAAGCATAAATGGGCTATAACTAATAGTCGAATGCTTAGCACTGTTATAAGCAAACTCAATTTCAGGAAGATAATGCTCCCAATCAGATTGTCTACCTAAAACATATGCACCAAACATATCCTTCATAGTTTCATTCGTCTGTCCGTTCTATCCATCGCTTTTGGGATGTTCCAAAAACAACATGAACAATGGTGTTTCCAATATTTGGAAGACCCTTTGCCAAAAATGGCCAATGAGCTTAGGATCCCGACATATACCAAGGTGTCCAACGCTCGATGCATCATGACACTCTTATAAAATTTTCTTGCAGATATCCTAATCATCAGGCACACACACTTTGCCTTGTTCAAAAAGCAATACATCATGAATGGAGTACTTTTCCACCATCTTTCTCTTAGGAGAGAGAGAGAGAGAGAGAGAGAGAGAGATCGGTTGAAATTTCGGAGAAGGATAGGGCGTTGACTTCAGAAATTTGACTAAGAGTATTGGCAATTATATTTGTTGTGCTCTTTCTATAGCGAACTTCAAAGTCAAACTCTTGCATAAGCTTTGTCCATCTCACCTTGCAGCCATGAAGATTGGGCTGATCACATGGATATTTTAATGAATGATGGTCCATTCAAATAATAAAACAGGCGTCGTACAAATAATGACGCCATACTTTTAAGCGCATGGATGACCGCCAATTATTCCTTCTCTTGGGTGGAATAGCATGTTTGGGCATCGGCGAGCTTATAGCTCTCAAATACAATAGGCATAATTATAAGCATCCATATGAACCTCAAAATGTTTATTCAAATCGATAATCTATAACATCGATGCAATGCCAACAAGTTGTTCCAATGTTTGAAAACATTGATCAAGCTCACTAGTCTAAACAACTGGTGGACTAACGTACTTCTTCTTACTTCGGATTCCCTTAAGCAAACGTATTAAGGGTTCAATATGAGCAGAGTCATATATGAATTTCCAAAAAAAAATCAGTCAAACCTAAAAAAGATTTTACTTGCTTTATGGTCCCTGAAATAGGCCAATTAAGCACTACTCATACCTTTTTTAAATCAATATAAATGCCATCAACCCAAATGGCATAACCAAGATATAATAGCCCTGCACGAAAGAATTTGCACTTGAATAGTTTAGCAAACAATTGCTCTCACCTTAAAAGACATAAGACAATACGTAAGTATTTGACATGTTTCTCCCACAATTTACTATGAATAAGGATGTCATCAAGAAAAATGACTATCCACTTTCCAAGATACAAACAAAATAAATCATTCATCATTTGTTGGAAAGTTGCGAGAGTATTGGTCAATCCAAAACATAGAAATAAAATTTAATAATATCTACTAAGTTCAAAATGCAGTTTTCAAGACATCCTCCAAAGTTATCCATATTTGATGGTATCCAGACCTTGGATTAATTTTGGTAAAATAGTGCATACCACAAAGTCGATCTATAAAGTCATCTATCCTAGGTAATGAATATTTGTTCTTAATGGTCACCCTATTGAGACCTTTGTAAGACACAAAAACGCATTGTACCATCCTTCTTATTAGCGGCTAGGACTACTGGGGTAGCTAATCCCATTTGCTCCCCTAGCTTTCGTCTCTCGGTGTCAATGTCGGCCCAGCAGAATGCCTTTGCCTTTGGTGTTCCTTCCAATCTCTACACATTTCACCGCTTTACCAGAAATTCCCTCTACGCCTACCATACTCCAGCTCAGTAGTTTCCACCACCTATCTAGGGTTAAGCCCTAATATTTGATAGGGAACTTGAAGAGCCACCTATAGATGCTTTACGCCCAATCATTCCGGATAACGCTTGCATCCTCTATCTTACTGCGGATGCTAGCATAGAGTTAGTTGATGCTTATTCTTCAAATATCCTCATTGCTGCTTCTCCGAGAACATCCTTCTTAGTAGCGAGAAGAACAAGCATGCCCCATGGGGATTAACTCGGCTCAATAAATCCTTTAGCTAAATAGTCTTGAAGTTGCCTAGCTGTCTTGTCCTCCTCTTTTGGGCTAAACCTATAAGGTTTCTGAGAGACAAGATGGCTATTGAGAAACATTTCAATCCTATAGTCTAAGGTTCTATGAGATAGCGGAAATCTACTGTCAAGTAGTGGAACCGGTCTATGACTCACATAAAGCAATAGTTCCTTCAATTAACACCTGGTCTTTACACACACACACACACACATAAGCAGAGACAACCCAATGGCTCCGACGGTCGGTACCCCCCTTCACATAGGGCGGAGAAACCGTGGACGTGGTCCAAAGATACGTCTATCCGGGGATTACATTCTCTGGACCGAGATTTACCCTGGGAAAAGCCACGGAAGATAGACTAACCCGAGGCTATGCAACCCTCGGGTCAATGGAGAACCAATGTGCCCGCATACAGTTCCAGGAACCCCGGACAAAGCTCTGGCTTTTTGACACCTTGGTCACACCAGCCCTCCTGTACGGGGCTCCCATATGGGGGTCCAATCTCTACCACACGAGGAGGGCCCCACAGGATCAGCCACTGCCTAAGGAGGAGGCCACCTATGAGGGATGGGAGCAAATGGAGAGACCCTTAATACTTATGATCTCACGGATGATCCGAAGCAAGCCCCCCGTACCACACGAGATCATCCGTGCAGAGCTGGGGGCATCGCCCCTCGTGGCTGAGGCCCTCTTCCAGACCGCGACCTTCTTGCGCCGAATATGGGACCTGCCCCAGCACCGGTACCCCAGACTCGCCCTGAAGTCATCCAAACAGCTAGCAACACAAGGGGACACTCAGTGCTGGTATGCCCGAACAGAGACCTGGCTACGGCTCCATTACAATACAGCCTCCCCCCATTACAATACAGCCTCCCCCCATTACAATACAGCCTAGACTGCCCACACCTGGAGCTCAGCCGAGAGGAGGTAAATCGCATCACCAGAATGGATTTTATCCAGACAGACACCGCCAGGACATGGGTGACCCCCACGTCGGAACTAGGAACCAAGAAGGCTTTCTACCGAGAACACTTCCTGCATATCTCCCCGAACGGCTTCATCACCCGCCCAAGCTACGTGGACACACACCTATCTCACGGGGTCAGAAGTGCCATCGGACAGATCCGCACGTCCTCACACCAACTACGGGTCGAAACGGGTAAATGCGGGGCCAACCCCCTCCCCCCAGAAGACCGAATCTGTCAGCTCTGCCATCTGGAGCCAGAGACAGAGGAACACTATATCTGTAGATGCCCAGTGTACTATGAAATCCGGGGACGCTTCCACTGCCTATTCAGCGAAGGATTCGGACCACTCTCCAAGGTGATGGAATTCAAAGACCAGGGATGCCTGGGGCTCTTTCTACTGGAAATACGACGCCACAAAGACCACCTCCTACGAACCACGGAGCAAAGACAAGGAGCCACCAACCAACGCACACTCAACGACTTCTACCAAATACCAGCTACCCTCCCCACCACCGAGCCCTCACCAGCCCAACCGACCTCCCAATCCCCGGGGACCACCTTAGAAATAGCCACAGCGAGAGGTAAATCCCGGCGCCCACGCCCCACCGGCCCCCGTCCCCGCACAAGACACTGGTCGAAGATACAAGGGATACTACGCCGCCATCGGAGGGCCCTGCCCCGCCGCTTTAGCCTCTCCATGCTATACCGACCCATGCGGGACATCTTAGGATGAACACCCCAGGAGCAGTTCCACACCGCACTAGGAGTACCTCTAGATTGTATCTAGTCCAGATATCATTTTGTACCTACTCAATTTAGTTCATAGCATAAATGTTAGCTTCACTGGGACTTTTGAAATCTCCCAAACATTTATATGCAACATTTTGGTCTCATAGGCCAACTTGGCCTGTTGTAGACGTTAATATAACTTTATTTCTCTCTCTCTCTCTCTCTCTCTCTCTCTCTCTCTCTCTCTCTCTCTCTCTCTCTCTCTCTCTCTCTCTCTCTGTGTGTGGAATTTATAACACATGGCATACATGTAACAATTTTCCCGTTTAAACCTTCTGGTCTAAAATTCTCCATGATCGGTGCAAAATTTGACCTCCGTAAAGACCAGAGAATTAATTCTTATGCAAAAACGAAGATAATGACGCGAACAGATTCTGAGATCCAAAAATAATAACTCCCTAAATTTTAGGGATAGTGAACCCTGCATTCCTCAAGTTGTTCTGAGCAACTTTTATCATTGTGACAACATCAAAAAGTGTAATGTGGCTCAGTTATGGTGACTTTTATTCCATGAGCATTCTCACATGTGCATCTTCTGTCTTGGCCAGGCTCATTGTCTTGCACCATCTCCAATGGCTAAGCACACAGTCCCAACCCACTGGCATTCTATTCTTCAGTGCCCATTCAATATGGAACCGGTCCTAAGGCTCAAACAAACCATTAGTCCAATTTGTCCCAGTGGCTGCCTCTTCTAACCATGCAAAGATCCCGGCTTATTCCAAGAGAACTTTGGGGGTAAGAAGCAACAGCAACAAAAGAAAAGAAAAATAATATATTTATACAAGTAAATAAAAAAAGCAATTGTAAAAAGTATCACCACCTGGTGACATACCCCCCTCTTGAAAGAAGCAAGCAACCTCGATTGCACGCCACAAATGCTAACGAATGACACACGGCGATAACAAGATTCTCCATGTTATTAGTGCCATCGTATGTATCACTTGCTAAGAGATGACACGGGGCGATGGTAGGACTTTTCCCCACTACCATTTGTGTCATTGCAAGTTCAAGTCTCACATAGGTGGAGAATTACATCCTATATCCAACTATGATTACTAGGAGCCTTTCTAATATACATGTTTCCGGATGCAACACAGGGCGATAGCACGTATGCGCGAACTATTAGTGTCACAACATGCATATTCATTCAACTGAAGTGTAACAAATACGACTTCAAAGCACTGAGATTTCATTCAATGATACACATGTTAATGCTAAATGTAAACCATACATTATGTATTATTCAATGAGATGCAGTATTCAACTGTGCAATAGAGAATGTACATTGCTTCAAAAAGCATTCTAAGTCACTGTAGATTCCAATAAGAAAGCTTCTCGATAAAGTTGCAATAACTGAGGTGAATCTGCCAATTCAACCTCTTCCATCCATTTGGCATCCATTGGTGAACAGTTCTTGAACTTCACCAAAAATCTTCTTATAACTCTACCTTTCACTTTCCTATCCTTATGTGCCACGATCTGCCCGCGAACTAGAATCTCATCTAATTCCTCTACTTCAAGCTGTTCCTCTTGAACCATATCTTCTAGCACTTCACCAATAAAAGGCCTCAATAGGCTCACATGGAATGCATTATGAATTTTCCAATTCACTGGCAATTTCAGCCTATATGCTACGTCATTGATCTTCTCTGAGACTTGAAAAGGGCCATAGTAACGCATACTCAGCTTTGGAAACAAACGTTCCTTGCCCTTCTGTTTTCTCAAACGTGCCTTTTCAAAACGCAATAAGACCCAATCATCCTTTTTTAAGAAGAGCTCCCGACGATGACTATCAGCAACTCTTTTTTGTTTAGCTTGTGACTTTTCTAGGGCATACTTGACCTTTTTATATGCTTCTTCCCAATCTTTTACATAACGATCTTCTTCAAAGATGTTATCTTTTGTCTGCAAAATGAGAGGCTACTTCTTTCCACCTTCCACAATCTCAAAAGGTGCTTTGCCAGTAGATCAGTGCACTAGAAGTGAATCTCTTCCAAAAAGAATTCGCTCTTCTTACCATTAATGAGTAATCTATTACGCTTAAGCTCATTAAAGACTCCAACTAGGTGTTTTCTATGCTCCTTTTCATTCTTTGAAAAGATAATCATATCATCAAAGAATGTGCCAATGAAACTTCGATAAGGGCGGAAAATTCTATCCATCATCTTGTTAAATGTAGTAGGAGCATTGACCCTCAATCCAAACGACATGACTAAAAATTCATAGAGACCAAATGTCGTGCTAAAAGCAGTCTTATGGATATCCTCTGGCTTGATTCTGATTTGATGGTATCCACTTTTCAAATCTATCCTACTAAACATTCTTGCTCCCTGTAATCAATCAAGAATGTCATCTATCCTCGGAATCAGAATCCTATTCTTGATCATGTTCTTATTCAAGGCTCTGTAGTCAATACACATTTGCCAAGAGCCGTCCTTTTTCCGAACTAACAACACAGGTGAACAAAAAGGAAAACTACTGGGCTGAATTAGTCCATTCTCTAAAAGCTCATTGACCTATGTCATAATCTCTTTCTGTTGCACCGCACTGACCCTGTACGGTGGCCTCTTGGGCGGACTAGTCCCTGGAATAAGATCTATGGTATGATCTTCAGGCCTCTCAGGGGGTAACTCTCCTAGTAACGAATCTGAGAGAAAGTCACTGAATTTATCCAAGAAAGCTCTTCTACTTTCATCTAGTACAAACACATTACTGTCAACTTCATTAAGTTGCTTTGCAAAAACCAAGTACGCAAAAATATGATTTTTCATTACAGAAGTAATTGCAGAAGTAGAAACAACTGGGACAAACTCTCCTTTAAGCTTCACATCTAACACATGAGTCTTACCCCTATGTACAAGAGTAATCATTCTATTGTAGGTATCCAAGATAGCGTGCTCTCTGTGGCACCATGGGATACCCAACAGAACATCACAACCCTCTAAAGGCATAATATGGAACTCCTCTGTGTCCACATAGCTCTGAATATGCATACGAAGTTTGCCAAGAATGAGGGTGACAGGTAGAGGCTTTAGTGAAAGCAACACCTACAAAGTGTGGGCACACCATAAACATGGCAAAACATCAGAGGCTGTCTAAGTGTGGGTGCCACAAACATGATGGGCATCCAGAGGCTGTAGCAAGGGCCTCACAAAGTGTACAAATGTTGTAGTACAAGGATAACTGAGGAGTTTACAAGTTTATGTTTGAGGCATTAGGGCTAGGAAATACACAGCTAAAAAAGTCTGTCTGAATAGGACTGATGAGGTTTGTCCTTTTCCTAATGGTCTTCTTCTTCTTCCTTTTCTTCGTTTTCTTCTTCTTCTTTGACTGCAACTAGATAGGCCTTTTGGGACCTCTTTTTGGCGTGGCAGAACTTCTCGGTGTGTCCGGTCCTTTTGCAAAAATCACAGAAGGGCTGATCCTTCTTGCCTTTGTATCTATTGTGAACATATAACGCATGCTCATCTCTAGAGGTACCTGGTTCTTCCTTAGTTTTTAGCTTTTTTTCCTCCTCTAACAGTGATGCCTAGATATCAACAAGTTCAGGGTTTAGCATATTAATTAGAGTTGTTGATACATTATTATATTCAGGAGGCAAACTCTTAAGTAGAACACCGATGCAAACATCTTCTTCCATTTTAATGTTGATTCCTGCAAGTTGGGTTAGAAGTTCTTCCGTGTAATTTAGATGTGTGGCAAGTGATGTGCTGGACTTCATTTCAAGCCTGAAAAACTCAATCAGGAGACCATACTTTAATAATTTAGACTGTGCACCGACAAAGTGTCAAGTCTCTTCCATGTATCCTGTGAAGTCTCACAGTTATCCACATGGTGGATATAGCTGTCGTCTAGCTCCAGTTTGATAATGGTTTAAGGCTTATCATCATTCTTTTGACAAGTGATAGCAAGATCCGTATCACAAGGCTTCTTTTCTTTTCCAGTGGTAATGGCCCAGAGGCCCTTCTTCATCAGGATCAGTTTAATGCAGGTCTGCCAGGTATGAAACCCGACTCCTTTGAAACGGATAGTTGAAGAATCTTTGCCCATGTTCGACTTGAGGGACCAGCACAAATTAGCTTCAGACTTATCAAATTTAAGCAGCAAAAGAGTTGGTTGAGATGTGTCACGAGACACAAGTGTTTAGATCACTAAAAATGAGCGTCAATAGACACTATGTTTCTTCCCTGAGTCTTTCAAACCTGCAAAATCCTTCAAGTTCTTTCAAATCAAGATCTTCCCCTTCTTGATTTGATGCTGGGACCTTCAGGTCTAAGTGGCACTGGGTTGTTTCAGTGGCAAAAGAGAGAAAATGATAAGATTTTTTAGCTTGGTGAAGTTGGCTATGCTTGTCCTGTCAAAACAGGGACCAGCAACTCATGAATGAGCTCTCACAAGCTCCACAGGTCGAATCTGCTCAAACCCTTTAAGATAGAGGACCCTCACTAATGGATCTAACTCCCCCTAAGAGGGTTGTACTCATTTTGTCCGAATTGAGAGATCTAAGACTTCAAAGTGGTCACTGTCAAAACTGCGCCCAAATTTTGAAAAATGCAAATGTCGGGCATGGTGTGCATCAATCTCCTTGATTTTTGTGCCAAGAAGTTGCGCCTTGACCTAAAGAACAACTCTCGAGAAAAAAGCTCGAAGAGATATGGCTTGGTTTATGAGATATGGCTGCTCCAATAGAGGTAGGTAGGGGCTGTCCACAGACACAGTTATGGCAGCGACTCTGAAAAGAGGCAATGCTGAAGCTATAGTTGCCCAATCTCAATGATTGAGGTGCCACGGAGGAGCTCTGAAAGTAGAGAAACACTTCTCCAGAAGGAAGTTTAGAGAGATTTGACCTATGGAGAGAGATATGAAAGCTTCAAGCTGATAGGGTGCTGCTGGCTATGGCTGCCATGGAAGCTTCATTGAAGGTAGGAATGCAAATGAAGTTGGAGATAGGGTCCAGTACTCAAACTGAGCTGAGCAGAGATGGAAAGGAGCTGAGAAGAGTGAAAGGAGAGTTGGGCCATGCTCAGCTAAGCTCTGATACCATGTGAAATACGTGGAATCTAGAGCATGGCAGATGCGAAAGCTATGGAGGTTGAAAGATGAAAAAGAAACTCATGAAGACATTGACCCTGACTAGGACAAATTGTTACACAAGTGAATTAGGGGGTTCCAAGATTGAGACTTAGACTCATAAACACAATCTTGTGTATTGACAGTGACATGACACTTTACTGGAAAGAAAGAGTACTATCATTGCATTAGAAAAAGAGTGCAAGTACAATGCTTTATAGGATTTGAGTGGTGGTACTTTCTCCTACTATGCATATGGGATTCTGGTCCTGAGCCCTCACTGCTCCTCACAAAGGGACTGAAGTAGGTGTAATTGCAAATATCTCAACACATGTGGTACAAGCCAGTAGGGTATGTCTCACTGCGAGCAATCACTAAATCGGTCTAAGAGTCAAAGGACCTTAACTGGGGTTGCCTTGCCACTGCCCCTGCCAAGGATTGCCACCATCCTATCTCCCTTATTGTGGATTTCCCAACTAAGAGAAGAGGTTTTGAGCCTTAGCTTTTCGTGTTGTGCCTCTTGCCTTTGATCGACACTCATCATCAAAGTGGCTAACCTTCTACTAATGTTGATAATACCAATTATCATTCACTATATTCTACGACTCGAGTTTTAGATATGACCATGAGTCTCCTTGGGTCTCAGTAGCTTGATTTTGATTTTATTTGTTATTTTGATTGGAGTTTTGATTTTGTTTGCCCTTCCCTTTGTTGTTGCCGGAGTCCCCTCTATACAGGTCATTTTATGAAACTAACCAAACAACCAAGCATAACACAATAGCTAACACAAAAATTCATAGAATATAGGCATAGTAGACTGTGAGATCACATGCTGCCAAAAATGGAAGTATTTCCTTGGCATCTTGTTAAGTAACAATGTGACCTAATCATCCAAGGATTTAGAAGCCCCCGTGGTAGACAACTCAACGAGAAGACACCGATAACCAACTTACTTTCAAGTCATCCTAGTCAATGATTTTGAACTTTTGAAGCTCATGACCCAAATTAATGTGATGGGGATCGGTCCTATTCCCAACCACATAGCGGTTCGTCAAGCGTGTCCACAACGCTCAGATTCTAAGTCAAAATGTTGAAGCTATAAATGAAATTCAAGTAATAGACCTTGCATCAACTCGACAATAGCGAAGGCATATTTCTAGACTTCCATGGGCAAACAACCTCGTATGGAACAATTGCGAGATCAGGTTGAAGTTCCAACCCCTACACAATATCCCATAGATTCTATGAGTCAAGGATGTGTAATCAGGTATCAAGTTTGACCAAGTAGTGAAGTTCAACCTATTAAAACGAGTCTTGTCATTAAAGGCATGTTTGGCTAATGAGGAGGAAGAACAATGAGGTGTCGGATAAGTGAAATAAGATGAATAAAAAGGTGGTGGTGGAGAGGGATAAGTAGAGGGTGGAGGAGGTGGGTACGTAAAAATAGGCTGAAAATGTCCAATGTGTGTCGATTGATATAAAGACACTAGAACATAGCAAAATGACCAAAAGACCCACTATGTAATGCCATGGAGGCAAATTGTGGAGCCAACTAGTCCACACTCAATAATGGCTATGTAGCATTCCCAAGCCATGAAAATCCTAAAAGCATGTAGATAGGAGGATGAATCTCCATCATCCAAACACTGTGAGAGTGCGCAACGGAAGAAGAAGCTCAAACACAAAGGAAGAGAGAGAGACAATCTGCAAGAGAAGAAGAAGAGAAACCTGCACTAAACAAGGAACAAATATTAAATACAAGAGGAAAGATCAGTCCCTACACATAGCCCACAACGTACACCAGATTAAGCTAATGATAACACCACCACCAAAAATGGAGGAAGATGATGGAGTCGGAGAGTGCACCTACCAAGGAAGGAGGGAAGATGATAATATATTTGATTGCCAAGTGGGAACTAGCTATAAGTAGCCAAATATCAAAAAAACTAGACACCTGAAATCTAGGGCAAAAATATGGCTGATCAGCATTTAATGCTGATAAAAATACTAAAAATGCTCAGAAAAATCCCCAAAAATGATGGACAATGTCCGGCAGGTGAGACGAGCTAAAGAATGCAAAAATTGCCCTAGGAAATGCACATAAAATCCCGATTGGAGGAGAAAATGCACTGAAATGCAATCAATTGAGTACTCTAGAATGAGCTCCCTTCTCCATCAAAACAAGTCATAGATAGGTAAGAGCCTCTAAAGTCCTTGTCTTGCTCACATACAAGAGATGACAAGGCATAACAAACATGACTGCTAACACCCCTCTCACTTCTTGGATGTGGCGAAAGGAGAAATGGATCCTGGAATGGCATGAGGAATGCCAATGTCAATGAAGTCCATCGATGAAGACTACCGATGAAGAAGCTCCTCATGATCCTAGGAAGCCTGTCACCACGTGGTGATACTTTTTACAGTTGCTTTTCTTATTTACTTATATAAATATTTTATTTTTCTTTTCTTTTGTTGTTGTTGCTTCTTACCCCCAAAAATCTCTTGGAATAAGCCGAGATCTTTACATGGCCAGAAGAGGCAGCCATTGGGACAAATTGGACTAATTGTTTGTCTGAGCCTTAGGACCGGTTCCAAAAAACGCATGTAAAACAAGTCGCCTATATGGAGCAGCAGTCACCTGATCAGCAAGGGTAAAAATAGTCCTGAAATCAGCAAGAAAACACAGCAAGAGTACAAATCCTGAAATCTAATACCATGTCACAAGTGGTGCAACAATGAAAGCGTAAACATAAGCTGTAATAAACTACTGAAACACAAGACAAAAGAGAAAGGGAAAGAAAGAACACAATACAGATGTGAACTCAGATGTATGCTCGGGAAATTGAATCCATATATCAAACACGAGACTGTCGCATACAACAGCAAGTCACTGGCTGCGTGGGCACCGACACCGGCACTTGTCTCCACAAGACCTCCACGTGGTGAACTAACCAACTGAGAAGGAGGAGCCCAGAATAAATAGGCACAAATAATGCCACAAAATATGTCATGTCGGCCAGCAATAAATGCCCAATATGACCATAAAATGACACAATAAAAAAATGCTTAAATAACCTAAATAATGTGCCCAAGCCTATGCAGCTCAGACTCACACATGAGCTGACATATTTGCTAACACATTTAGGCACGATACTAGCAAGCAATGGAAGAGAACTAGGATATCCAAGTAAGGTAAGCTAGATGTAAGAGCCCTCCTCTCTCTTGCACCATGTATGATATAATTCATCTTGTCATATCCACTAGATGAAGTTAGTGATAGATTATTCATCATTCAATTAGAATTAGTCTCTTTTCAACTTTTACATGATACTTGAGACGTGGAATTTTTGTATATAGGTTTGTCTCGTAGGCCTACCTACCTACCTACATATATATATATATATATATATATATATGCACACACACATAGTTCATATACTAAAATGTAAATCAATTACTGTAATTCCAAACTTACTTTTGTAGCTTCAATATGTGAAATAATATAACATCTTTGGTTTTGATAGGCTGATCTCATATCTTGAAAATAATTACATAAGAACAAGATCAAAGTTTCAAGAAGTTAAAATGGGTAAAGTGGCCGGTTTCATACTCCTAGCCACATCACTAGTCTTTCTAGCCTACTCTTTTGAGTAAGTTACTTCTATTGGCTATACCGGTTTCTCCAAACCCTACACTTGGTAGACGTACTGACCATTCTCTAGCTTGCAAGGGAGTGCAAGAGTAATTTGTCCATCTTAATGGGTTAAATAAATGTCCACACTGTGAACACATAAGGGGTGCATTCGCAAAACCATGTACAAAATATAATCTTTCATCATACAACACAAGATCATACTGTTTTATGAGGTTACGTTCAAAATATATGTCGTATGTCCATACATCAGAGCCAATATTCTCTACAACCTGACGTGTCAAGTTGGTGGAGTATTAGTATGCACTGTGAGATCAGCTTGATCACCCATGCCTATGTTAGATTAGATCAATCAAGTGCTGCAAATTGGGCATTGATGAAGAAAAGTGCAGCATGTATGATTTTGACCTTACCACCATGATAAGTGAGTCTGAGAGCCGATCTTGGATACTATCAGAAGTGTGAAACAAAGAAGAGCAGAGTACGCTGCAAGTGCCTGCACAGATTTCCCAACCCGGGACCAAGTGACTATTCTTCGAGTACGCATTGTTGAGCTTGGAAAACTGCTTGCACAGATTTCCCAATACAAATCTGAATGACTATCCTTTGGGTGCACATAGTTGACCTCTAGAAAGTGCCCACGTGTAGAATGCCATACAGCATCATCCCTTGAGGTATGCTCAGTTCTTGGATTGCCAATGCATTAGCTAACATCGATAGGTTCGTGGGGCTGGAAGCTGATGCTTATGACTGGGCAATGCTTAGTCATTGTGCTTCAAAGACTGGCCATTCCTTCTTAGTGTGAGAACCTGGGACAATAGCCTGGATTTTGACTTATCCTTACACTACTTCTCTGTAGCTGTTTTTTCATGTCATGCCACAAGCTTTAATTCATTCAGAGCGCACTGGAACGGAGACCAATATAAAAATCAACAGCTGCCTTTGCTCATTTACATGTGTGACCGAATCAACCCTGTACAGCTGCTCACTGCATAAGCTTTTGATGCCAAAGCAGAAGGCTAATCCCACCACTGATACCCATGCATAAAAGATCTTCCTCTACTTTCTGGTCCGACTCACAAGCAGCACATCATTTTGACCCATTTCGACGTCTGATTGCACTGCTCCTGTGACATATCTATCAGAGGTTACTCAAACCAACAAGCTGTGCTGCGGAATGCCCGTTTTGCCCTCTGAAAATGGCAAATCCAAAAAGAAAGAAAGAGATGACTTGCGGTCTCAGCGGTAAGCAAACTAAAAAGATTTGCTGTCTCTATTTGAAGATGACGCCATATCCTCAAAGGGGAAGATGCTGGAGTCTATACTTGGAGATGACGCCATGTCCACGGGGAGGAGGATGCTCGACCTGTTCCAATTAAAGGAATACATTGGTACTGAACAAGACGAGTGAAAGGAAGAACCAGCTAGAGGCGGAGCATCCGAAGATTTTGCCCTTACTGTTGTACGACCTTAAATCTCTGAATAGAAACCTTCGACAAGCCGCCATTGCAGGTGATCTGGATTCTGGACCCCTCCAAGATGCTGGGCTTTCCAACGAAACAAAAAAAACTTTAACTCAAAAATTTTTGGGATTTTTTAATCACATTTTATTTGTTTGTCAATCTTCTATCGAAGAAGATTTTTGTATAGTTCAAATTGTTAAATCTTTTTCCTTGAGATTTGAATGTTTTGAATGTTTTTTTTTTTGAAAATTTTGCAATTCATTTTACATTAGACCTCTAGTAGGATTGATGATGCCGACATTGAGTATGAGAATGCTCATAAGATCGATGATGCTGACATTCACATACTTGAGTATGTCACTACTTTACTATCAACCAATTCACATTCAAAAGTTTTCTTTGAAAATTTTGCAATTCAATTCACATTAAACCTCAGTTTTTGTGAATACTACTAAGATCGATGATGCCGATATTCACATACTTGAGTATGTCACTACTTTTTTCTCAACCAGATTACGTTCGAAAAAGAAAAGTTATTGTGTACAAGCACAAGCCCTTGATCACGTGACATAACATTAACAATGCCCACTATGTTCCAATTACATTTGGCTTTGGACACAAGGGCCAATAGAATGGTGTTCGATGGTCTACCATTGGATACAAGGGCCAATAAAGTGGTGTTTGATGGTCTACCATTGGATCTTGTTTGTTTGAGTGAGTTGTATCATAATTTCTTAATAATCAATCAATGTCATCATATTGCACTCAAATAAAAAGTTGGGGTGTTTTGATATTTTTATCAAGCAACCCTAGTTATAAATAAAGTGTTTTAGTTTTGTATTGTAATTGCAAGTGGCTAAAAGTGATCCACCTTTCAATAATTTTGTCACTAGATTGGGGTGGGGCATGTTGTTGGGTATGGAGGTAGAGCTACAAACAACAAGCTATTGTAGATGGAACTCCCTAGAGAGGGGTTTGGGGGGAGGGGGAGGGGGGGGGTGGGGGGTGGGGGTGGGGGTGGGGATGTTGTGAAGCTCTTACAACTGATAGAGCTTGAATGGATAGATTGATTGATAAGCAAGATGAAAGGACAACTGATAGTGCTTGAATATATAGTGAAGCTCTTACAACTGATAGAGCTTGAATGGATAGATTGATTGATAAGCAAGATGAAAGGACAACTGATAGTGCTTGAATATATAGGCTAAGATTTGTATGTAAACCTTTGACCCTTATTTAATACTAAGTGGTGCAAAAGGAATTCACACGTAAGGGGAGCATCACTTTATTGGCCCCTTTACCTAGAAAGGAGCAAAAACCTCATCCATAAAAAACAATCCATGGATTTGAATATCTCTATACTCAACTCTAAAATACGTTATGAAATTACTAGATAATTTAGAGAGTGTGGACAAAATTGTCTAGCCATAGTAGTCAATAATATATGGGTAGGATTTTTGGGGTTATTTAGGAGCTCGTTAGAGAAATGTTTACAATGTTAGTTGCTATTGTAAACTAAGCCAAGTTAGAGCTTAGAGTAAGACTACAACAAATTGCCATAATATTGAGAATAAATTTGTCTCGAAAATTTTAACTTTAAAAAACAAAACATTCATTTGCTAAATATTTAATTAAAAATGAAGAAATTAAACAAGTTGAGCTTGTTTAGTTGTAAATTAGTTAGGTACAAGAAAATAGAGAGATTAGAGGAGAGAGTATAGTAGAGAGAGAAGAAAAAAGGAGTGGAGAGAGAAAGTAGAGGGAGGGGGGAGAGGAAAGTAGAGTAGAGAGAGAAAAGAAAAAGTAGAAAGACAAGAAAGAGAGCTAAATAAAGAACATAATGAGAAAGCAGAGAGGTGAGAGAGAGATAGAAGAAAACCTAGAGGGAAGAGAAAGTAAAGTAGAGAGATGAGGGAGAGAAAAGAGAAAGTAGAGAGAGGAGAGTGTGTAGAGAAAAGAAATAGAGAGTAAAGAGAAGAAAGAAAATAGAAAGAGTAAGAGAGACGAGTGTAGAGAGGAGAGATAAAGTACAGTAGCAAAAGTAAGGAGACAATAGAGAAAGTAGAGAGAGGTGAGAGAGAAGAGAGTATAGTAGAGAGAGAAGGGAAAGTAGAGTAGAGAGAAAAAAAGTAGAGAGAGGAAAGAGGAGAAAGAGGAGAGAGAGAAAGTTAAGAGGAAAGAGAGCAAAGAGTAAAAAATAGAAAAAGTAGAGAGAGAAAAGAGAGAAGATAAAAAGGAGAGAGAATATACAATAGAGAGAGGAGAGAGAAAAATAGAGAGAGGAGAGAGTGAAGTGGAGAAAAGAGAGTAGGAGAGAGAAAGTAAAGAAAGGAGAGAGATTCGAGTATAGAGAGGAGAGAGAAAATACAATAAAGAGAGGAGCAAAAGTAAAGAGAAGAGGAGAGAGAATGCTCAGAGAGGACAGAGAGTCAAACAAAGAGTGGAGAAAAGGGAGAAAGTAGGAGAGAGAGAGAGAGAGAGAGAGGAAAAAAAGAGAGGAAAGAGAAAGTATTGTAGAAGAGAGAAGAGAGAAAAATGTGATAAAGTAGAGAAAGGATAGGTCAATGTAATTTGCCATGTCTCATGCAATTGGTAAATGTTAGATTTTGATCAAAAGGCTATTCTAGCATCCTCATTTGCTTCCCCTTGAAGACTTTTTGAGACTAAACAAACGAGGGAACTGTATTCTTTTTTGAAGTTTTGTTGCTTTTTGGATCAATATTGACTTCCTCTATTGTTTCACACTTGCCTTCCTCTTCTATTATATGAAAGTGACTTTTTGAAATTGAAAAAATGTAGGAACTTAAGTTTTTTTCCCATTTTTGCTTATTGTTGGATTGATACTTCCTCTATTGTTCTTGCATTGCTATCCTCTTTTTTCGTATGATCGTGTGCCCCTATCTCAAAACCAATACATGTAACACTTTTAAATATGAATTATTGTTATGCATATGAGACAAATGTAGAACAGCATACTCAAACTTGCATACTTGACAAGGCTTAAGCATAGCCATGCAAACTTACATGTGGCTTAGGCATACTACTTTCTAGCATTTCATGTAGGCCAAATAGAAAAGGGTAGAGAGGCAGTACATTGAGACAAGTATGAGTAAGGGGGGGGGGGGGAGAGAGAGAGAGAGAGAGAGAGAGAGAGGTGGAGGGCAAATATAGAGAGGCAAAAAGAAAGAAATCTAAATATATGTAGTTGTTTATTTTAACAAGTTCTAACTATAATAGAGCCATTATGAGCCAATAGCACATGACATACGAGGAGATATTCTCTTTCATGGAGGGCATGGACACTGATATGAAATAATGACTCCTCAAGATAATAGAGTAGAGACTATCATAGTCAACATCCCATGTAGAGTCAACACACTCAGCTCGTATGGTACAATGCTGACATAGTTGTGGTGGTGGTTATCACTCAAGTTCTTATACCTACGATGGTTATAATCCTTGTGTAGGCTACGACACTACCTTGTCGACACTCAACTTAGCAAAGTCCCCCCCTTCCCCAATGTCATAGGTTGGATAGCCCTAATGGAGCCTCATTCAATTTCTCCATTAGAGGCTGCTTTTAGGATGGGCTCTATGGCACACTCACTAATTTCCAAAGTAAGGGGCCGATACTAGACCCATACGAGCGTGGCTTTTGGGTTTTGGTTCTACCTAGTAATCTCTAAGGTATGAGTCCTACTACAGTGGATCCGTGTCTTACAGCATAGAGAGGTAGTGTGCATGCGAGCTGCATTTGGCTTGACATTGCATCTTGGGAGTAGTAGTTACCCATTTTTCAAGGCAAACTTTATAAGTATATTATTCTCAAATATATTGAACTTTTGTTTTCGTTTGGATATGTACTATGGCATGGGCTACATCAACTTAGGCATAAGATATTTCAACGGGGAGGAGAGGCAGTTCCTTATCATATATGTTCAATTACACTTACATTTCATATTCATTTTTGTAGTAAATACAAATGTGTCTCTTTTCTTATTACATGATTATTATGGCGAATCACTATGAGAAGATGAAATCTCTCATTAGGGATCTCATCATCTTTAAAATTTACTATGTATATATTGTTCTTCATGGACATTTATATAACTTCTATTTTATCAATATATTTATTATTTGTCATCAATTTTTTGTTATTAGAGTGGCAAAAAATGATCAAAATTAGAGTTCTTGAAAACTTGTCCGAGTCCCAAACTCCGACATCTGAGTGGGCTCCTAAAGCAAAGTAGCCATCCGAGTGGTTAGACTCAAACTCAGAGGAGGGGTGCTCGTTTGAGTGTCCAAGTCAGCTATCCGAGGCCTAATTGGCCATCCGAGGCTAGGTAGTTGGTCTAAATCTAAGTGGACCTTAAGTGGCTTAGACTTCCGAGCCCAATGGAGATTCGGCCATCTGAGGCCTATGGTCATCATTTGAGCGGCACAAGAAAAGACCCCGCATGGCACACATTGATTTTGTTGATTCAATGCACAATGTACATTGTACTTTAAGTTCTAACTTAATGCTACAAACATCAGTGAAGACTTAGGGCATACCTAGAATGCTCGAATGTGACGATGCCAAGGATTGTTGTTGTTGTTGCCTCTCGACCTATAACTCTCTGTCTCTCTCAAAATAGCTCTCTCTCAATCTCACAGTGTGCAAATGAGCTCTCTCTTTTCCCCTTTCACCTTTTGTGGTCTCTTTTTCTCCCCTTACACTCTATTTTCCTTCCCAGGCATCAAAAATCTTTTTCCTTTCTTTCTTAGTTTCCTTGTTCCTCATTATATCGAGACTTATCTTTTCCTTCCTTTTTCTTATTTCCAAAACCTTAAGGTCTCAAATCTGATCAAAATACACTTCTCCTACTCTAACCAATGCATAGAAAGCTTTCTAAACCTAGACTAATCCACAAGAGAGATTGAATGAGCTATGACTCCCTCGCTTCCTACCTAAAACCAAGTGTTGTTTCAAAGACGAACTCTTGCTCCCTCACTCGATTTAGAGTGCACAGGCACTCAAGCTTGAATCCATTGGTCCTGGCAATGAAACCAAAATGACGTCGCTCTCATGAGCACACTGCTAAGACCCACAGACCGCTTATTGTTTGAAATCGAGAGCTATGGCTATCTCTCACATAGCTTTATGCACTCTCCCACACACAAATGTAGTGAGCTTACCTTTGAATCTGATCATGTGCCTCCTCCCATGAATTCGCCAGTAGCTCCATGATTCAAGATGCACTCTCAAACAAGCTCCATTTCTAAGCTTCGAGCTCCAACCTCCATAGCCATGTGCGCAAGAAAGGAGAAGAGAAGAAGACAATGATGAAGAGAGGAGAATAAGAGCTTCCCCATGGTCCCTCACTCACACACACACACACTCTCCCTCTCTCACACTCCCTCTCTCATGCACAAGAAGGAAGCAAGAGCAAGAAGCAAGAAGAAAACAAGTTTGGCCACACATAAGAATGATCTTTTTCATTCTCTTTTTGTCTTTTATGCATGCCCTATCCCCTCCTTGGGTGGCCATCCCCTTTTTAGTCCTGACATTGTCCATTCCTCTACTCTATTTTCTCCTTCTTTCTATTAGCATAGGCCTCAACCTGTGCCTCTCATTTCCTACAACTTGCATGGTGCTCTTTTACAAAATGAATTATAATGCACCTGGTGCTTTTCTTGCTAACATATTAAGGTGCATTTATTATTGTGCACTTCTTTTTACATTTGACACTTTTTCTTGCACTTCATGTCTTCAGATCTTTTTTGAGTGCGCCTTTGTCCTCCTTCTTCCTCTTGCCTTGGGACTATCTTCCATTTCCAATTTTTTGAATTTTTTCTTTCTTGGTCTTCCGAGGGTTAACAACGTAGCTTTGGAAATGTCAACATTTAATACAAACTTAAGTTGACATGTGATAAGAGTTGAAACAACATAAAACTTGATTGAGTCAATGATAAATCCTCTCATCATAGCTTAACACTTAAATTGACAAATTTGAGAAGAAAACACAAACAAGGCATAAAATCACGAAAGCAAGAGAAGTATAAGATGCGAGATTGGATACAATCTATGTCATGCATTGAGAGGGCTCTCATCAATGCATGTATTTAGTTTATTAGATTTTCTTTTGTCCAGAACTATCCCTTTTTACAAAAAGAAAACACAAGCTTTCGCTAATTGAGCTTGTTTAATTAAACAAAGGTTTTGAACCATTATTTATCAAATAAATAACCAACTCTAAGGCTAAATAAAAGTTCAATATCAATGCCAATATGCTTTACAAATGATAATTGGCAAGCAATCAACAATGCAGTAAAATTAAACATATCCATCAAAACTCCTTCAGTAAATGATTCTAATGGCACTGATTATCACCGTTAAATAAATAGTTAAGGGATACTCCAAGGGCACCCAACTAATAAAAAAGGTGCTACAAGAATTGTTTACACACATAAACACTAATATTGGTTGATATGCATATTACGAAATCATCTACTAATAGAAATCACCCATGTATACAAGTGCAAGTTTCATGCTTAGAAATGATAGACATCTCTATCAACTTTCTACTTAAGGGGGAGCCATCTAAGGCCATCATTCCCTCAAGAATATGACCCAACACATAGACAAAAACCATTCAAGTCCATCATCTCTCTAGGTAACACCTCCTAGTGATACACCCGAGGGTGGGAAAGCAAGGTGCCCCTCGCTAGTGGAAATCACTCATAGACAAGAGTGAGATTTCGTGCTTGAAAAGGATAGATATCCCATCAACTTTCTACTCAAGGGAGAACCATCTAAGGCCATTATCCCCTTCAAAATGTATATTGGCATATAGAGAATAACAACTTAAGGCCATCGTCTCTTTAGCTAATGCCTTGTGGCAACATACCCTCGAGATAGGAAAACAATCATCCTTAGTCTCTTGTGACAAGATGTGTAGAGAGTAAGTGGAATAAGAGCACAAAGTGCAAGCTTGCTAACAAGTATCAAGAATAAGTGTTTCCAGTCCTAGTGGTCATTTGGTCAACCTCAATGATAGCTTTAGGCGCTAAAATTTCAATGTCTTCTTCTAACAAAGGATGTCAATCCATGAATAGGGTGAAAACTTTGAGTTTGTAAAAGGTCAAAGAAGACCAATGTGAAAGGTGTTGTGAATATTCTAACGTGAAGATAAATTAGGTATATCATTGATTTCCCTAGTGATTTTGAAAGGTCCATAGAATCTACAAGCAAGCTTATTATTTGGGTTTCTTTCAACACTTGTTAATCTACCTTTCTCTATTCTGAATTGTACAAAATAGCCTTTTTTAAAATCCATGGCTCACCTTCTCTTATTGGTTTGACTTGTTTATGATTGTTCCCATGCTCTTTATCAATCATTTTTCTCAACTGCTCAAAATAGTGAAATTGTCTTGCACCAAACCATCAACATAGAATTACAGGGGCACTTTTTTCCCCTCTTTAACAGGTTTTTTCCCTCGACCTTGTATATATGCCTATTCACTTTTAGGGCATACATAGTCTTGTAAATCTTCTTTATCGATCCCTTTCAATACACTTTAAGTTGTGCTCTCCCAAGCTTCTTCTTCTCCAAGCTATGTACTTGCAGTCCTACAATCTTAAATCCAACAATTGGTTTTTAAGTAGACATTGACCTTTTGGGAAGAGCTGCACCCTCTACTTGATTTCCTCGGACTGGGATGAGATTTGATGAGCATTTGCAAGTCAACAAATGTTATAGGATAGCTCGTAAGGGCTAACTATTGTTAGATATTTTATTCGAGTTCATCTCGAACCTCCATATGTAGCCTTGCCAATATTACGAAGGTTGTTTTGTCCCTTTGTGCACACAATTTTTGACATTAATCACTTTTATATATAAGAGCCCTTACAATCTCATTTATATTGTGCTACATACCACATGTTGTATAAAGTATGATCAATGGCCATGGCTAGAAATAATGATGTATTCTATATGTGGTTGTTGATGGGGACAAGTTGGATGAAACCAACTCTCCACTATCGGCTTACATGATGCATCATAGATTGGTTACAAAGGGGCTTTGATGCATTGTACATTGAATTGAAATATGTCTTGATCATGTTTCAAAGTTGTAAATGCAATAAAAGCAACAAAAATGGATGATGTTGAGAATATGCAGGTTTAAGTTTTGCTCCAACTAGTGCTAGAGTATCACCATCACCTACTCCTAAGCAGGTTTCTTTGAATGGCAAAGATGTAGAGGTCATGCTTTTATTGCATTGTCTACTAAACATACCATGATCCCACATATTTGATTAGGTAAGATAGCTAAGGATGCTTGGGATACTCTTGCATATTTTTATTAAGGAAGAGATGGGACTCATATTGCTTGCATGTGTAAGCAGTTAGAAAGTGAAGATATGGATGAAGGTGACTCCATTGATTTTTTTATAAATAAATATAAAAAATATTAAGGAGTAGTTGATTTGGATGAAGATGAGATTTTGCAAGACAATTTACTTGTGCAAATTGTTCTTAATGGTCTTTATGATTCTTATTAGAGTTTTGCATCTACTATTCATCTCATGATGAAAGGAAATTTAAATGTTTTGTCATTTGATAAGTTGATTTCTATTTTGATGCAATTAGAATAATCTAAACAAAACAAGTCCCTTATGCGTGTTGCAAACTAAGTAATTGTGGCTAGTTAGAAAAATAAAGGAAAATCTTCCTTTTTTGTTAGTAAGAAAAAATTTGCAAATACTACTTAAACAAAGAAGGTTTACTAGGATAAGAAGAAAAAAGAGAGTTAGATATTTTGCATGTATTGCAAGGTAAAAGATCATGTCATAAAGTACTATCCTAAACTAGCTATGAAAGAGGCTACTATGGTTGTTTGCAAATGCCTCTCCGTCAGAGTCAAAATTTTTAAATGTTGTGCATATTATACAATGGGCTTTAGTGTCCAATGAAGTTACAACCCTTCTTTACATGATTCTTGCATGTGTATCATGGTAGAAGCATATTACTTATCTAAGTAGTTTGCTTCTCTTGAGGCTACCCCTAAAATTAGTAATGTGACATGTGCCAATAACCTCTTATGCAATCAAAGGAGTTGAACAATTTGTGTGGACTTTTGTTAATGGGAGTACTTTCCCTCTTATGGATGCTTTGTATATACCAACAATTTAAAAAAATTATTATCAGTTTTTACACTTGCCAAGTTTGGCTTGATTATGAAGTTTGTTGATGATAGATGTACAATTCATGATCTCTCTTGTGGTGATACGATTATTCTATCTACTTCACCATGTTGTGGACTACATAAGCTCAATAACTATGACAAATGTGTGGAGGACATGGCCTCTATTGCTTCAGATTCACAAGCAATGTCAAATATATATATAAATGTTGGCATGCATGTTTTGGTCACCTAAATTTTGCTACTTTACTGCACTTGTAAAATCCTGATATGGTATCCTGATTGCCTCCTCTTGAGGCACTTGCAAAATACATTTGTGAAGGCTGCACATTGGGTAAAATGTAGTGCGCATTTTCAAAATATGGTTCAATGAGAGTTGTTTGCAAACTACATCTTGTACATAGTAATGATTGTGGTCCAATGCAAACAACATCTTTTAGCAACTACTTGTACTTCATGACTTTTGTTGATGACTACTCTAGGTATGCATATGTATATGGTTTAAAAGTTGAGTCTAAAGTGTTTTTGTGCTTTTAGAAGTTTGTTAGTATGGCTAAAATTTTGTCATGATATAAAGTCAGCAGCCTCTGTTCTGATCAAGGGGGGGAGTATATGTCTAAGGAACTAAATGCATATATGGTTGAATGTGGGAAAAAACAGTAATGTGTAGTGCCATATGCACCATAACAAAATGATGTAGTTGAGAGGAAAAACAATTTACACATAGAATGGAATGATGCATGATTAAGAGTTAAGATTTGCCACATGGTTTGTGGTTTGAAGCTTTTTTTTGTGCAGCTTATGTACTAAACAAGTGTTCCATTAAGGCTTTATAGTTTATCACTTTGAATGAGGCTTAGCATGGTAAAAAACCATTTGTGACTCACTTGCATGTTTTTTGGTTTCTTGGCTTATACTTTGGTTCCAGTGTAACATTCCAATAAGTTGGATGAAAAGGTCATAAAATGTATATAGTAATGAATGTAAAGGTTATAAGTTCTACCATCCATAAAGTAAGTGTACCTTGGTCAATTGTGATGTTTTCTCTGTGGAAGATGCTCTTCAGCTTTTACTTTTATGTATAAAAGAGATAGACATATGCTCATAAACTATCCATGATACTTTGTTGCCTCTTTTTAGTGGTGTGGAATCACATGCAATGCCTAATGAGGTAGTTTTTCAACCTATGTAGGTTTCTCATGATAATGCAAATCAACCTATTTCAGATGTAGATATGAATGATGTACTTCTTAATGAGAGAGTAGAGATTGAGTAAATTAGGATTATGCCAAAATGGCTAGTGTAAACATTGTGTGATAGTAAGTTGGTTGTACACTTGACTAGTCGTACTCATTGAAGCTCTCATAGTGTCTCTTATACATCACATTATTATGCATTGGCTATTTCTACCTTATGTGATAAGGATGAGCATGTGACTTTTAAAGAGGCACAAAATTCAAAAAATTGGATGGTTGTTATGCAATATATGATGCTATTATCAAAAATTGAACTTGATTCTTATGTGCTTTGTCTCCTAAAAGGAAGGCCATTTGTACTATGTGGATTTACAAGTTAAAACATGAGCCAAATGGTAGTGTTGATCACTACAAATCTTGACTTATGACAAAGGGTTATGCTAAGCAAAAGGGTGTTGATTGTGATGAGATATTTGCTCCTACCTGCCATTTGATGAGTATTTATAGCATTTATGCATTAGAAACCCATAATGGTTGGAACGACCATCAAAAATTAGACATCAATACAATATTTTTAAATTGTGATTTACATGAGGAAGTGGATGTTTTTCAACCTCATGGTTTTGTGCAAAAGGGGAAGAAAATAAAGCATACATACTGAAAAAGGATTTGTATGGTTTGAAGCAAGCACCTCCAGCTTGATATGAGAAGATACATGCATACTTGACTACACTAAGTTTCTAGAATAGTCCAATTGAGACATATTCTATGCTAAACATGAGGGTGATATGCCTTTAATCATTGTGGTTGTTAACCAATAGATGAACAAGGTGAAAAATCTAGAAAAGCTAAAACAGAAGACAAGGCCAAGCCAAAGTGAAATGGAAGACAAAGGCACACAAGGAAAATCTAGAAACACAAGAAGCGCAGAAAAGTCCTAAATAAGGAAGAAAGGCGCACAAGGAAAAGCGCAAGTCAATACTTTTGTAAAAGAGCGCAAGTGCATCGTGATTTAATTTAAGGAGTGCCGGGCTCTCACCCGTGCAATTTGTAAATATAGATGGGCGGTAGGAAGGAAGCTAGGAAGATAGGAGGACAATGGGAAAAAGGGCCTAGGCCACGGCCGGCCATGTAAAAAAGGGGATAAGGGGATGACCGCCCAAAAGGGATTTAGGGTTTTGTATATAAAGTTGAAAAGTGAATGAGAAGCTCCTTCTTGTGTGTGGCCAAAAGTGGGTCTCCTCTTCTTCTTATTCTTCTTGCTTGCTTGAGCTTGTGCTTGAGAGAGGGAGTGTGAGAAGTGTGAGAGAGTGAGTGTGTGAGAGTGAGGGACCGAGGAGGAGAAGCTCTCCATCTTCTCCTCTTTTCTTCTCTTCTCTTCTCTTCTCTTGTCTTACTCGTGACAATGGAGCTTGGAGCTTGGAGCTTGAGGATGGAGCTTGCTTGAAGCTTATACTTGGATCGTGGAGCTACCGAAGTGCGCGGGAGAGGAGGTAACTCAATCGGCATGGATGTAAGCTCACTGCACTCGTAGATATGGATGGCGCATCGGCTATGTGAGAGATAGCCATTAGTGCTCAGCTTGGAATGCTTGAAACAATAAGTGGTTCGTGAGTCTTGGCAGTTGAGCGAAAGCTCCCACATTTTGGTTCCATTGCCGGGACCAACGGATTCAAGCCTTGAGCGCTTGCATGCTTTGAATCGAGCATTGGAGTAGGGTTTTCCGTGAACCGATGCTTGAGGTAGATAGGTAGGAAGCGAGGGAGTTTGAAGAGGTATTAGATCTTCTTAGCAAGTAGGTTTTTGTTGTTTTGGACTTGAGAAAGTGTGACGGAGTAGGGTAGGTATTTTCCTTATGATTTTTTCTTGCATCTAGGAAGGATAGGAGCAAAACATTGGAGCAAACAGTGGGGTTTTCTGTTGCTATATAACAGGCTGAAGCAGGGAAAAGAAGGGCAAAAATGAAATTTTGGGTTAAATGTTAGTAAGGGGAGCAAGATTAAGGTGAGTGTAGGCCTCGGCAGGGTGATAAGGGGCCAGGAGTGGCAAGAAAGGCCACATTGTGCATTGCAGGGTTTCAGGAGAGCAGGAGAGAGGGAGAAAGCTTCGTCGCATTGATCCGCTTCGATCTGGCCATCCAGGAGTTATTTGCCTAGCCTAGGTAATTCTACACCTTCCCCTACATGAGTAGGTTGGATCTGGAGCTGCTCAACCAGGGGGAAGGCCTCCAATGCTCGGCGCGGCGAATTTCGTGAAGTCCGGTGAAAAAACGCGTCGCGCTCGGCGTGTCCGAGTGACGGCGATTCTGGGCCCAGTCCCAGAATTGGCCCTAAAACCGCTCGGACATTCGGTCCTCGGCCTACTACTACTCGGACAACTTGACTCGACCCACTCAACTCAAACACCCACCGCTCGGCCCATCCGAATTGATCATTCGGACCAACTTCGAAATTCGGCCTCGGCCCATTGGACTTGGCCCTTGGACAACTAGACTCAAACTGGCCGAATTTGACATTTGGACCAATTACATTCGGCCCTTTCTACTCGGCCCTTGGATGGTAGGCCAAATCGGGCACTTGGCCCCTGCAATTCGGACCTGTTGGGCCGAATTTAGATTTTTTGAAATTTTAACTTGAAGACAGTGAAACTGATCGAGAGACTATATAGAGCCGAAACCATATCATAGATCAATCATCACTGGGCTAAAACTTAGAGCAAGTAGTTCAAAATTTGGCTATAAACGGTATTTTAAATCACGTATGGCATTTACCGTAACGGCCCTACGGGTCGGGGGGGACTGTCCCCCCTGAACCCCCGCAGAGGAGGCTCTGCCCCCTCCGCACCTCCCCGTGTAGGTTGGAGAGAAAACAGGCGCCATGACAGGTCCTCCAAAATAGACCCTAGTGTAGTAATGGCTCTACACGAGCATGGATTCTCACTTGCAAAAGAGCAACCAAAAGCCCATACCCGAACAGAGATAAACAGAGATCCTAAAACCTCAATGGGCCAATCTAGACAACAAGGGCAAAAAGACCACACTATAAAAACACGTACGTGTTGCATTCAGAATGCATCTAGTCAAAGTGGAAAGCAACAACATCAAGCTACAATAGTGAGAATGACTAGATATGACAGTCCTGACGATAAATGCTCCTGGAATAGCACTGCATTGACGATCCAAGACATCAGTGGAGAATCCACATTTGGTCGTGCAGTTGGGGACTCAAGGGCATTTGTCAGAAGGCTTAAATTTACAAGCCAAGACCCGAAAGACGAAGACATAGTACCACCTGCTTATCTTAGGATCAAACTCACTGCGAAAAGAGAGCATACCAGCGATACTCTAATTAATGAAGGAGCAGATTTTAATATCTTGACCTATGAATCATGGACCCTACTAGGCTAATCAGAGCTCACACCGACTAATGCAACTCTTAGCCCTTATGGGGGACACCCACAAGCACTCATAGGAAAGTGCAAAATACTTGCGACAATTGAGACTGAAAGCTTGCCTATCCTATTTCATGTTCCTCCAAATAGTGCTAATTGCGAGAAGGGAACCCTCCTTGGAAGATCCTTCAAAAGGGAGACCAAGTGTGAGGTCGACTATGTAGCACGGAGGATACACCTGACGCTGTCGGGAGTGAGGATAGTCACAACCTTTAGAAAGGGTGACCTTATCGAACCTCGAGGGAAAGGCAAGGAAGGTGCTGACATAACAATCAAGCCTACTAACGAGGGTAAGGACTTATTTGAAGAGTTGATAAAAGCACAGGTTGAACAATGAGAATTAGTGAGTGAGGCCATGTCTGAAACAAGAAGGTCAGGAGACAATGCCAAGGACGGGCTTTGGACTTACAAATATCATAGAAGACCCCAAAGGAAGCCCAAGCCTTATAGACAAAGGCATCAATGGAGTGTCAGCACAACACCGCGATGGATATCCAAAGCGTTGCTACGTGCTTAAGGGTATTATGCAAGTAATGATGGATTTTGGTACCAAAACCCCCTGCTAAACCACCTCTATCAGCTGAAGGCCAGATTGCATAAAAAATGACGAAGCACAGGAGGAAATCTAAGAGAAACCCCAGGTCTCGAGGCAAGAAACCAAACATGAGTGTTCGAAAGAAAAATCCTCAACCTAGCATGCTTAATAAGCAGATGTCATATGTAACCATTGAGCGTGCACCACTAGTGCTCAAGGAGCTTTTGACTTCCCAAGAGGATAATGAGCACCAGAGGCACAACACTGCTCATAAAAAGGCTGATTGCTCAACAAAGAAAATGGCACAATCGTTTAATAGTGTCGAGCAAATCATTCAGGCAGTGCCACGTCCACCTAAGAGTCCTAGATCTCCTACACCCTCTTTTCCCAAACAGACACAAGAAGCACAATAGCACTCGTCAAGGGCGGTTGCTCAATCCCAATCTCTATCTCCATCTAAGCTTCCAAATGTCCAAGAGGTGGGACATGACACCATCCATAGCTCTCAGCCCAAGGATATGCATGTGCAACCTAATGTGACTAGATCAACTCATGCTCGATCTACACAAGTGGTTGCTCAAAGGGCAACAAAAGACACAACCACTTCCGATCGCCCTAAGGACTTGACACTGCAATCTACTTGCAGTAGCCAGTCCACTAAGATAGCTGCTACTACTTCCAATCAGGGACCACAGCAGTCACAGCCCTTGGCTGTGACAATGCCCCTTGCGGAACATGTGCTTAGTAGTCCACCTGTGGAGGAGGTGTCGCAACCAACTTCCTCGACGACTCTAGCACCTCCAAAGCGCCTAAAGCCTAGGCTAGAAGAGTTAAATAGAAGGAAATTGGTTAAAGAGCTAGACTCTCCAGAAATAGAGGCAGTTGTACCCTCACAACCTAGCAAGGCTATTCAGCAAGCTGTGCCTATGTCCCATGAGGACACATTAGAGAAAGAGAATGCTGAGGCCGAACTAAGCACATCAACGGGGCTGACCTAGTTTAGGGTCCTGAGTCGTTAAGTTATGCACCTTCACCGACCAAGAAAAAGAGGAGAAAACAATGAAAACAACAGCAGTTACAGGTGGTTGTGGACCCCAAGAACATTGAGACCAAGAGCGCTAGAGAGTTGAGGAATAAAGCATCGAGTCCATCCACCAATTAACCCATTGATGTCTCTCCTAATATCGGTGAAACCTCAGACACATTTGTGTGCTCTGAAAAATCAAAGCAACCGTTACCATCAACGGTTGCTTGCAACACTCAATCCATCGACAACAGAACTCACGTTGACCAATCAAGAGTGGATACAATGTTGTCACAACAGGGTGACAAATCTATACCAGTCCATCTGAGGAAAACCATGACAAAATAGCAGCAAAACCTCAGGAAAAATGCACAAACCCCAAGAGCGTAAGCGATCCTGGTGTTGACCAATCTTTCTCATCTAGGCCTAACCCCTAGCTATGCTAAAGCCTAGGCAAACTCCTAGAACCTTGCATGAGATAGCAACCAAGCAAGCCCTTGTTGAACATAGAAGTGTCGCAAAATGCTTAACCGAGTTGGATGCTAAGCTCAAGGTGTTCGCACGTGTCTACGTTCTTGCGGATATGGGTGCATTCCCTAAGGAGCAGCTTGGAGAATACTTGCCATTTTCCCTATCCTGGGAAGAGCAAGAACATTTTAACGAGCACTATGACAGGCTCCTACATGAACGCATGTGACTCATCTTTGACGAGGAAGCCGACGAACTATGCTTAACTGTAATATTTAATGATGTGCTCTACCAACCAAATCTCTTAGAGATAGAGCAACTAAAGCGACAATCGGAGGGTCAAAGTCAATTTGAGAAACGTTGGTTTGAAAACCGTGTTGCAATAGCCGAACTAGGAGCCCAAATCATGATAGTCTCAGAAGAGCGATTGGCCAAATGGCGGTCTCAAAGTGACCCAACCTATGTGGCACCAACTTCCTTTCGAGTGCTAACTGCCATTCGAGGTATGGACATAGTTGGAACTAGCCAAGAGAACTCTTTAACTAATAAGGTTCTCAT
This sequence comes from Lygodium microphyllum, assembly GCF_053477565.2. Taxonomy (NCBI): domain Eukaryota; kingdom Viridiplantae; phylum Streptophyta; class Polypodiopsida; order Schizaeales; family Lygodiaceae; genus Lygodium; species Lygodium microphyllum. The sequence continues at coordinate 95,466,588 of NC_141144.1, read as the reverse complement.
TGAGGAGGAGCTACATGTTGCAAGTAGACTCGGACAAGGTTCCATGCTACTCGATGTTGCAAAATATCTATCGGTATTGAGTAAGCTGCCATGAGTACTAGATGCGTGCGCCACACTTCAGTACAATCCAGAGTTCTACAATTGGCTTTTATCCTCGTGAAGTGACATGGATTCGTAAATATGTATATAAATAAACAATGATTTTTGTGTGACCTTGTATAGACAATATCAACACACACAAGCAATGATAGTCAAACTCAGGGAGAAGAGTTGGGTTTGATAGGCTAAGCTCCTCAGGTCCTCCTCTCATCACATATTTAGAAGTTGTGTAACCATTCCCACCTCCAAGTGAAGGGCATGCAACCCTCATTACCGCCATAGGAAGCCTTGACCAACAACTTTGATGGTGTAGACGGGGTACCATCCCTTTCTATACACCTTTCTCCCTTTCCGGTCTACCCTTCCGAGGATGAGCCCTGCCCCACTCCATAACAACTAGTCCACACAACATTGCATAAGCCAAGATTTGCTAATTGCTGGAGGCAAAACGAACATCATCATGGGGGCCATCCCTCTACAACAAACACTACATGCCTCACCTCTCCCCTCTTTATCATATGCACTTGATAACCCACTGTATAATCTCTTCCATGCAAATAGTTTTATCATGCCTCAAGGCCTAATCCTTGATTCACATTTTGCAGGACCCCCTACGATAGCCGATATAGAGCACCCAGTGCAGTTAGCTTGCAAGGACGCTATCCGCCGTCGAAGGGAGCATGTAGCAAAAGCACCTCAGCCGGGACGCTACGTACCTGCCCTTAAAAGGTATGCAAAGAAACAAGGCCCCAAGCGACATCGGCTTGGACGTAGGCTAAAAGATCCTTATGCCAGGGGAATAGAAGCTCAAGGGAGCACAAGGGGTGTGGCAACACCAGCCGTACAGGCTACCACCAGACGCTCGGGCACTAGGTGCTCGAAAGAGGAGAGGGCAGCTCGAGACAAGCAGGAATTTGATGCATTGTTTAAAAGCATTCTGAAAACAGTTGCGGCAAAGGAGTACAGCATCTGGGTCCTAGCCGACATCTTCCCCGACCACCCTTACAAGAGCCCCTCACCAGTAGAGCCTCAGTCGCTCGACCACTCGGACTCGCCCCGCCTTGTACAAATAGAGTAGCCCCACGTTATGTAAAAGGCTTATCAAATGCTACCTGGCCATGACTTTTTGTCTTTAAAGGGTTACATGCTGACATGTTCCCCAATTGTACAAACTTTTCATATCTGCATTTACTATGTTTCACGTCTTTAACAAAAGAAAAATATAATCAAGCGCATGTGATAAGTATCTATGTCAACACCATGGAATTCAAATAAGTGATGTCTCCTTGTGTTGCACTGGTTTATTATAGTTGTGGCATGTGCCGTGCATGTACTCTCATGAAGTGACAAGTGGATGCAGGATGATGCAAGTCTTTGTGCGAAAGTGTTCAATACCCAAGACACCACAAGACCGCCAACCCCACAAAGAGCTGCGACAAAGCCACGCTGCTGAAAGCAAAAAATCACCCTTGCGAGTGCCCACGTTGCATGGCCTAAAGCATGATATTACCCACTTCCTCTTTCTGGGTTACACTCTACGTCGGACACTCATGGCAGCTGTTACCCCAATTGTACCAATATCGCACGTTCCAAAGAGGGTTGCAATATCTCAAGTGTATCTCCCTATCTCAACAACTGCTTCTCTAACAACGAGGCTAGGACACAATCATCACTGTAATATCCATTTCCTGAGCCTTCGAAGCTTGACATTTCCCAACCCATTGAAAGGCTGATAGCCTCAACATATTGCAATGGTTGTACTCAGGCAAGTCCAAAAAAAAAAATGAGAAAAGAGAATAGAAACAAAGAAACAAAGAAAAAAGCATAAGAAAAAGAAAACGGAAAAGGAAAAAAGCAAAGAAAAGAACGAAAAGATATGAAGCACCCACGATCACCGCACAGTACCTAGGGGTCCTCAAATTAGGTACGTCCAATGACCGTGGTCGACTGGCTCCGTCCCTAGTCCCCTAGCCCTTTAGCATCACCCACAATTGTTCAGGGCAGGACATACCTAGGGAGCTTGTCTCGCCTATGGTTAGACCTGTCACCTTGACCCATTCGCACGATTTTCTCTTGTACTCTGCCTTAATACCATTGCAATCAATTATGGTAAGCACCGCACGAATGGCCATGAAAAGTACACCATCCTCATCAAGCAAGTCCAATAGCTTCCATCTACCGAAAGTGCGGTGTCCCTGTGTTCAATTATGCTACGTCGTGTAGTCATAATGCAAAGGATGTCTCATACACCTTCATGTGTACTTCTTCTCAACATGGACAACTTTGCTTCATCTACACATTGTTATGAGAAACCAGCCACAGTCTTCTAACTACGTAATATCTAAGTATGCACAAGCACTCACATAATATCTGCATCGAAATATATACACAGTTTGGGTCCTCAAGTGCAGGACAATACTCTCAGCTTACTTAGAGTTCGACCTGTCTCCCAAACTAATTGAACTATGTCTTGTGCACGATAGAGAAGACTAGCACTACCCCTAGGTAGAGACCACCTATGAGAGGCTTTCAATTGCAGGTATTGAAGACTCCAACGAAAGTGTCGTTCACTCTTCATCGACACCCAACTCTGAATTCTTATCCTTTATCATCCTGCAAGTCCACCAAGAATCGTCATGTACAGAATCCCCAACAAACCAATACTTGTGTTGGCTAGCAGTGCAATCCCCAAAAAAGAACAGCCCTACCACCAACTCCAACAATCCTACCACCATCTACCTAAGCCACCAACGTGTCCCCCAACGACCTTCCTCCACACCACCACCAACACTCCACGGCAACCACCGATGTCCCTTCCACCCACATCTTCAGTGCATGCTAAAGCCTGCTACCTATGACGGTGAGTGCCATGGGACTGGCACTCATCTAGGCGGGGGGTAATGTTAACCTGTAGATAAACAATGTGGAAAATCTAGAAAAGCTAAAATAGAAGACAAGCCCAAGGCAAAGTGAAATGGAAGACAAAGGCGCACAAGGAAAATCTAGAAACACAAGAAGCGTAGAAAAGCCCTAAATAAGGGAGAAATGCGCACAAGGAAAAGTGCAAGTCAATACTTTTGTAAAAGAGTGCAAGCGCATCGTGATTTAATTTAAGGAGCGCCGGGCTCTCACCCGTGCAATTTGTAAATATAGATGGGCGGTAGGAAGGAAGCTAGGAAGATAGGAGGACAATGGGAAAACGGGCCACGGCCGGCCATGTAAAAAAGGGGATAAGGGGATGACCGTCCAAAAGGGATTTAGGGTTTTGTATATAAAGTTGAAAAGTGAATGAGAAGCTCATTCTTATGTGTGGCCAAAAGTGGGTCTCCTCCTCTTCTTCTTCTTCTTCTTCTTCTTGTTCTTATTCTTCTTCTTCTTCTTCTTCTTCTTCTTCTTCTTCTTCTTGCTTGCTTGCTTGCTTGAGCTTGTGCTTGAGAGAGGGAGTGTGAGAAGTGTGAGGGAGTGAGTATGTGAGAGTGAGGGACCGAGGAGGAGAAGCTCTCCATCTTCTCCTCTCTTATTCTCTTCTCTTTTCTTCTCTTGTCTTACTCGCGGCAATGGAGCTTGGAGCTTGGAGCTTGAGGATGGAGCTTGCTTGAAGCTTACACTTGGATCGTGGAGCTACCGGAGTGCGCAGGAGAGGAGGTAACTCGATCGGTATGGAGGTACTCTCACTACACCCGTAGATATGGATGGCGTGTCGGCTATGTGAGAGGTAGCCATTAGTGCTCGGCTTGGAACGCTTGAAACAATAAGCGGTCCATGGGTCTTGGCGATTGAGCGAAAGCTCCCATAGTGGTTTATGTTGATGGCATGCCACTCACTAGTCCTAATGAGATACATATTGTTGAATTTAAGACTAAGTTGAATTAAACTTTTGACACATCAAATTCATGCCTATTGTATCATTATTGAGGCATCCAATTTAAGTAGTTTGATGGAGGTATTGCTTTGTGTCAAGTAAAGTAAGTTGAGATATTGTTGTAAAGATTTGGTCTTGAAGACTACAAGCCTATTGTTACTCCTATGGACATAGCTGAGTTTTCCCCTTGAGCATAGCAGAGATGGCGTCTAGGTCAACTGGTGAGGTCTTCCAAGTGTCCATCTCTATTCTTACGGCGTCCGTTCTATTGCCAAGGAAGATCAAGCCATTACCCCAATCTTCGATGACTCTAGCGTTGCGCATCCAGGGTCGGCCTAATAGGACATTGTAGTCCACTCCCTACATGACTATAAAGTCAACAGAGAACCAGATACTTGCGATCTTCACTGGCCAATTTTTCAGTGCCCTAAATGGCTTCACTCTCATACCATTTGCTAGCGTGACATTAAACCTAGCAGCTTCGACGGGCGGGTTTCCCCAAGCCTGAAGCACTGTGTGGCTAAGCACACTAACCCCAGCTCCCGTGTCTACGATTCCCTTTCTTGTTGTGTCACCCAGGGCTAGGACTGGCAAGACCGCGTGCATCTCAGAGCCTTCCCAAAAGGCGTTGACGTGCAAGGATTTAGGCACGGAGTGCAGCATCAAACTTGGCAATTGCATTTCTGCATCATGGCCTTGAGGGTCTGATGTGACCTGCTCTTGTGACCCTTCGACCCACTGCTTAAGATCTTGCCATAGGGTAGGATGCTGCTTAAGCAGATCTCCCAGGCTAAGTGTTATAGGGATGGTCACTAGCATGGTCAGGAGATCATTAGATACTCGTCCTTCCCCTAACCTAGATTGTCCGTGCCAATGGCCGCGGCTGATCTGCAACTCTGTCGCGTCTAGGCTTGGTCTTAGCGGCACTACTTGTGGCGCAGTTTATTATGCCGACTTAGGTTGAGGCAGTGCTATCGGCGCGCTTACGCTGGAGAGGTCATTGATCTCGTCCTCTACAATGGGCTCATCGTCCTTGAGGTGTTGTTGAGCCTCCTTCACCCATTCCTTCACATTTTCTATGGCCTCTAACTGTCGCTTCGGATGCGGGTATTCCCCCACCTTAGCGCTCTCATTTTCGGCTGTCTTAGGGGTTGAAGTCTCTGCCTCTGCGTTTGAAACCTTCCTTCCCACAGGCAGAGTAGTAGCACTCTCCGTTTTTAGTGCGACTTTAGCTTCCAATCTCTTCTTTTTCCACCTGCGGCTTTTCTTCCCTATGGAGGTTGCGTCAAGATTGCTAGGTCCTGGCAGAGAGATGCCGGCCTGTTTCGTTTGGGCTCGGGTCATTACCCGCAATGGAATAGGTGTGGCCTCCCCATCGGGGTTTTCGACACCAAACAGCCCCAATGGGACATATGGCAAGTTGGCTAAGCTAGAGGATGGCTTTCGCTTTGGGCAATCCATGAAAAGATGGCCCTAAACCTTGCACAGCCATATCACGAGTTCACTATGCGCACCTTTGGTCAGCCTTGTCTCTGTTTTGCTGCTCTCTTTCAGGGCAGCGTGATGAGACATGACCAGGGTAACCACAAGTCCAAGAAGTGACTGGATCCTGCGGCTACCCTCCTAGGCCTCTACCTCGTCCTTGTCCTAACGCCATCACCGGCACGGGTCGATAATCCATGATGACCGCGTTGCCCTCATCGTCGTGCGAGACGTAAGGATATATGTAGGTCTCTTCATCATTCGGCTCCTCCACGTAGTGTACTGGAGTGTCGCTCGGTGGGCAGGTCACGTAAGGACCAGGCGGTCTAGGAATGCATGTAGGATTTATGTCCATTCTAGGGACGGCTGGTTTTATATCATTAGGCGCAAGAAGGGTCAATGGGACTCCCCTTCTGAAGAATGGCTGCGGCCTGTTCGCTAGATAAGGCTGGCTGTAGGGTTGCAAGTATGGAAGTCTTCTTGGTAATCTACAATGCGCGACATCATGGCCAAACCTACCGCAGTTAGCGCAAGGTCTTGACCTAGGGTCTTGACACTCGGCCGGCAAGTGGTTTCCACCACAGTACGCACATTGGACGTGCGGATGCGTTGGTCATCTCAACATGTCTTGCAACTTGCCTAATTCCACCTTGACCTCAGCCAAGCCTTGGTCTGTCTCGGTGGCCTTCCCCTTATCTTGGGATGATGGGATCGACCGCTCACTAGAGGTTGATGTTCTCTCTAAGCTTCGCGAGTTGGTCTCCTCGAGATTTGAGCTCTTGGAGCCCTGCTCTTTTAGGTGATCATCAACTCTGATGGCTTCCTCAAACACTCTAGCTACCACGTCCCGCTGCAAGCTTGAATTGCCTGTCAAAGCCTTATATAACTGCTTGTCTCAAATTCCGCTGATGAATACAGTCGAAACTGCTCTTTCAGTCGGTCACTTGTCCAGATGGATTCTCTTAAAGAGACTCCTCACATGGGTTACGTAGTCGCAGATGTCCTCCTTCTCTTTCTGCTTGACATTCATCAAGCGTACTAGCAGGTTATCGGAGTATCTGGGCTCGATGAATCTCTTGACAAAGAGATCCTTAAGGCCATTGAAGTTGGCTCGCTCTGCAGCATCTAGGCTCGTATACCACATCCTACCCTTGTCGCCTAGGCAAAGCCCGAATACTTTCGAGCGTTGAGTTTGGTTGTTGAGTTTCGTTGCACCTCATGTTGCTCCATGCTTTGCCTTTGGCTCCTAGCTAGTTGATCCCCATTATACTCAGCTATTCCCTGCAATGCCTTGTGGGCTAGCCTTCTCTCCTCCTCTAGATCTGCAATGATTGCGTCTACTGTCCTGCCGCGGTGCTCATACCGGCCGTGCGCGTCGTAACTACTCACCAGCTGTGCTGCTGGATAACATCTGGGAATACACTCAAATTGAGCTCCTCATTAGACCGATGGTCTGAGCTTTCTTCCGTCATGGTCGAATTCTTGCGCTCCACTACGCTGTCGATCAGGTTGAATAGACTTGACATATCCTCGTCGTTGGCATTCCTTGCTTAGCCCTACTCTGTGCTTTGATGGTTTGTCTATATCTTGGGTCCTCTCCTATTGGTGGGTTCCTTGAGTGTTTTATCTGAGTGAGTTCCTTTGGTTATTGAATACAGACCTCAATTTATGGTCACTCGGTGAGTGTGTCGTTTCTCGTGCACTTGTGCCCAATCAGGCTTTCAGCTTTCTTAAGTGTACTTCAAGTGCCAAATTTCAATGTGAGTGCAGCAAGCAATTCCTCAGTGTCTTACACACTCACGCTTGTTTAGGCCTAATAGGCTTGTAGGTCCATTTTCTAGCCGTTTTGTCAGGGTTTAGGGTTTCCTTGTATGTTGCCTTGTTCGTTTTCGATCGATCAGGTTTTACTGCTCAGCCGCTCGCGTCTAAGTCCTTGGGTCTCGCAACTGTTCACTTCTAGCCGCTAAGCGACTACGTACTACAATTTCTCTTATCACGTGTGCCAGAATCAGGTTCTGAACGCCCGAAGGGTTTCGACAGTTTGCGCTGCTACGTATTTGCCGGGTCAGATCAAAATTCTAACAAATTTGACAAAGAGTTGCACTCAAACCAACTGGTCCGAATTGCAAGGTCCGAGTAGGTCACTCGGACGTGCCGAGGCACAGGGTCGAGGGCTGAATTTTTGGGTTTGATTCGGACGGGCCGAACGGCGCTTGGCCGAGGGCCAAATTTGGGATGTGACCGAGGGCCGAATTTGAGACTCGGATGGGTCACTCGAACAGAGATGTGCCACGTGGCAAAAAGCTTTGACTCGGACAATCGAGTGGGTTGACTCGGACAGTTGCCTCGGACGTGGGTCCAAGGGCTGACTAGGGTTTGGCCTAGTGGGCCGAGTAACAAGGGCCAAGGGCCGATTCTGGGACTCGGCCTAGGAGAGGCCACTCGGACGGGCCGAATGCGGCGGGCGTAACCCGCGCGAATGTGATTTCAATCATTTCACCAAATGTAGGCCGGCGCCATGGTCATGCACTTCCAAATCCTATCTAGGGAAGGAGAGGGAGGGGTTCGTATACCTGAACGGGCCGGTAAGTGCATCGGTGATACGATCGAATTGATACGGGCTGGAGCTCTCTATCTCTCTCCCTCTCTCTCTCTCACTGAAATGGCACAAATGAGCTCTCCCTTGGCCTCCTAGCTCTTATATGCCTTCCCAAATGTGGCGTTGACGCCTCCAATCACTCACTTGCCGATCTTAAGCATCATTAGCGAGCATTTTACACATTTTGCAGGATTTTTGCCATGTTTTGAAACAGTAAACCCTACCCTTTTCTGGTTCGATTTCCTAACTCTAACCTACGCTAAATGCAACAAAGATCGAAGGCAAAAAATTGAAATAGATTCTCCATGCTTTCCAATCATCAAACAACCAAAATATCCCAAAATACTTACTTGTTTTGAAGATCAAAAACACCCAAACTTCCTACCTATCTCAAGCTTCGTTTTGGGGATGAGTACTCTACTTCGATGCTCGATATGAGGCGCGCAAGTGCTCAAGCTTGAATCCGTTGGTCCCGGTAACGGAACCAAAATGTGGGAGCTTTCGCTCAACTGCCAAGACCCACGGACCGCTTATTGTTCAAGTGTTTCAAGCGAGCTCTAATGGCTATCTCTCACCTAGCCGATGCGCCGTCGATCCTACGAGTGTAGTGAGCTTACCTTGATGCTTGATCGAGTACCCTCCTCTCTCTTGCACTTTGGTAGCTCCACGACTCTTGATGCTAGCTTAAGCATCCTCAAGCCTCCTCTATCTCCAAGCTCCATCCTCCATAGGTGCGCGCGCAAGAGAAGAGAAGAGAAGAGAAGAGAAGAGAAGAGAAGAAGAGAAGAAGAGAAGAGGAGATGGTGAAGAGCTTCACCCTCTTGATCCCTCACTCCCACACATACTGCCTCACACTCTCACACTCCCTCTCTCAAGAGCACACACAAGCAAGAAGGAGAGAAGAAGAGAGGAAGAAGAAGACTCTTTTTGCCACACACCAAAGAATGAGCTTCTCATTCACTTTTCAACTTTATATACAAAACCCTAAATCCCTTTTGGACGGTCGTCCCCTTTTTTCCTTTTTTTATATGGCCGGCCGTAGCCTAGGCCCTTTTTCCCATTTTCCACCACTCTAGTTTCATCCTATTCCCAACTAATGCGTACAATTTGCACAAGAGCGAGCCTGGCGCTCTTTTACAAGGATTCGGGAGCGCTTCCATATTTAATGGTGCGCCTTTTACTCTTTTGTTGCCTCGGGGCGACACTGAGACTTTTTGAGGGTCGTGCCCGAACATTTAAATTTTTCAGGGTCTGGTTACCGGTCAAGGCGCCTTTTTCCGCTTTTATCCTGCACCTTTTTTGCTATTTCCTTTTTTTCGTTTTTTGCTCCTCTGTGCTGCGGGAAACACGGTAACATACGTACTTAGAGAGAAAATGGGGGGATGCTTGCAATAGAAGTATCCAAGGCTTTCAAGACCATCAGTTGACATTTCAATAGCTAGTTTTTTGGTATTAAATTTCCTTGCATGGCATGAGGTGGGAGTTAATTCATAGTATGTAGTCATATTAGGGCACAAAAGGAGGATACTATCGCATAATGCTTTTAAAGGCCTTGTAAATGAAGAGAGTTACACTTATCTACACCACAAGGTTTGTGATCTATATATTAAGCAACAATCATAATTTCTATTTCGATACTATCTTTGTTTACACATTTGCTTCAATGAATTGTACCAAGGAATGCCATCAATGTTGAAGTAGGCTTTTTCCAACAATGGCTATCGTACTTTTGCTCCATCCCTCCATAAGATGCATGTTGTTTGCTATCAATGGAAGCTCACATACCACATTGCCATTGTACAAAATTGGGATTTCATCCACTCTCTCTAGAACACTCTTATTTTGAAGCAATGAACATAAGACTCGATGTCGCCCTCTTGAAGACATTATGTACTCAACAACACTTGTAATATGCGTGGTTAACCCTATACCCTTCTCTTCAACATCAAGTGTGACTCAGATGGTCTTATTTTTTGCCATGTTTGGGGCTAGTGAGACTTCAATATTAATTATTGTTTGGCCCATGCTACAAGGGCAGCAATAAATCTTCCATTCGGATATAACTAGTCCATGACTTGGGGGGATCATAGGAGGGGTGTGGCTTGATATAATCACTTTGAGATAGTGGTACATTAAATGCATATCAGAGAGAGAGAGAGAGAGAGAGAGAGAGAGAGAGAGAGAGAGAGAGAGAGAGAGAGAGAGAGAGAAGAGAGAGAGATGCAAGGCAAAGGGAGAGAGCAAGGGGTGTTGGATATAATATATTTAACCAAATATGGGGATATTATCGATCCTTTATTCAATGAAAAAATAATCCCAACACACACACACACACACACACTCTCTCTCTCTCTCTCTCTCTCTCTCTCTCTCTCTC